>NC_044253.1:38517627-38828420 GCF_003957555.1 Calypte anna
TCTTAGCTCCTGTGGCAGATGTCTGCAGCCCTGGATTTTGTGCCTTCTTTTTCTGTTTCCATTCTATGATAAATCTGTTTTATATTTGTCTAGAAGAGTGCTTGCCTTCCTTCTGAAGCACATGCTGCACCTCTCTGGTGCTGGAGATGCAATAAATCCTGCCCCTGACACAGGGTGTGCTGCACCACCTGAGCTTACTTTTCTACCTTAAGCAGTATTAACATAACTTGTCCTGTGTAGCATCATGCCTAGATGTTTCTTTCTGTAATTTTGTCTGAAATAAATACATCTTTATCTTCTATTGTACTGCTACAAGTGTCAGCTCAGGGCAAAAATTACACCCCTTGGTTTCTGCTTAGAGTTGCACTGCTACACATGGTGTAGTCCTCATTCTTCACAACTGAATCAAAACAGTGCTTTTTTTGAAAGGTATTACAAACAATTTTCAGGCTTACAGAAACCCTTGGAGGGTGCTGACGTGTTCACCATACAGTAGAAGGGGTGTAAATCCCTTCAATAAGGGATGTATAGCAACTTGTTGGTAAAAACCTTGTGCTGACAGATTTCTCTGTGCTCAGATGCATTCCAGCTGGTGTCAGTGAAGCTGCCAAAGGGAGCAGGACAGGATTTGGAAGCCAGGGAGCTGTCAGTGGTTTTGGATGGTGTGGATGCATCCCCAAAGAGCACTGCATTTGGAAGAGAAGTATGTTCACCTTCTGGGGTTCTTTGGTTCTTTTGGGTGTTGGTTAGAGTTGGTTTTTTCAATATATTCCCAGCAGCACTGAAACAAAGTTGAAATGAAATGAATCCCTGTGTTTGTAAAACCTACCCTTGCTTTTGTTTAAAAGAAATACCCCCCAGCACTTGCATTAACTGATATAAAGTAGCATTAACACTTTCCATGATGTTATCTCCCCTTTTAAGCACTTTGTAGAGAAACATTTTCTTGCATGTGTAAGAACACAGTCTGTGTCTCCTAACTTGTGTTTCAACAACAGGGTGAATACGTGGCATCAGTGAAGGAGGTGAATCTCCAAGTTTATTTCTTCAAACAGAAACAGTTGAACAGGTAAGAATGAAAATGTCAGGCACCAGTTCAGTCCAACAGCTCATAAATGCCTGTTAACTGGTGATATGCACATCAGTTACTTTAGATTTGTCAGCAGCCATTTGGGTTTATGCTGGAGGGGGTGTAGTTGGTTTATGAACAGCTCTCCACAGAGGCAGAGGGTGAGCTGATGGCACTGGGAGTTTCTTTTCAGCTCAGGCATGTGTTTTTTTCAGTTCAGTGCTTAGGCTGATGCTGGACTGAAACAACTAACATAGTTAACAGGCAGGCAGAGGAAGGAAGGGTGAAAGAAGAGAGAGAAAGAAGGAAAAGAAATTCAGCTTGATTGAAGGCAAAGAACTAATGAAATAAGAGAAACATGAGTCTGTTTTTCTGGTCTTTGGTGGGTTTTTGGTTTTCTTTTTTTATTTTTTTTGGAACTGTAGCAACTGCGAGCTGTTTAGTTCTGCTAGTCAGAATTATTTTTATGTGCATTAGTTGATCCTCTTCCAACCAAACAAAAACCAGCTGGGATAATCCAAGTTGCTTTCTGAACTCCTGCAGGTTTGCTGTGGGGGGAATGAAGACAAAAAGTGGCAACAGTCACTTCACCTGCATTGCCTGCCATCCCACTGAGGACTGCATTGCCACAGGCCATGCTGATGGGAAGATTCGCCTCTGGTATGCTCCCTGGGGGTGAAGAGTGCCCCTCAAGAATTGGTGTGACTCTGGGAAGGGAGTGAAACCTGAGCAGAGCTGAGCAGAGCAGTCTCAGTTGTCCTCAGGGGTGCTGTTCTCAGGAGTCACCATGAGGAGGGAACTGCAAGTCAGGCGCAGCTGCAGCACTGATGCTGAGTTGAGGGTGCAGCCTCAGATGGGGAAATATCCCTGACAAGCTGTGCTTCACCAATCCAAACTGAAAACTAGTGCAGGAGCAGCTGAAATACCCCCTTATGTCCAGTCCTTTGTGTCCAGTTCTGGGCCCCTCAGCACCTCAGGAAGGAGATTGAGGTGCTGGAGCAGGTCCAGAGAAGAGCAAGGAGGCTGTGAAGGGATCCAGCAGAATTCCTGTGAGGAAGGGCTGAGGGAGCTGGGGGTGTTGAGGCTGGAGAAGAGGAGGCTCAGGGGAGACCTCATCACTCTCTGCAACTCCCTGAAAGGAGGTTGGAGCCAGGGGGGGGTTGGGCTCTTTTCCCAGGCAACTCTCAGCAAGACAAGAGGGCACAAAGGGTCTCAAGTTGTGCCAGGGGAGGTTTAGGTTGGAGATGAGAAAGAATTTCTTTCTGGAGAGGGTGATCAGGCATTGGAATGGGCTGCCCAGGGAAGGAGTGGATTCTCCGTGTCTGGAGATCTTTCCAAAGAGCCTGGATGTGGCACTGAGTGCCATGGGCTGGGAACTGCAGCGGGAGTGGATCAAGGGTTGGACTTGGTGATCTCTGAGGTCCCTTCCAACCCAGCCCATTCTATGATTCTGTGATTCTGTGTATGGGCAGGAAGAGCACACGAGTGGAATTGTGTGGTTAAGAACAAGGTGCACCCAGAGGGCACTGGAGCTGGTGTGGTTCCTTCCCTCCCTTTGCATCCTTGGAGCTGCAAGGAACTGTAGTGCAGAAGTCAGGAGGGGTTGCTTGATTCAACTCACTATTTCCTTCCCTTTGCTCTGCTGTGCTCAGAGAACTGTTCTCCTCCCCACACAGGAGGAACTTCCACCACAAGAAGGAGTACACGTTTTCCACGCTGCACTGGCACCATGATGCTGTCATGGACTTGGCTTTTTCTGTGGAGGGTGAGTAGAAGAAAGGAAGCAAAACAAAAATGCACTCTTGAAACAATGTTAAAAAAAAACAAACTTTCAAAGTTGAAGAGTTGCACCATGGTGGAAGAAAATCCATAGAAGGTAGTTCCTCCACTTACCAACAAGTTAATATATTGAGTTTTAAATATGTCCAGGTAGGATCTGAAATAAAAATGGAAACAGCTGTTATTTTTTTATACACTTACTGCTATTTATTATGTAAAATACCTGCCTTCTCTGGCAGAATGTAAAATCTGACCTCTCCTCTTACCTTTTTTCCCCCACCTCAAGTCTCCCCCCAGCATTTCAGTACTAATAGTGATAAGTTCTTGCTTGCATCCAGATAACACAAGCCATTCCTGTCTGAACTCAAACATTGTGGCAGAAATACAGTTACCTTTCACTTGAATTGTGTGATCTGAACTGTCCTCCTTAAGGTATTTCTTACTGCAAAGTACTTCTGATACAAGGAGAACAATTCAGCTGTATGCTAACACAGATATTCAGCTGATGGAGAAAGCAATGGGATCTGCTACTCCCAAAGCAGTCTTTACATTTTACTGGAGGCACAAATTCTTCTTATCTGATCCAAGTTTCTGTAGTAATTTAAGATGGGATAATGAAAATTGTATCCCTGTGTATTGCCAAGGCTGGATGGAGGAATAATTGCTGGGTCTGTGACAGTTCAAGGAAGCTTTTTGTGGAATTGCCTGTCCTTGTAAACATGGATGCTGATGGCATTTTTTGTAACCAAAACCTCTAACTGCGTTTTTGTTTCTGGAAAAGGAAGCAACTTGCTGAGTGGGGGAGTGGAATCTGTTCTGGTTCTGTGGCACAATGTATCAGAGCGTCAGAAGGACTTCCTGCCTCGCCTGGGCTCTGCCATTGAATACATCTCTGTGTCCCCAGATGGGGCACTCAGCTGCACCTTGCACAAGGACAACAGTAAGCCAGAAACATACTTAAGTGTCACTGAATGCAAAATGGAATCCAGATCTGTATGGGTTTTATTTTGTTATTTCAGATGAATGAACCAGGTCCTGCATACAAGTTCAGTGTGGGTCTGAAAGAACAGATGCTGATCTTTTGCTTTCATCAGCTCTGTAAATTTGCCTGACAACTGCTGTAACTTGGCTTTCCACCCTGATGTAGGGTGCCATAAATTGGGAAAAGATACAAATTTATAGGATTAAGAGCAGTTGGTGAAGTCCCTTTCCCACCATGAAGCCTGGTTAGGTTGCAGAAGACTTTTGCAACATTTTATCTGCTTTTCTTCCAGGAATTACAATAATCAACAGCAACCTAAGGTTTTCCAAAAGTATCCAAGGCCTAATCAAAAGTAAGTGCAATCAAACTTATTGTCCACAGGAGGGCAGGACCTGCCATTTCCCATCTGAGGTCATCTGTCATCTGATGTTTTGTTCCAGGTACAGATGTCAAGACTGGTTTAGTGGTTGATCCTAGAACCAAAGCTTTGGTCCTGAATGGAGAGCCTGGCCACTTGCAGTTCTATTCTCTTCAAAGTGACCAGCAGCTTTTCAGTGTAAGTTGGGTGGACCTGTACTAAAATTTTTAATCTATTCAGTCAAGTGCCTCAATTTATCTGAAGACTTGATATGGCAGACAGAAAAAAAGCCAGCAGATACACCATGATACTGGATTCTGGGCTGTTTTCAGCTTTGTCAGAAACTTCTACTTGCTAAGCAGAGCTAAATGTTGAATAAATCTTTCAAACTAGTGTGCTGTTCATGTTCAATGTAAAAAATCTATGGGAAAAAATCCCTCCAAAATAGCTGTCTGGATTTTTTTCTACACTTAACATTAGCAGGGAATGTACAAGCCCTGATTAAACTTTCCCCACATTTTTTCAATGCCACAGCCCAGTGGCAGTCAGTGCTGTCAGGATATCCTTTGTGGGTTTGTGAGTTACAGTTTAAATCTCCACATGAATTTTTAAATTTAATTTTGGCCTTGTTTTGCAGTTGGATATTGTGCAACGACAATACATTCACCAGGCAGGTCTAAACCAAACTGACTTGGTAAAAATTGCATTTAGTCCACAAGGCAAGTGGTTGGCAACAGTAGAAGAGAGAGAAGAAGCAGCTGACCCCGAGTTACAGTTGAAGCTGTGGTTCTATGATGAAGAAACACAGAGGTAAGGATAAAGGACCTGGCCTCCTAGGTGTCAAAATCTAAAGTGTCCCACAGATGTCTCTGCAGGCTGTGTTGCACAAAGGCAGGGCTTTTCCAGATGAGGGAATAGGACTCTAGGAAAGACCCTAGGGAGAGTTTAGCATGCATGTAGCACACATCTGAAACAGCTGAAATAAACACAGGTTGGAAATAATTGCTTGGAATCTGATTTATGTGTATTAATCAGGGTGGTTAATTGCAGGAGCTTTCATTCACATAGCAACTTGGTATTAAAAGTCATGGACTTGATGGAATGGTTCTAAAGCTTGGTCAGTTTGCCCACCTCTGTCTAGAAATTCATAATTACTTGGTTAGTCCATTTAGGGTACAGCTACTTATCATTTGATTGTTGATTTTTTTTTCTTTAGCTAACATGCATCTGGTCCATTGCATTTTCCTTTATTTTCTTAGTTACAAAAAAAAAATTAGAAATTGTATTTTGACTATAAATTGTTATTTTCTTAAAGAAGAAACAAAGCAAAATTTGATCTGTGTAGTAGCTATGTGACTGGTCTGAAATGCTGAAAAGACCACCCAGAGCTAAGGTGAACTTCTGAGTGATGCTTGCTCAGTGATCATCCTGCCTCAGTGCTGATCAGGGAAATCCAGTCTGTAGACATGGTACCATTTAGCTGGGTCACTGGACAGAACTTCCCTTGATGCCACTTCTCCTTGCCCCTTCCAGATTCCCCTTAGACTAAATCTTCCTTAGAGTGAAATCTTCCTCCTTGTTTTCCTGTAGCTTTAAGCTGAATACTAGAATAAATATGCCCCATGAGGACCACATAACAGACATGTGCTTCCGTGACATGGATGAACTGGAAGATGACTCTCTGGTACTGGTAACAACTGGCAGAGATTGTGTGTTTAAAGTCTGGGTGATGGTAGAAGACACAGATCCAGAGGGTGAGTATGGCCAAGAGGTGACTTAACTCCTGCTACCTGGTACCATTCTGTAGAAATTCTGATCCTAACTTCATCCTTTCCAAACCAGGCATTGTCCCATGCACTTATCTGTTCCTGCTGTTGTGTGGAGTAATGTGTTCCCCTGAGCAGCCTCTGTGATGGAGTTTTCCCAGAGGTGTGCAGTGTTAGGGATTGAGAGAGCAGAGACTCTGCTGAGCCCACTGCAGCCTGTGGGGCTTTGGTTAAAGGATGGTTTGTGGTAAGGACTTTTTCCCTGCTGGGCAGTCTTTTTGTTGGAGGGAACAGGATGCAGACATGTGTTGCTCTGTTTTAGTTGATTTAGAGTAAAATAACAGCACTTTGCCATTCTGCAGCTCCACCACTTCAGAGTTCATGTTTTTGAACCTCCTTCCCATTAGGTGTTTGCCCAAGGATGGATATTTGGGATCCACTCCCAGGATACATAAGTGATCAACTTTCACCTCTCAAAATGCATGCTGATGTTCAGTTGTTTCAAACAGAACATCTGAGGGATCTGTGTTTTCCTCTGTGTGCCTTTGGGTGTGAAATACAAAACATTTCCAGCTTCTTCATTTCCTTTTACTTAAATGTTGTTATTGTGCCAGGCACACTGAAGTGAGCTGGAACCTTCCTGCCACTTGGAGGTCCTTATCTTTTCATCCTCCCAAACAGATGTGAAACAGAATGTCAGGTTGGAAGGGACCTCAAGGATGATCTGGTCATCAGGCAGGTGTGAGTTTGTTCAAAAGTTTCCATTTTGAACTACTCAGGTTTCCATTTGGAAGAATTGACTTTCTGTTACCAAACTGCTCCTCAGCAGTGGCTGCTCATGAGAAGAAAAACAAAAGCTTGTAATCATTTACTTGGAGTTATGCATATATTTACTTAATAGCAACTCCCTCAATTGCATTTGAAAGAGGTTTGTAGGTTTTTTTTCTTTTTTGCTTATAAATGACCCTGAGCCTAGATTAAATCCGTACTTAATTAGCAGATAGTTAGTCTTGAATGCCATATTGGAACTCAATAGGATCTGTTTCCTTCAACAAGATTGCTGACTGACCTCATCAGGGTTTTGGGGGTTTTTTGCTGGTTTTTAAGGGACTGTACAGAGTTCTGTTCCATGAGATGTAAAAGTAGAGATTAGTGCTGCCTTCTGTGGTGTCTTTGCCCAGCAGGGGCAGGGTAGGAATGCTCAGGTAGGAAGACTGAACATGCTGCAGGCTTCTGTGCAGCAAAATCAATAAATACTTCTCATCTGCAGCCTGCACCTCAGAATGTTTTGATTTGCTGCAGCTCTCTCGTTCTGCCTCTAGATGGTGCCATGCAGTTTAAATTGTTTCTAGCTGGTTTTTTCAGGCAGTTCTTTTAATCATCAACTTGTAGCTATTATATAAAGGGTATCTTAGCAGAGGGTGAACTTTATTCCCTTTCTTCACCCTACTCATGTGTTTCAAAAGCATTCTGTATCCTTTTATTTGTTCTGGGAAGCGTATGGTATGTGGTAAGTACATCACTTTGCTTCTGTTTATTTTCTGGTAATTACCACCAGTGGGAGAGGTGTCCCACAAGGAAGAATGCTGATGGGTCACTTGGTGATCCTCAGACTTTCTGTAAATGAACTGTGAGCTCTGCTGGGCTCAGATGCAACCCATGTTCATGTGCAAGAACAGGATGCCTCCAATGTTAAATGTCAAATCTACTGCAGTATCTTTTTTTCTTTTTCTAACACCTGCCTGTTTGAGAGCACAGTTAATGTAGCTGGCAAAGTAAACATGAGTATTGTGCTGTCAGCCTCAGCATTCACTATTCATAATGCAAAACTGAGGACCAATGGAAAACCTGCTAGAGGTTTCTTGTAAGACAGGAGAGAATCTCTCTCCTCTTAAAAAATACCTTCTGAACCAAAACTCTCTTGCTTTTGACCCTATTTTGCAGCCATAATAATTGAATTCTTCTTTCTTCATGGGCTGACTTGAATTAACAAGCTTGTTTATTCAATGCAGCACAACAAAGTGTGAGCTGGAGCTGTGACTTTGTAGGCAGCTACCACAGCTACCAAGCTACCAACTGCTGTTTCTCAGAAGATGGCTCTTTGCTTGCTGTCAGCTTTGAAGAAACTGTCACTGTGTGGGATTCAGTCACTTGGGATCTCAAGTGTACATTTTGCTACCCAACTGGAAAATTAAGGTATGGTTTTTCATCTGGCTTTTCATGTCTTACTTTGAACTCTTAGAAAAGAGAGAATCCATTCATAGCTGGTCCAATACCTTGTATTTGTTCAGGCATGTGTTTTTCTGACTGCTTCTGGAACTTGCTTCTCAGAGTCATTAAAGCAGTAACGGTGGAGGTGTTCCATGCACTTGCTGCCAGGACACACCTAAAATGGAAAACAAAGCATTGTTTGATCACAGGGTTTTAAAGAATCATAGAAAGATAAGGAGAATTCTTGCTTCCATCTTCTTATGTGCATGTTTGTAAGCTTTTTTTTTGTGTGTGATCAAGTCAGTTTTGTTTGCTGGTCCTCCAAGATGAGAAATGGAGAAAAATTAGTCTAAAACTGGTCTGCAGGAAAACCATGGCAGTTGTTTAAACCACATCTTTGCTGTATCTATAGAAAAAGCTTCTCTTGATAGCCTGATAGAATACCAAGCTTTTCCCAGGACAGCTGCTCCTCTTTAGCCTTTACTATGTGCTGTATTAAAGGGAAATTAATTACTGAAGGACTGTACTCAATGGTTGTATTAATTGCAGAACTTCACAGGGCTGTGCTTTAATACAGCAATTCCATCCCTTACTTGTTTTTTTGAAAACACCATGGCATTAGGAATTAAAAAGCTGTTCTATTATTATCAGTCAAGAGAATGAGAAATTAAAATAAGTGAAAACAAATCACGAGCTTCCTTGAGTTGGAGCAGCCTGTAAAAATAACCATTTTTAACTACTTTCTTTCCAGTGCTTCAAGTAGAAATTCTTTAATTATTGAATTTATTTTCTAGTCTCACTATGAACACTGAATAGTACTTCAGGGTTTGTAAATGAAGCCCTTAAAATCATGCCTTGGCATCAGAATGTTGGAGGAACACATAGTCCTTACAGATTTATGCATGCTTTTAAATCCCCCAGACCTCTGGGGTTGTTGTGTGTAAACTTTCATTCCACTTGAAGTGAAAGCAAAAAGCAAACTTCTCCCAATTTAAACATCATAAATCATAACTGAATGTTTCTGTGACTCGTGAACCATCACTACATAGAGAAATAAAGGTGAAATTTGAAGGTCACTAACTTGTTTTGACTTTTTACTTCTGTAGGAACATCTGCTTTGGGAGACTAACATGTTCCAAGTACCTTATTGGTGCCACTGATAATGGCTTTCTGTGTTGCTGGAACCTGCTGAGTTGTGCATGTAAGACCAGCTTAAATGCATGCTTAAATGTCTTAACACTTGACTTTGCTATGAAACCCTAAAATAATTGGGGTTTGATTCCAGATGGACCCCCTACAAAATGTCCTGTGGAAATGGAATGATTTTTATACTTCAGTGGAGACACTGTCCTGTCCAGTGTGTGTGTGTGTGCTCTGTCTGCACGTGTAGTCAATTCTGAGGTGATGGGTGAGCCAACGTTTATGTAGAAGTTGCTAATATTTGTGTATTCTTGTTCTCTGTGAATAAATGAAGTGGCTTGCCTCTTCCAGAGGTTAAGGTCCTGTGTGTCTTTCCCATTTGACCTTTTGTTTGGCAAAGCAGTGGGACAGGACTGAATGCCTTCCTTTCATGCCTGGCTGTTGCTCTGTTTGCTTTTCAGTGGAATGGAGTGCCCACCTCAACATATTAGTTCTGCAACCTGATCCTCTGTCAGAATATATTGCTGCTATCTCCTGGCTCTCCAAAGAGTCCAGCTGTAAGTACAAAGGCTTCTTTGAAAAGCAATAGTGGAATTTAAAACTGTGAAAGCATAATTTCCAGAAAAGATTTTCTTAGAATTCAGCCCTGTGAAAGCTTTTGGACTGACTTCAGTCAGTTTGCACCTCTGGAAGGCTGAGCCATGTCTGACAGCAGCACTAAAGCCTCTTGGCTCCTCTTTTTTGCCTCCAGCTGTGAAGTTTCTGGTGCTGGAAATAGCACGTGATTAACCATGTCCTTTGGGTGAGGGTCTTGTGTGTTCTGACCCTCTTTTGTAAATGCAAAACTGCTTGAACTGTACAGCTACATTTTAGAGCTTTAACTATAAATTCTGCTTACTCTTCCTGGAACAACTGTTCTACAGAAAAATTAATTTCCAGGTATGTTCTCTGGATTGGAGTTCTGTGAAACCTGCAGTGCAGGTTATCCAGTTACAGTTTTTGCAAGCCAGTGCTTTGAGGCAATCCTGCCCAGCTGTTACTGACTGTGAGACAGAGGGATTTGACAGCTATCCAGGAAATTAAAAATCCCACCATTTAAAGAGGATACATTTTTGGTTTTGCAGTGTTTGTGTTTAAACCAAACGAGCAATGGCCAATCTACATCCAGAGAAACCTTTGTAAAGAAAAGATCCAGCTTGCTGCCTTTGTTCCAAGAGATGAACCTGAAGTGACAGGCACAGAAAAATACCTTTGGCTAAGAAGGTCCCAACTGTTTTTTCTTACAGACACACAAGTAAGGAATGGGGATTGGCAGGGGGTTCCTGGGGAAGCAGCTCTTTCATGAAAGCAGGTGGATATAAATCTAAGAGTTTCCTTGGGATTTCAAGACAGCAGAAACCATGCTTTGTTCGTTCCTAAAAAGCTTTCAACTCTCCAAACAGCTTAAGCTGAAAGTTGGTTATTTACAGGTTTTCTACTGCTAACAAATTCTGCTACCTCATTCACACAAGAAACTACATAATTGGGGAACTTGGCCTATGCTGTTCCACTTGAACAACCACCTAGAAGCTCTGTTCTTGATGATTATCCAGATGTTTCATGAGATACTCAGTTTTCCCTGTAATTTGTGGGTGGGTGGTATTTCCCCAAAAAAGCCTGTCCTGGGGCCTTTGGGTCCATGCCTGCTTCCTTCCTGTTTCTTTATAAATTAGAGAGGAAGAGATGTGTTTGCCTCTTCCATTTGACTGACAAAAGCTTTTGGGCCAGGCAGAAGCTTCTGGAGACAAAGTATAGAAATATGAAAAGCAGTTTCACATATTAGAACTCTGCTACATCTTTTTTTGTTTTCTTTTTTTTTTTTTTTTTTTTAGGAACTAATGACACTTAGCACAAAGTCTCTAGAAGAAAGGCTTACACCATCAAGCAAACAGGTACTTCTTGTGGAAGTTCTGACAGAGATGTACAGAACAGTCCAAAATTCTGTTGGTGCTGCTCGTCTGTCAGGTGCAGATTTCCTTCTGTCATGAAAACACCTCAGATGGAGTCATAGGCACTTAGCTGGTGGGGCAGTAATCTCTGTTTGCTTATTTTCTTGACAGAATTGCTGTTTGTAAAAACCTTTTTAAAAGTACTAGAAAAATACTCCCTCTTTTTCTTATTACCTCTAAATAAAAAAAGTGATACTCTTCTAAAAGGATTCAGGCTACACAAATGAAGCAAAACCACTTGATGTCTGAATAAGCTCTTTGCTCAGCTTGGTTTCATTAACAACTGTAACCTTGAGCATGGCCTGAACTGTGCTTCCTGGTGAGGATGCAGAGTTGTCAGTCAGTGGTGACATATCAGTGAGAAGGAAATGACATTCCAGTGTGTACTTCTGGGGAGAAGTAGTCTGGAAATTTGATGTTGGTTCCAGTTACAAAATTAAGTAACTCAGCAGATGATGCTGGGGGTATAAATTATCTTTATAATCATAAGTGGAATCAGGAAACCAGATTAATTTTTCCAGCAGGTGCACCAGCTTTGGTATTTGGAAATCAGTACATCAAGCAATTAAAATTTGGGGTTCTGGGGCTCAGATCCTGCAGAGTTTCATTTACCTCTGTGTAGGACTCTCAGGATGCCTGTCAGAGAATGAGGACCAAGAGCCACATGGCTTAGTTGAGGCTGTACTTTGGTAACTTGGACTGAGACAGAACCTGAGATCTGTGACTCTAAAATTCTAACTCTACATTTTTCAAGCTGGCAGTAGAAGAAAGCCTTCCTGTGACCCCATTTAGCTTGTTGTTGGGAAAGCACAGACAGCAGCAGTCACGAGAGGACACAGACCTTGGAAAAAGAGTTGTTGGTAATAAGCCTGAGCAAGACTCACCTGCTGTCAAAGAGGTAGGAGTTATGGCAGTAAGCATACAAACAAAACCATAACAAACAAGCTTTCACAAAGCTCCTGTTTTATCTTTTCAGCTTTTGCACACTCCAGCACATGTTTTGCCATCTGCTTCCTTCCTCTGCCCTATATTTATTAATTCATTGCTCATCTCCAAGGAGAACAAAAGGTAAGAAAAATTAAAGAATGTTGCTTAGCTATTGAAGTTATTTTAAATCATGTACATATTTGTTTAACCTGCATAAGAAGTTTGATAACACTCTTAGTCCTTCTCTTGACAGAAGTTAGTGGAACACTTTATTGTGGCAAGATTTTTAAAAACAGCTCAGGTTTTGGGGAGATAAAGGGACAGGCTGTTCAATCTGTTGCTTCTGTTTAACTGTTGTTTGGCATAAAGTGCCAGTAAGCACAATGTTGCCTTTAGTACTCAAATGTTCGTTATGAATTTAACTTTATTCCAGGGATTTAAGGGTTTTAGTTTTTATTTTTGGAGAAATGTCACATTCTCAACATTATTTGATATTATGGGGACTTCCTGAAAATCTTGGATAGACCAAGAAGTTAATCCTTACAACTAGTCTTTAAAAAGTTTTAGAACTCCAACTTCAGCCCTCATTAAGCTACAAAACATGAGTGTACAGTGTGAACACAGCTAGCTGTGCATGTCTTGCACTGTATTCATCCCAGTTTAATGGAGTAAGTACTGTGATAGGTGCTTACAACACAGTGTAGCTTGCTCCTCTTGAGACTGATGTGTGCCTCTAGAAAATGCATGCAGGCACAGGGATAATGACTCCAGTCTTCCATTAGGACTCATTTTGTCACTTATGCTGAAGCCAATTAAATGCTTGTGCTTTTTTGTACAATCTATTCTTTAAAGAAACTCTCCAGATGAAAATAGCGTTTTTTTTATCAGCTGCCATTCTGGAGTTGAATATTGGTGAAGACTGGGGTGAGGTTGGTTGACAGTGCCAGGATTTACCCAGAAAAAAACTCACCAGTTTGAGTGGTTTTTACATGTGCATTAAGTTCTGCCCTAAACCAAATCTCATCAGTTCTGCCCCATTGTGTTGGTTGGTATTGCTTTGCTTTCTCACTGGGTGACACATGCAAAACTCTTTCTGCCACAGCAACAAAGAACTGGAAAAAAAATCTAACACGAGGCATGTGTAGAAACTTGTTACCTGGAGTTTCAGTCCTGAAAAATTTGGGAGTTCAGTGGCCTGTGTAAATATTTGCAGGTGTAGAGGTTGTACTTTGACACTGGTAATTGGTGTGGTTACCTGTAAGGGCTGTAGGATGGGGCCCTTGAAGCCAGAAGGGAGCAGCCACTTTAAGCCCTTCCCTGTGTTGAAAACAAACTGTTTTTTTTATAGAAGCACTCTGGCTCCTATTGTAGCAATTTTTAAGACCATGGCACCTTTTTGAGATTTGGGAGAGAAGAATGGCCTTCTTGACTATTATCTCACCTACCAGTGTCTCCAGGGTTTCTAATCCCTGTAGGAGTGTAAGACTGTGACTTTTTACCTGATGCTTATCTGCCTGTTGTGACAAGTATTACACTTGGAGAAAGAAAAATAGTTTGTTTCTTCAATTTACTTAAAACAGAGGACAGCTGTTTGAAAAATGGCTTGTCACTGAGATGGCAAGAGAAGTGTAATAGTTTGTAAGTAGCCCAAGATTAAAATAAAAATAAATTAAAACCTCATGTTTTCTTAGTTGTTTGCATGATAACCATAGTGGTAATTACATGAAAGTACCCGTTAGTATGATGATTTCATCTTCATTACAGTGTTGAAGAAGTTGCTGATGAAGTAGAAATGCAAAGTGAAAATACAGAGGAGGATTCTGATGAGGAAAGAGATGTTACTGAAATGGAACAAGATGGTACAAATCCTATGGAGTTATTAGGAGAGATGACTTGTAAACTGTCTAAATCCCAAGAAAGAGAGCTACGAAAAATAAGAAAAATGGACTACAGTTGGCTATCAGCTTTCTAAACAGACATTTTGCTTTTTATACTGTAAACTAAAGCTTTATGATTAAATTTTCTTCAGAAAAATCTTCAAGTCCTTTGGCTGTACATTTTAGCTGCTTCTCTTTCCATAAGAAAGGAAAACTGGGGGGAGGGATTAAACTTTTGAAAAGTTGGTTCTGCTTCTGGTTTTCTTTGTGACCTTAGAAAACTTTAAACCCCTATGGTTGTTTTTTCCCCAAAACTGAGTTTCATTATCTGACTTATGATTAGTTAGCAGCTTAGGTGTAATTTTGCTGAAAATCTGCCTCCCTGAGGCTGGGCCAAAGCACCAGCAGCAAACTGCTCTGGTTCAGCAGACTGCTCAGCTCAAGATCTGGTAGGGGAAATCTTTGTAGTGCTAAGTTATACAGGTAAATAACAAGCTTCCTCCTCAGGATTTCCTCTCTGGCTCTTGAGACAACTGAGAGATGGCTTCAAACACCTGATTCCAAACCAGAAATACCTGCTTGTTTCCTGCTGCTCAGAGAATGTGGAGATTCTTAGGTACAGGGTGCTTGGATGGATCAGAGCAGAATGAAACCTTTCCAAGCATTAAGAAAGCTGTGCCCTGTGGCAGGAGATGTGTCTGCTTTCCTGGCAGCCTCCTGAGCAGTTTTAAGGAGTAAATCTAAAGGCCTGGATGGGAATGCAGTCTCCTGAGGTATCACAGGAGGAAGCTGAGCTGGTGGAAACTGCACAGCTCACTAAAAGCTCTCAGGAAACAATGATTTGCTAAAAACACTCAAAAATGTTGAAACTGGAAGGATAATTCAGCTCTTGTCAGTGCAGACCATGCTACTGCAGTGGAAACAAAGTGGAGGAGCTTTTCCCCCCCTCTCCTCCTCCAGCACCAGGTCTTGGAAGGCAGTTTGTGGCTTTCTGGAGGGGGGATCCTACAGGCAAAACTCTCTGCTTCCACCTCTGTATAGAAACCCTTGAAATTCATCCTTTAGCCATCAGGGAAAGCAACTCAGATGGATTTTGCTGGAAGGTTTACTTCTGGAATTTGAACATGGGTGCAAAAAAAATAAATAGGGGCAGGGTGTGCATTTCATAGCAGATGGAGACAGAGAGCACACACTCCAGAACAGAGCAGTCACTCCTAAGCAGCCGGTGAAAGGAACCATTAAAAGGAAGTCTACAGTAGGGCTGAGGGCTGGCTGAATCAAAGGCAAAAATCAGTTTTAAATTAATTACCATAGAAAAGGGGAAAAAAATGGGTGCCCTTTTTTGTTCTGTAAATTTCCAAGGCCATGGCTGTCCAAAAACAGGGAGCAGAAACCCTTCATTTGACACAGCTTTGCATAGAGCCTTACTTAGAATCTGTTTCATCAGCTTTGGCTGAAGTGTCCAGTGCTGGTGCATCACCTGCTTTCTCTGTTTCCTTCTAAGCAGCCATAAACTTGAAAAATACCTCATTTCTTGTGGCAGGTTCAGACTGAGCTGGCTAGACTGGGAGGGACAACATTTTCTTCTAACAGTTTACTTACATAATACTAATACTTACAATTAATGTAGTACTAAGGAAAGTTCTTCATATTTCAGCCCTTGTGGTTTATTGTTCATAGGCCTCAGTATGATGGACAAATAATACATATTTTTTAAAGTTTTTTTCAGAATTTGTTTCAATGAAAGTTCAGAGCTTTTCTAGTTCCATCTCAGACTCAGCAGAAGAAGGAAAACACACTAATGCTGTCATAACTGCAGCCAGTTTTCTGGTGATGCATTTTCCCCCTTTTCATAGCATCTGTTTGGATAACCTGATCTGCACAGCTAAAAGGAAAAATCCCAGCTCCCCAAATATTGTAACTTTTATTTCCATTCCTCCCATCTACAGATCTTGAACTGATACAGCCTTCTCAGGACCTTGGACCTGATGGAGTTTTTGCCCTAAATGAAAAGTTTCAACAGAACCAATAGGGAAAATGCATTAAGACTAACTGAGAAATGAGGGGGTTTGAAAACAGAGTTTTGAAAATAGGAAGCACAGAAAAAAAAAAGATGAGTGAACTTTTTGTTTTGTTTGCTTTGTTCTTTGGATGGGTTTGGGGGTTTTTTGTTTGTTTGTTTCACCCCCTTCGAAATCAGGAAAGAAACACTGAGAGGTTTCAACCTTCTTCCTTACCCAAGGAAGAGATTTCAGCTCTGTGGAAAAACAAGTGGAAGTTGAGTAAGGAGCTCCATATCCATGGTGTTTAATAGGAGCTGGCTTCCTGAGAGCCTGGCAGTGCGGTGCTGTGTCAGCAACACCAGGGTGACTTTAAAGGTGAGAAGGAAATCTCAGTATTTGTCAGGGGCTTGGTTGTTGTTGTTTTTTTTAACTTGTGAAAGTAAAGTGCTTTACTGGCAAATAACCAGGAGTGATGGACAAGAGACAACTGAGAAGTCATCCAGCACCTAAAGATGGTGCAGGAGCAGTTTGTTAGAGATCTTCATCAAGAAAAGGTACCAGTTGTTAGGGTTCTGTTTTCTTATCTTCCTCTTCACTAAATCTGATTTGCTTTGCTCAGCAGACTGAACAGCCTGGGATAACAAAGTGAGGCTTTGCTTGGGAGTTTTATGTCTATGTTTTTTCTACTCAAGCAGGAAGCACGTTTCTGGGTAGGGATTTACTGCATTTAGAAGGCACATTCTGACCTTTTGGAAAACATTTTCTGCCAAGTATCTCAAATAAAGGATTAATAGGGAGGGCTGCAGCTCACCTCCACCTGCCTGCTTTGGAATGCTTTCTTTTTAAGAAAGTTGTATCCTACTCTTGTTCTTTTGTTAAATTTTTTTTAAACCTTGTGTATATCAGTGGCCATGAAAGTTCTTCACGTTTACTGCAATGCCCTAAGGAAAATCTTAAGTTTACTTTTTGGCTTCTGCTTCTTCCTTCTAAAGGCTTCTTTATAAAGATTTTCTTATTCCGTATCAGAAAAAAAATTATGTTAAAAAAATAGAGAAAGGGACTGAACTTGCATGGCAAATGCAATAGGTAATCAACTTATAGAAAGAGTCAGTGTGCCAACTAACCATGGGTGCCTTGTGCATCAGCCCAGGCCAGCAGCTTTCAGAGCAGCTGTCTTTAGGCTGAAGGACAGACTGTGCCAGGGGGACAGGAACCTAAAAGGAGAATTGCTTACTTCCCAAATTTCCCACTCAGAAAAGGGCCAGATGAACACAAGGACATGAAACTTCAGCACCTGAAGTTTATTTTCTAAAAAAATAAATATTATCTATTTATTTTCTAAAAAAAATGAAGGACATTGTGGCAGGGGAGTTTGACTGAGATGCTGCTTCTGGGGGATGCTGCTCAGGTGCTGCCCTAAGGAGGAGAAGTGGGCAATTTGATTTTAACCCACTGGTTCCAGCCAAGCTTAGTCCCACAGAGGTTTAAAGTCTCTGCTGGGATGTTGTGGCCCCAGACTGGATCCTGGTAAATAACATCTCCAAAACACAGCTGGGGCCTTGGTGGGCAGGCCTGGCAGGAAAGTTATGTTCCAGGCTGGCAGTACTGAACTTGGTAGCTATATTTTTTCAATTGTTTAAGAAGAGGGAAAAAAATAATAACTGTAAAATGTGGAGCATGTTTTAGCATCACCTGGATCTTTGTCTTTCAGGTGTGTTTCTGCCTAACAGTCATTTGGCTGCCTGACCTTGGGGGAGCCTCTTTCAGGTATCTCAATCTGCCCAATCCCAGTCTGCAATGAGTCTTCTAAAGCCAGAGTTAGAATCAGCAGAGAACAGGACAGACGCAAACAACAACTTGAAATATAACTCAGGGAGACTTCTACAGACCTTCTAGTCCACCCTCCTGCCCTGAAGCAGAGGAAGGTACATTTATTCCTGACAGATATTTGTCTAATTTTGTAACCCTCTAGTAAAAGCCACGCTCTGATCTATCTGCTCAATGTTTACTGATTCTGACAGTCACAGCTTTCCCTTAGAAATTTCTATTCTGTTCTTCCATGTTGTAAGCTTCTTTGGTAATACTCTTTGAAAAAAAAATAAATATTAAAGTGTGCTACTATGTTTCCTATTAAAAACTTAATCTCCTTTAAACTTCCTTTTTTGCTTTTCTCTCAGCCCTCAGAAGTATCAGAATTACCCTCCAGACTTTCTCTGGGCTAATTTCTTGTAAGTCAAATATTGTTCTGGATGATTTCTTGTAATTCCAAGGGAAAATTCTGACGGGGTCATTTAATCCTGATAAATATTTCCCCGTTGTCCTAAAGCCTGTTCTCTGTCCTGGCTTGTGTTCCTTGGTTACCTTTAGTATCTGCTGGGCCTTTTTTGGTGAAGGCAGAAGCAAAAGTGGCAATTTCTATCTCAGCTGAGGCAGGAGCTTTGCTTGGCAAACATCACTGCAGATGCAGGCTCTCAGCAGGGCAGCATCCTCTGCAGATGCCCCAGTTCAGAGCAGATGAAGCAGGCATTAGTTCCAGCCTCTGCACAGCATTTCTTGAAGGAGTTAAGGGATAGAGATTATAATTATGTACACTGGAATTTGTCCAGCAGGGTTACTCACTTACAAGGTTGCAAAAGACATTTAATTAATACTCTGAACAGCCTGGGATTTTAACTACTTCATTGAGCATGTAAAGGGAGAAATAGGTCACAAGAATGCATCTTCACCAAAAAATCATTATTCCAATCAGGGCTGCCCAGGGAAGCTGTGGCTGCCCCCTGCCTGGCAGCGTTGAAGGTTGGATGAGGCTGTGAGCAACCTGGGCTGGTGGGAGGTGTCCCTGACCATGGCAGGGGGTTGGGAATAGCTGATCTTTAAGGTCCCTTCCAACCCAAACCATTCTGTGAAATTTGTGTTATTGTAAAGCAGCTCAGCACGAAATGCTGAGTCTTCAGAAGTGACTGACAAAGCTCAGTTTGACTGGTTGGAACAGGGTCACAAAGGCCAAGAAGATAAAAGTACTAAATCTTAAAATGCTGCTATAAACAGTGGTATGCTGAGTTTGAAATCAACTTTAGTCCAAGCTGCTTATAAAGAACTTCTTCATATTGTTGTTCATTATACACCAAATGAAGATTTTAGGTAAGTACCATCATGTGGCTGGGCTCTTAGAATGTGAGCATCAGCAGTTCCTGAGGCTGCAGGTTTCTCAGGTGCTTTGAACACCTAAGTGGCCCCCATGGGAAGCAGCATTCCCACCTCCCAGCTAACATCTGCACTCACTTCTGCATCACCTGTGCCAACACAAGCTCTCTCAGTGCCTTTGTGGGGAACTGGGCTGGGGGGAACAAAAATGTGGCTTAAAAGGAAACCAGATAAAACACAAATAAATAGTTCAAGATGTTCACAGAACTACAGCCAAGTTCCACCCAGAACAAGGAAGGGCTTTTCTTCAAGAGGTTTTTCTCTGCTCAAGGAGATGAGGTTTTCATGTTACACACCCAGAAATCCCACTCTTTTCTCACAGAGCTTCTTCCTTCTGCTAGGGGAGCTGCAACCACACCTGAGGCATTCCTGAGAAGTGTTTGTTTGATGTGATACATGAGACACCTCAAGCTCTGATGCACTACACCTCCTGCTTTCCTCTCACCCTCTCCCCACTAAGGGGCTAAATCAGCAACTAAAGGAGCAGCCTGCAGCTCAAAGGAAATCCTTTTAGGTTGGTACTAGCATGGCATTAAACTGCTGAGTGGAAATCTTTTCTTAGCTTCTAAAATGCAATCAGTTCAAGAATTACAAGGCTTTTCACATGTAATGAAGTATCACCACTGCAGCCATGACCTTCATCCTCTGACCTTCACGGATAAAGCTGTGCTGCTAGGAATGAGGTTTATCTTGTCAGAACAGACACTGCAGCCAGAACCTCATATTCACGGGAGCAAGGAGAAAAGAATGGGTTTGGAGATGAAAGGCACTACCCAGAAAAGCAAAATTTTTTTTCACCTATTCTTCAACATTGTTCTCTTACACTGCTAACTCTGGTATTTAAAAATAGAGCAGGATCTAAATTATCTCAGCCATAAAACTGGTTATCAGTCCCTGCTACTGATGCCTCAGCTTCTGTTTGCCTGCAGTGCTACTTAGTTTATTCTATTTTTAGATGTGAGGCTATGATCAAAGCTTCAAATATCTTGGCCATTTTATTTCCTTTAGTGACCAAAGGAGTTTTCCTTTCTTTCCCAAACCAGTAAAACAAGCCAACAAACAAACTCCCCAGCCTTATCTGAGGTATCATCTCTTTCATTTTTAACCACCTACTTTACAAATAATTAAAAAAAAAAGGAACTTGGCACTCTTGTTACTCAAAGGCAATGTGCAATTTTCACCAAGAAAGTTGAACACTTCTGCAATGAGAGGTTTTGTTCACGTTTCTTCTGTGCTTTGGGCTTCCCTGGGGCTTGTCCTTCTCTTGCATTCAGCTCTCCTTCTAAGGAAGGACTAGAAGGCAAAGTAGAGGGAGCTCTCACAGTCCTCCTACCTCCCCATTTTGAAAGATGAAGCTTCATGGAGCAAGAGCTCCAGGGAATTAGTTATACTTGTGTGCAATATGACTTCCCAGTATGAAAGGCAACAGAAAGATCAAAGATCTGACTGGGAAGAAGAATCTGAGCAGATTTGTCACCTTCTGCTGATGACTGATCAGGGGCACACTCTCTGCTGAGATCAAAACTGCAGAGAATGAAGTGCAAGTCCCAAAGCACATTGCTTTAGTCTCCTTATTTTTCCATGTAAACTGACAGGAGCTGCTGGTTTTTCTATTTCCCCTGTGACTTCAAAATCGTAGAAGGAAAAACACTTAAAATATCACAAGAATGAAAAGCAGTGCATGTCCTCTTAATACAAAGAGACTTTTAAACCCTGAAATACCCCACGCTGAAAAGAGCCCTTTTTCACTTGGCATATTGCAAAGGAAAGCTGGATTTCTGAGAACTATCACATATGCTAGGAAAGGAAAAATCTCCCAGTGGTTGCTCCTTCAGTCAGTGAAGTGTTATTTCTGGATGGCAAATTCTGCCCATAGACTCAGGAGACAGTGACAGTTTATCTTTCCTTTTCTATGGGAAGTCCATTAGCTGATCTCTAGGATTACATGGAAAGAAAAACTTGCATCACTTGCAAAATAATTAAAAAAAAAAGACATTTCTTAATCCACTTCTTTTGATGAAGCCAGAAAGCCACCCTGAACATGCTCAGGAGTGCACATCACCTGGAAGCAATAACAAATGGCTTTCCAGTTAACCAGCAAAGAATGTTCCAAAACCATTCTGACTTTGAAGAATGCATTGTCAGTGGAACTACTTACCAAACAATCAAAGATGGGCTGGGATATACAAACACTGGAGGTTTCCTGCTGCCCTTCTCAGCAATAAATGGAGCCATTTACATAGTTGAGTAAAAAAAAATAATCCAGTAGACCCTGCAGGAATGCTGCAGAGACATATACTACATATAGCTGTGCACACAATACACATGCTGAAGGGCCCAGCTTTAAGATGGCCAGCTCAAATATGGCCACGTCAAAAGAGCTGCCTATTTACAAGAAAAAAATATTCCAACATTCTCAGGCATATTTTAATACTACATAGAACTGTGTGATGCAGAATACAGAAATCCTGCATTCAGAGAAAGGTATTTTAAGCAGCTTATCTGCTTATCACTGTGTTGGTCAAGCAAGAATCAAACTGCAGAGACTCCCAAGTACCTGCCCAGATTGCAAGAGCAGCATCAGAAAGAGAAGGAACAGCAAAGGAGACCTGACAAAAACAAAAAATAAGAGAGAACCATGCCTAAAAGCTTTAAGCAAAAGGCTCTGTGCACAGTATTGCCACTTTTCCCATTCATTGGTGGCTTTGGGCTTCAGTTCATCTCCAATATTTGCTTTCCATCCACCTGGAGCACTCAATCTCCCACCTGAAGCCTCTTGCCAAGTGCCCATCTTACCAACTGCTCAGCTCAGCTCAGTTTCTGTAGTGTAACCTCCCTCTGCCTGGAGAAAACTGCCCAAAGGATTCAAAAGTTATTTGGAAAGGGAGAGAGAAATTGCAGAAGTTTCATTTTCTGATGGAACCAACCTAGAAATCAGTTCTCTCCTTATGTGTGACTCCCTGCTTGTCAGCCATGCCAAGCTGGAGCCTGTCCCAAGTCCCCAAACACTTGGCTACCTGTGGTACCAGGCAATGGAAACTGATCCAGATGCTTATGCACAGGAACCAGGTTCCCACATTGAGACCCTGCTGGTCTATGGACTTCACATTATATTCAACAAAAATAAAAATACAATAGTTCAGTCTACATCATTAGTTTCTAAAGAAGCCTAATTAGGACAAGCAGAAAGGAGGCTGCCTGCAGCCATGTCAGGTGGACTTCAAAGGTTACTAACATTTTGTAATCATTTTATTACAGCAATTCAGGTTTGTATAAAGATGTTCAACCAGAGACAACTCAAAAAAACCCCCTGCCTGGTAACAAGTGCAACACAGCAGCTGATGCTATAGAAAACAACACTCTAGAACAGATTAGCTTTGAAGGTGGGTGACAATTGCTTCTCTTTTTTAAAGGAAAGTTTCTATTGCTGTATGGCTCTAGGTTGTCTGAGTTTGGAGCAAGCTATTAGGAAGATAACTAAAACAACAACAGCAGAGACCAAACCAGATGAAAGTAAGCAGTCAGCAGATCCTAAGGAGCACTCTTAGAGAAGAAGCTTATGAGACTTGAGTATAGAAAAAAAACTTCAGGATTTCAGAAAAAAAATTCTGTAGGAAATCACTGTCAGGTCTATAATAACCCCCCAACTGATAATCACAGGAATAAAAATTCAAACAAACTTGGATCTTTTAAAAGAAAAAAGAAAGGAAGAGGGATACAAAAAAATAAAGGGACTCAAAAGGAAGATGCAGATAGCATCTGGGAACTGTTGATACTGTTGATTTTTGTTCCTGTTTCAATTTCCACACACAATCAAGCTCTGGCCAACGTGCCTGTGGTGCAGTTTGCTTTTGCACAGCCCTGGCAGGAATAGTGACCTTGTGCTGCTTTCAAAGCAGGCAGACTTCCCATTCACAAGTACTTGCTGATCAAACAAAACAGGGCAGACATGAAGGCACTCACAGCTACCTGGGACTGCAGCCCTCAGGAAGTGTGGCCCAAGCCACTGTCCTATGCAGAATGTGCTAAATATTCGTTAATAAGAAAACAAAGTTTTTCTAGACATCTTTTGTAAAAAAAGATTCACTAGCAAACCATGCCTCAACTTATGGGAACATAGCTGTGGCCTAAAGGAAGTTTAAAATATCAGAAAACAAAATCTTTTAATAAGCCACTCATTATCTGCAAAGGGAAAAAAACTCTGACTGCTTAACAGTAAGGATTAGGTTAATTTTCTTAACATGAAATAATCACTTTAATTGTCATTTCCTTTTATGTTTCTTAATAGCTGTAGGCTCAGATCTATGGAATTTAGTAAGAAAGAAAACAGCAGGGTTCCAGAGAAACAATCTCAGGTATTTTTATTTCTCAAGAAATTAGAAGAATGAGGAATTTAATAGTAAACATTCCAGTTAGAGCCAGAAACTGAAAAGTCTTGCTCTTTTATTCGATCCAGTCAACTTTCATTATTTCCTAAGTAGAATCTGAGAGGTTCAGAGCAGCAATCTCTTACTGTATGTTCATCTTCCAAACTCCCTTTGACTCTTCATTAACGAGACCACACAGCAAAGAAAGAAACAGGAACCAACCCTTTGTCTGAGTTTGCTAATCCTGTATTTACTGCCTGCTCAAACCATCTCTAAGGTTAGGTTTTTCATTTTCAAAATGGAAAAAATAGAGTAAAATGAAGGGAATATATAAGGGCATAACAAGGAATGACAAGGGCATAAAGGAATATTATATAAAGTAAATAAAGGGAAATGAGAAAATTAGAAACTGTGCTCAAACACAGCTGGAATGTTGCCTGGGGCAGAGGGGGGGTTGTGGCTGTGCAGACCCAGGGAAAAGGCTCAGGGCTGTTCTCACAGGGCCACAGGCAGAGGTGAGAGACAAAAGAGCTGGAATTCAGTGAATTCTTATATTCAGGGCCTGTAAGGCCAAATACATCTATTCCAGGGGACACTGAACTTCTTTGTCTGTGCATTTTGCTGTCACATGGATGGAGACAAGATCCATCTGAAGAGCAGTTACTGGAAGCTCAGTTTTAGTCACTTTTATTACTACAAACAAGAAGTAAAAAAAAAAAACCAAAAACAACCAGGAGAGTCCCCTACTCCCCAAGGTGGACAGCAAGAATATTTGTCATTTGAGATTATGAGCTTTGAAGAACTAAGGTCTGTCACCCCATTTTGTCTCATTTGCTCAGCTCATCAGTCCCTCAAGAGAGTAGTAGAAACCAAACAAAGATATGAACCACCTGTGTTTGCATTTTAACAAACATTAATGGATTGAACTAATGAGTAACCTCAAAAATAGTTCAGACAGTTCAAAGCATCCTTCAAATATTTGTAGACCATGATAATTTAACTGATTTGATGGTGTCTGTAAGCTTTCATTACAAGAATATCTGGAAATGAGGAGGGGAAGGCACACAGCATTCGTGCTTTTAATTATAATGGAAAGAAATAAAAGGTGAAATGAGAGTTAAACAGTTTGAGAAGCTTTCTTGACATCAAATCTACCTCCAGCCTCAGATTTCCAGAGGGGACAGTTCAGTGATGCTTCAGCTCTTACAGGAGAAAGGAGAAATAACCTGACAGCTTTGTCTCTGGCTTACTCCATTACTCCACCTCCCACTAATTACTGATACATCCAGTATTTACACAGCATTTACTCATTCTCTTTATAGAAACCTGACAAGTCCTAGCAGAGAGCTTAGAGAAGGTATGCAGACACTGTCTGGAGGCCTAGGGATGGCTTGGAAAGAAACACAGCATCTATTACTAATTCATAGTGGATTTTTAATGGAACTTGAGATATTAATGGTATATTCCATAGTATAAGACAAGAACTTCTTGCCATATCCTTTGTGAAGAAGGAGATCACTTGTCAGAAATCTATTCTTAGATTTCCCTAAGCACTTGTTCCACTGAGCTCTTTAAACAGTGCACAGTGTTACACTCTAAAAACAACCTCTCATTTAAAAGAGGAAATATGAATTTGGGGGCTACTTGGTTTTTTTTTAATTAATTTACTTTTCTGAACAACTTAGCCAAAAGAAGTTCCTAGGAAACTTTCTTCTTCATATTTACCAGAAATCAATGCCTGCAATTAATTCATACCACTTAATTTAAACCATTTCTTCCTGACTTTCTTCTGCAGAAATCATAATTGATGTAAAAGGATCCTTTAAGCATTCCATAAATACAATACAGGCCCTGATCCACAGCAAAGGATCTGGATCCTCTCAGTATTTTGTCTGTAGCTTGTGCAATATCAGCTCCCTGTGTGTGCTAACACAAGAAATCAGGGAACTCTCTGAAATGCACCAACATTCCCAGAAACCACTGAGCTATATGGCAGGCAAGTCCAAAACACAGAGTTCATTAATCAACACCATGCTTTTGGACTGTTCATTCATTTGCTGAATAAGTTCCACTGCTATTTAGTAAATAAAATAAAGTAGGTAATCAAAACCAGATGATACACAGAGAACACTTACTATTTGTTTAAATTTCCTACAACTCTGGAGAATATACTATGATTTAGAAGGATACAAAGAAAACCATTCTAATCAAATTTAGCTTGCAATGCTGGAATTTAAGCAAACTACAGAAATAATTCCCCCCCAAATCAAGCTTTGATTGCAGTCACATAAAGCTGCAGGTGCAGGGAATGCACAGCAGGAGACTGAGGGATGCTGCTCATCAACTACATCTAGTCAGAGAAACTCTTCCCTCTGCCAGACATTCAAGGTTTTGCTCCTATGATATTAGATGCAGTTCTAGTGTATTGTTTTTTACCAATCTAAATAAGTTTTAAGCCTTTCTCAGTCTGTGCCTGTTCAGAAGAACCTCAACATTATTGAAATTACAAATGAAAAGACTGAGCCCTTCCACGTGAGGTACAGCACATAAAGTTTGAATAATTTCATTTACTGGGACAATTCAAATGTATTAGAAATGACTTACATGCACATCCACAAAAAATCAAAGTGCTACAGAGAGTGGCAAAGTGAGCTAGAAGAGAAATTCCATGTCAAGGTGGCAGACAGCACACGTCCTTTATGAGCTTCTGGTTTTCCAGCACAGAAGTTGAAGAGCTTCTGAAAGAGTAAGTATGTGCTACTGGTCAATTAAATGTAATGACATTCTTTATCTCCCCAGAGACCTCAGCTCCTACATCTACCAAAAAAAAAGCCAAAAAAAAACCCCAGTTACTTGAAGAACCACTCAGGTACTTGTGGATACATCCATGTTGATGGTTACAAAGCACCCCCACCAAAGTCAGTCATAGAATAGAAGGGCAGACTTCTGATAAGCAAAAGCTTCAGCTGAACATATGTATAATGTCTCTCAGTTCATGCTTGTGGTGTACAACAACAATTCAAGGCAATCAGACACATAATTATATTTGTACTTTGTACCTTTGCATTTCCTAAGCTTGTGTGGCTTAGAGGAATTTATAGCTAGGAAACAACAGTGCTTATCTGTAATGCTTTTGCCCATTTTCCATTATAAATACACCTCTCTATCTCTGTGCATGCAGGATGAATCTCGGTGTGGTAGCATCCAGATTTTAGAGTCAGGAAAGCTACAGATTCCATCATGTCCCTGCACTGCACTGGCTCCAAGTAACATAATCCCCTCAGCACAAGTGGTTATCTACTGCTGTGAATCTACTTTTATACTACAGATAACTGGGTGTTATCTACTGCTCCCTAAACAAGGAATTAAGAGCTGGGAATAGAGTGGGAACACACAAACCATTTAATTCCAGGGGAGGACTCATGCCCAGAAAATCCCATGCATCCACAAACCTAAACGTGAGGCTGCCACCAAAAGGATGAGGACCCTTGCTACCTAGCACTAAAATGATGTGAAATTTGGTATCAGCTTTCTGCACCCTTAGGGAAGCCAGTGCAAGGTGTCACAAGAAAAATGGTTGGGCTATCAAGGAATTGTGAAACACAAGCACTTGTGAACTATTTATTAAAAAACCAACCCCCAAACAAAAATACCTCTCTGAAAAGTCTTTTGTACCAGTGACTTCAGGCTGTTTCTTGGGATCATTTGGGAGACCATCAGCTTTACTGCACAATTTGAGGCTTCTCTGCTAGAAAAAAGTCCAGAATTCTGCACAGAAACTTCTTTTATCTATCTTACAATTGGAAAGCTCCTAAACCCAGAGCCTTTTCAGAAAGATGGAGGAAAAAACTGTTCCCCAGCTAGGTAACAGATGAGGGATCTGTGTAATGACAGAGGGATCTTGTACTGGGTGACAACAGCCTCTTTCTGCACACCCAGGTGGAGGTACCTACTCACAAGAAAGCAGCCATGCCTCCAAGTACACTGCTGATGCTTCAACAGATGTATTTGTCACTTCTGGAGAAACTAAAGCAATCCCAGTTTACGATCACAGACACAGAAAATATAAAAACAATGGCAGAGTCAAATTATCATGAAAAATCAGGCAGTTTTGAGGCCCAATACGTCCCAAAGATGGAAGCTAAAACATGATCCCTGACTATTTATGCACTGAGAATGCTGATCTTGCATGGGGAAAAAGAATTGACAGTGGGAAGCACACCAAAGCAATTCAGAGTCTACTAAAGTCTACATTTAGAGCCTGTATTTTGTAGTTTTTCATTTCTCACCCATTGTTTTAAACTCAGATTTTGAAATATTTCTTCTTTAATAAATCGAAGCTGAAAACCGTGCCAAACTTTGCCTGAATCACAAGAATATAACTCTAGATGACAATCAGATGACATAGGGGTCATTTTTTAATTCCCTCACCATGACTTCAGAACTGCCTGGTCATTAAACCAGTCACAAGTCACAGAACTTCTTCCCTGCTAGCTGACCCCAAGCCCATGAGAAAGCTGACAGGGCACATGTGCTGCATCTTGGATCAGATACAAAAGGGGATCTCTCGTGCTTAGCAGTCCTCACAGTTGTGCAGAGAAAGGACAGCTGGACTCACCACAAACAGCAAAACAGCTCCTGAGTAATGCACTGTCTTCCTTTTAGCACTCTCATGCCCAGTTTTTAACATGTTTTTCTGCTGCTCCCTTAAGTTTTCGTACACCGTTTATTTATTTGAAATATTCAGCCAAACAACTCCCAGTAGATAAAGCAAAAGACCTGTTTATGTAGTTTCACTGAAATATTTTCCCACAAAGACCTCCAGGGCCACAGAAAGGACTGAAAAAGAAGAAAGAGAAATGATCCTTATTTGTTGACTTGGACAAAGCCTACCTTGTGGGGCCTCATTCCACTAAAGCATCTTTTACTCTGTCTCAAAGTGCAACTTTTGTTCTAGATAAAACCTATTTTTAGAAAAGAACTGTAAAATACCTGAGCTGGAGAAAGCATGAAGTGTGCTTTCATTTTCTATTTGTGTTCTCTGGCCAACTGTGTGACTGAAGGTAAAAATATATCATTTCCCCCATGAAATTCTGACGAGGAAAGACATTCAGAGCTTAGCAATGTGGACATCTCTCTTCCTACTGCCAAACTTCAGCTTGGTTACATTAATCACAAAAGTAGCATTAGAGTCTTCAGGGCTAATATGAAACAGGAAAAGTATTTCCTTCCTCTGCTTCCTGAGAGCAGATTTCCTTCAAGAGACTTTGTCCAGCTGGGCATGGAAGCAGCTCTCCTGTCCTTAGCTACACCACACAGCCATCCTGACAGAAAAAAGAGAAAAAACCCCAAAAGCAGCAGACCATGCAAATTCACTTTGTCCACTGCTGAACAAGAAGGAGGGAGTGATGCCTTCCATAGGCTCAGGCTGCCTGAAATTATTTTAATTTTCCAAGTTTTTCTGCCCCTTGCTATGCAGCTTACCCCTCAGACAAACAGAGCCACCGAGGAGATTGACACCAGGGAGAATTGGGCTCTGCACAGGGGTTAAGGGAGTTCATGTTATTCCCCTTGGATTTGACTCCAGCAAGTCTGGCAGCCAGAACAAATAAGTCAGTCTGAAGGCAGGCAGAGATGTCTCAGGGCAACCAAAGAGATAAGAAGAAAGCATTATGTCTAAATTGGACTCCTTAGGCATTTCAGTTTTATTTCTCTTTTCCAAACTCCTCTCTCGGGCTGGTCTGAAAATAAAAATAATGCAACTTGCTGAAGAATTGAGGGTCTGCAAGTAGAAAAAGAAAACATGGAGTTTAAAAGTCAAAATCTAGAATAGCAATGCTAGCAGCACTGTGTAACAGGAGGTAGACACTAAGTAGAGATACTCAGTTGTTACTCCTGCCTGGGATTCTGCCCCAGATGGAGGTGTGGGGTGAGGGGTTTCCCTGCTCTGAGAGGAGCTTTTTGCTCATGTAAGCCAGAGAGTCAGTAAGACAAAGTTATTTATCAGCAGCAGCTTCCACCTCTGCAAAAGGGAAAGTACTTTTCAGAAAGCAAAGTACTTTTGCTACCTCAGCTCCTGACTACAGGGAACTAGGGGCTGAAAGAAAAGAATTTTTCCTCCTCACCCTAACCAGGACCTAACCCCATTAAAAAACCTTCAAGTCTTAAGAGGTTTATAAGAGTGGTAAATATAATACAGCAAAACTGGGCTCATCTGCTTCCCTTAGCACAGAGCTTCTGGAGAGATGCACACACACGATGGCTCAAAGGGACAGCTCAGGGTGAGTGCTTTACAAAACTGAAGCTATTTTAACCTTTCAGAAAAGAGAAAGAAGATTCAGGTCACAAAAGTGTTGAACCCCAGTGTGAATTGCACAAGAATGTTCAGAGCTGGCTTTCTGCAAACCATGTGCAGAGGCAGCAGTTCTCACTGACAGAGTTCAGGATCCTGCAGCACAGGATGGGGTCACACCACTGGGGTGGCAAAGCCGCCCACAGTTACACCAAGTTACCACAGGCAAGGCCTGGAGCTGCTCTGTGATTCAGTCTGTGTGAAAGGACTAATAGTACCCTCTGCATATTTTACTGGCTAACAGTGAGCTCTTGTTTTGAGGATGAAAGGTCTAATATTTCGATTTAAAAAATCCAGATTATCATGGAATGTTGTCTGCATTGATAGGCTCTTACAATACAACCTGCAGAACATGTAGTTTTTATAGTGTGAGTAGTCCCACTTCTACTTTTAATTAATATTTTCCAAGTATTTTAATTGTATCACAAGCATACTGTTAAATAACCAATTGTTTAGGCAGCAGCTTAATCCATTAAGCACAAAACAACAGGCTTGCTTCGGGGTGGTGGGTTTTGGATTTTGGGTTTTTTGTTTTAAACTCTTACCCATGGGAACAATGCAAGCAGCAACAAGAGCATAATCCCAAGGGACAAAATTATATTGTATAGGACTAGAGCACCCAGATCATAGAATCATGGAATGGGCTGGGTTAGAAGGGACCTCAGAGATCATCAAGTCCAACCCTTGATCCACTCCCGCTGCAGTTCCCAGCCCATGGCACTCAGTGCCACATCCAGGCTCTTTGGAAAGATCTCCAGACACGGAGAATCCACTACTTCCCTGGGCAGCCCATTCCAATGCCTGATCACCCTCTCCAGAAAGAAATTCTTTCTCATCTCCAACCTAAACCTCCCCTGGCACAACTTGAGACCCTGCCCTCTTGTCTTGCTGAGAGTTGCCTGGGAAAAGAGCCCAACCCCCCCCTGGCTCCAACCTCCTTTCAGGGAGTTGGAGAGAGTGATGAGGTCTCCCCTGAGCCTCCTCTTCTCCAGCCTCAACACCCCCAGCTCCCTCAGCCCTTCCTCACAGGAATTCTGCTGGATCCCTTCACAGCCTCCTTGCTCTTCTCTGGACCTGCTCCAGCACCTCAATCTCCTTCCTGAGCTGAGGGGCCCAGAACTGGACACAGGACTCAAGCTGTGGCCTCACCAGAGCTGAGCACAGGGGCAGAATCCCTTCCCTGGACCTGCTGGCCATGCTGTTCCTGAGCCAGCCCAGGATGCCATTGGCCTTCTTGGCCACCTGGGCAGATGCTGGAAACTGAGGCACTTGGAGATGTAACAGACTGTAATCAGGCTACAGGCACACAGGAGGTAAAGTGTGGAGATGATTGCTTTTTATAATTCATTGCAGAAGTTGAAGGCATGAGCAGTAACTAGCAGTGATCTACAGTAATTTCCTTATCCAGAACCAGCAAACTAGATTTTCTTTCTGGCAAGCAGCTGAGTTATTAATGTTTGTAAAGTATACTGAGATCTAGCAACAGAAAGTGTGCTAGGAACAGAAAGCACAGCACCAGCCGTGTGTTTTACAGACCTGCATTAATTTTACCCCTTTGAAACTTAGTTGGAATTAACAACTACATAAAACTTTGATGTAAAGCAAATAATTGCTCTGCTCAAAACACAAGCTGAGTTTGGGCTTTGAAGATGAGTGGCAGTAAAGAGTGGGAAGTCACTAATTATTTCCCTGGGAAACATATGATTCCCCAGTACTCCTTTCATTGCTCAGACATCTACTCCTGGGTCCTCTGATTACCTTGTGAAAGGATGTGAAACCCCAGAAGTATTATTTCTTGTATATTTTTACATGGCATGAGCACAATGAATGTCATTGCTCCCAGGGGCAAATCCCTGAGCATGCTCCTTGCTGGAATCAGAATAACTAAACTCATGTTTTGATCTATTAAAACAGACTATTTATAGCTAAGGTCTCCTTTTTGAAGACACTTCCCTGTCTGAAATCTCAGGGTTTTTTCACATTTAAAGTTTGTTAGTACAAGTATGCTTCCATGAGGATGCACCATCATGCATGGAGCACATAGTACAGCTTGGTACTAACTAGAAAAAGCTGATACAGCATAATCTGTTTTCCCTTGAACAAGAAGCTCTTTTCCAGTGAGAACCTCCAAAACTTAGCTGACTAACCCACTTTTCCTGCTTGTAGAGGCCCAAATATTTTCAGGACTTGTAACAAAATTGCATTTCTAACACTGCAGGAAATAAACAGAATGAAAAGTATCTGTCATTCACCAAAACTCAGAAACCACATCTGAACAACTATAGCAGATGACACAAAAAGAAATGTATTCATACAGCTTTATAGACAGGCACTCCATGTGCTTTTAGGCACCTTACTGGATTTTATCTTGTTCTAGTTTTCATCATGCACCTCCCAAAGTGTTTGAATACCTTTGCAACTTTCTCTAGCTCAGTGCCTCTCGGCCACTTCATAGCTGCTGCCTGTCAGTTCTGCACCTCTGGCAAGTGCCTGTGTGATCTGACAAGTAACTTTCAGCCTGCAACACCAATTCTACAAAACCACTTCTTAATTAAAATGTCATTTGAGAATGCCTTCTTATCCCAGCATTTGAAACTACTGGGAACTAATGGTATACATGTTAGCCATAAATTATGTACTCCCAGCTTTAAGCCTAAACTTCTAGGCAGCATTGGAGAAAAGCAGTAAGTTCTCTGAAAGAATGTGAACAGGAGCTAGGGGGTTATTCCAGACCATATGCAAGGTGACAGAGTAAATTAGCTCTTTCCAAGGCAAAAATAAAGATCATGTGAGGAATGTGCCAGCTTTCCATAGCTAGCTAATAGACAGCAATTTGACTTCCTAATTGCATGTCTGTTTTGCCAAAGGCAGAAGAAAGAGAAGAGCCTCAAGGAAATGAAACTCCCAAATTACAAATATCAGCATAACCACATGTCCTGTAGCTGTGCTGAGAACCATGACTTTTCCTAAGGACAGAAATAGCAGGACAAGGGGTCCTGAGGTGAGGGGTACCAGATGAATTCCCTGGTTCACACAGATGTGATATTCTGGAGTTGACAGATGGGTGCATTAGAAGTGATGAAGTTGAGCAGGCACTGGAGCAAGGGCTCCAATGCCAAGTGCATCCTTGCTGTTCACAGCCTCTGAGCAAATGGACCTGTTCTGCTGCCCTTTCTTCCTGCCAGTGGCTGTTTGAAGACACATGGTGTACTGCAGATGGTGTTTTATACATCACTGACCTCATATCCACATCTTGTTCATGTATATAGAAATTTCTGACTGTACCACCTTTGAGGAATTACTTCCACCGTTTTGTCCAATCAGTATTTTAAGCTTAACAAAATAGAACAAAGTCTACTGATTTTCCATCAGCTTAAAATTTTCCAGTAACAGGTAGACAGTGGCATGAAAACATGAGCCCTGTGTCACACTGAGTTGCGAGCTGCAGTGCTCCAGAGAGGATGGAGGGGGAAATGGTGAAGGTGTGGATAGGAGCTCCCAGCCAGTTCTTCTAAAGTGCTACACCTTAGGTGGAAGCTCAGGGCAGGAACAAGCTCAAGCTAGACTGTCATGTTTAAGTTGATCAGGTCTGAATGTTAAGAGTACTTGTTAAAGTTAGTTGACTACTTGTATTCACTCTGTTAGAGAGCAGGGAATTTGCCACCTTGTTGGTAGCTGTTAAACAGAGCTTCTCCAGAATCAGACAAATTTTTGCTGCTTTTGTGCAATGGGTGCTGACCAACAACCTGTTCTCAAAACAAGAGAGCTCCTTTTAGAGTCCTGCTTACTGCAGATAATTTTTTTCTTGTGTCCACTCCTCAACAGCACCTAGGCTGTTCTGAAAAACTATTGCATATTGTTGAAACTTCAAACTGCACAGACTTCCTGGCTTATGCATAACACAGGAAGCAGAGCTAATAATGAGCACTATTCCAGGCAAATAGAAATTACTGAGCTGGAGTGCCATTATGTTCACATAGCTTAGGGATTCCTCCCTAGGATTCCTCGTATGCAAAACCTACACTTAAAAAAGAAATTTGAACTTGCAAAAGTTTTAAAATCCTAACAACCAGATTACTACTATTTGACCTCAAAACAACAAGTTCTTTCCTACTTGAGCAGATATGTTTCTGTGTTCTGCACTTGATGTTCTGAAATCAGAATATACATTTGTGATTTAATGCAATTCAAAATATACCTTAGTAGTGATAAACCTGTCATAGCAGACAACAAACATTTACTGAAGCTGTGAAGCTTCTACTCATGTTCTACTCATGTACAGAATTAAAGTCTGTGTTGGAAAAGTGGACTGCTACGCTGTGATCAGCTGTAATTGTCCTAAGAATACTTCACTGGCAAGACAAACAATGTTTTTAGTTCTCATTCCTAAAGACTGTATAGTCCACGTGGGGAACCTGTTGGATAAAGTGCTTGCTGCAATAGTTTAAATTTCAATGTACCTGAAAAATAAAGGTTTAGTCCTCAAATCAATAGCCTGATCAAATTTGTGGTATATACAACTTTTATGCTCATATCCTTCTCACTCAGATAAGAAACATTTTCAGAATCTGAGATGAAAGACAGTGGCAAGGGCAATGTTCTTTTATCTTTTAAATAGTAGAAGGTCCTGTACAGACTTCTCTCTTTTTTCACTAGTGTTAAGCAGGTGATGGTTTCAGAGCCTCCTTTCAAAGGGTGTTTGGTTTTCCAGGCACAGAGAACCACATGCATGTCCAGTTTGAACAATGTGATGTTTTACACAGAAGAACAAAGCCAAAGGAGATGAAATCAAGTCATGTCTCCCTCCAGAACCACGTGTGTTGGTAAAGGATTTTCTTACATGGAGAAAAGACATACAGAAAGAAAGGGCTGGTCACCACCTAGGAATTTCATGAGCACCTTTGCTAAAAGAATCTAAAAAAGGTGCAAAGTGTTGTAAACTCATTACCTTTATTAGTGCTTGCTACAGATTTCTGTTTGGAGTGTTAGGAACTTCCCATCGAATTTCAATACTTCAAGAATTTCTCAAGGAATGAACACAGCAGTGTCAAGAGTCAGTCCCAGGTTTTTTTTCCCTGCACAAAAAGATGCAGGTATAATGTCCAAAGTCCTCTGTCAGCTTCTCAGAGACTAAAACAGGGAGACATTCAAAACAGCCATGGCAAGATTCCAGCAGTGGTAGGAGGAAAGTTTTGCAGTCCTTGCCAAGAATCTCAGCAATGGAGAGCAGAGAGCTGAACTTTGCCTTACACTGGGGCAAACAAGCCCAGGGGGCTGTAAGGCTTTCATATTTTCATTGGACTTCACTCACTTCCGAACATGCAAACTCTGTGGGAACCCAGGCAAAAATAAAAAAGCTTTCATTGGCAGCAAATAATTCCTCCTGTCTTCAGCCAGTGGTTACAGGTCAGCTTGCACTATGGGAGCCACCTACTACAGATGGGTTTTTAATACACCTTCTCATGAACACCCCCACCCCACACAGATGGATAGGGAGGCTTCATGCAGCTCTTGACCTAAAGGGTTTTGCTTTGCCAGAAATAGCCAGGAGAAAAACTCACAGGACATGCCTCACATTTGCATTTCCCCACCACAGTGTTTCATCTTGCTCAGTGGAGCCCCAAAACCTACAACAGCTATTTTCTTACATTGCCTTTGCCAACCTACTACCAGTTTATTCCAGGAAGGGTTTTACTTTCTTAATTCTTTGGTTTGGTGCTATTCTGATGCCTTAATGTGACATAATGTTGATTTTTAACATTTAGTTTTCATACATCTTGTACCCAAAAATACCAATCAGCAGGCCTGGACTGTAGCATTTTGTTGGGAACTTGATTTAAATCACAGAACAGCTTCAACCAAATTAAACAGATTTTCCTCTTCACTTGCATTAAAAAAAACCAAGTAAGTTGTTCAGGGTTTGACATTTTAAAACATTTAAATGTTCTATTTTGCAGTTACTTTTGCTTAGAGAATGATTCTTTTTAAGTCATGCTTAGGATAAAACTCAATACTTTGTCTTTCCAAAAACATGATTTGGAATGTGTGTTCTTTTCTTATTAATTTTTCGTTGTTTTTCTCAAGAACATTGAAGTGTTTCAGGCTGTGAGACTCCAGGTTAGTTTTGCTTTTTTTTTTTTTTTTCCTTCAGTCTAAGATCATGGACTGAATCTGCAAAGGTAACTCCCATATTAGCAACAGGAAAGTGAATTCCACTGAGACCTGTGTTGATTATTCTTCTCTATCTCAGTGAGCACTGTGCTATCAGGTTGGATTCTTTCCACCTCTCATTCCCTGCCCCTCCTTGCTAAGGAAATACCATGAAATTTTTCTCCAGAGGCACACATTTGATTTCACAGATAGTAGAAGTTGCCCTTTCCAATCCCATTGGATCTGGATTGGATCTGGACTGGATCCATGCTGTGTGGGGAGCTGGAAGCCACTTGTTCGGACCAAGCCACCTTACACCTCTTGTAGGGTGCAGCATCTCACACACAGGCTTTTCCTGGAAGTGCAAGAAATGAGGTGGACATGCCAAGGGGCATTAGGTGTGCTGCAGCCTAGTTTCTAATTTTCTTTCTTTCTTTGGAGGGGGAGCCATGAAAGCTGAGTTTATGGGCCAAGTGGGCTACTGGAGGAAGGAGGTAAAAGTGCTTTCCCACAGTAAAGCACCACATAAGGATTCTTCTGGGGAAGTCAGAGGAGCTGCTCGTGCTCTTTGTCAGCTACTCAGCAGGATGGCAGGGGAGAGAATAAAGAAAGGGGATTTATAAACTGCTCAAGTGTCCATCACATGAGCTTTGTTTCCTTTTTTGTCCTAATGGAGACTTCTAAGGCAGAGGCAGAAGGAACAGTTCTTGCTACTCATAATACTGTAAAGAATGAGCTCCCAACACGTGCTGGTTACATCAATGCACACCTGACTGCAGCTGCAAGAGCATCTCACACCCACATCCCAGATTTTGGGATGGTTGAATCCTTTTTTGTTGTGCTGATGCTGACAGGTGCACTGCCAGGTCAGATTTCCAGCCTTATGACCTCTGATCATTGTGCATTTTTGTTGTCAGTGTCAAGTAACTGTAACCAAAGCCCCCAGGCAGTAACTACACACAAGTTGCTTCCCCTGTGTTGGTAGCCTTGAGTAGATTACTAATCCTCCTGCCTCTGAGCAAAAACAACGTAGAAGTAGCACAGTACCATGGACACAAATGGACCCTGCTGTGGTTGTATTTCATGGGTTTCAAATCACTCTAGTTCAAATTTGATTTTCTCACAAGAATTAAAGGGCACTACAGGTAGGTAAATTCAATGGCAACACCTTTCATCATCACTGTGCCCATTTGACTGAGTCATCTCACTACCCTGTACAACCTAACCTGCTCCCAGACTTACTAATGAGTGATACATTAGTAGATTTGCCATATAATCACAGATAAAGCAAGAGAGGAAAACTGTTAGTAAGGAACACATGACAGCAAGTCTTAAAATACTGAAATTGCTGGCTGGGAAACTGCTGAGTCACGTCCATGGGCTGCTACTGAAAATAGTGTTCCATTTGGCAGAGCACGTACAAGCTATTAATGCTCCTAATTGTCTGAAACCTGCTGAATAGCTGCTATCACAACTGATTAAGAAGCATTCTCCTAACTTTTCTGCCTCCTTGAATGCCAGAGAGCAGCAAGTATGCTTTCTCTTGCAGCAGTTCTCCCTTCCACAACATCAGGTTTTAACAGAACAAGAAATCCCTCTAAGTATTTCAAAGCATTCTGAGTTTAAGACCCCTTAGAAGACACTTCACTTGCCTTTTTATAGATGCAGCATGGAGGGACAGCAGATAACACTCATCTCTAATCTGCAGTCCTGCCTGGTGAGACTACCATGTCCTTAGTACATAGTCTGCAAGTTATTTCTTAGACCTAAATGGCGGAAAGAGCCTTTCTTCATAATTTAAAAACAACTGAGTTAAAGAAAACAATTCTCTCCAAGGTCTTGGGAAAGGTGGCTGATTAATGCCCTTAACAAAGAGGGAGGGGCTTTAAAAAGTTTCAAAGCTCCAGCTGCAGTGCATGATACCCTCTAACAGGCCTTGCAGAGACTGTTTTTCCTGTCCTTTGGCATCCTAGAGGCAGAAGGAGAGACAAGAGCTGTCCTCTGAGTTTCTCTGGGTGCTTTGTTACCTTCTCCCTTATTCCTTCTGCCCTGATGTGATGGAGCCCTAGGCTGAAGTCCTGGGTTTATCAGCAGAAAGGGTGCAGCACAGGCTGCTGGTGTAAACTTGGCAAAGTCTTTCTAAGGTGGCTGAGCACCCCTCTTCCACCAACATCAGCTTCACCCTCTTCCCAGCCCCTGTGCTGCCATGCAGAGCCTCTTGCCTTGCCCCTGCTTGCCCTCTTGGCCCTGGGGCAGGGATCAGTCATGCAGAGCTGCCAGGGAAATTAGGAGAAGCCTAAGAAGGGAAGAAATATTGCAGTTTTCTTTGCTCACCCCTCTGCAGTGCCTGGCTGCCATCCATGAGGTACCTGGCCTTTTAAAACACATTAGTGTGTGTTATTCTTTTAACCATCTACCCTGTAACCTACATACAAGAGTTTGGATACCACACAACGAAACATTCTCAAGCACTTCTTATTACAGGAGGGGTAAGAAAAACATCTGTGATGACACAGCTGCTTGAAGTTGCAGCTCTGGCAGTTTTCTGTAACTTACATATAATCGTGTCATTTTCTTGCAAAAAAATATCAGTCTTTGAAGAGCAAAATAATCTCTAGGCAGGAAAGTGTGGGCAGCATCTCCGTGGAGAGCAGTTGGGTGGTAAAGTTCCCTTTACAGAACTTTAAATTCTACAGAACTAAAGTTCCCTTTACAGAACTTTAAATTGTGATAGATTGACATATGAGGTCTGCTGAAAAAAGATGCTGAGTTAATCTGCTGTCCTAGAAGAGTTACCTGGCACTGTTCATCTGTCCTATCCATGCTGCACAGGGGCTGAGAGATACTTTGTGCCATATATTTCTGCTGTGCAGAATGAACCCTCCACACCCAATGCTTACAGTTACCTTTGGGCTATGTACTTCTCACAAGCTCATGAGTAACCCACTGAACTCGTCAGGAGATAATTCCTCCTGGTCTCTGCCTGATAGGTTACACTTGCTCCTGAAATCCATACATGTGTTCTGCTTCTTGGTCCTACCTTTTCAGATTTCAGCAAATGACTGAGACTGTCAGAGTCCAGAACTGGCAGGCACCAGCATTCATCAAGCCACTGACACAACCTCTGGTAGTTGACCTGCAGTCAGTGTCACAGAACCAGCTCACTCCAGATGACTTCCAAGGCAGGAGTAAGATCTAAAGACAGTGTTACTGTAGTTTGACTACTGGTGGTGACTCAGAGAAATGAATCAGGGGAGGTTTAGGTTAGATATTAGGAAAAGGTTTTTCACCCCCAGGGTGGCTGAGCAGTGGAACAGCTCCCCAGGGAAGTGGTCACAGCACCAAGCCTGCCCAAGTTGAAGAAGCACTGGGATGATGTTCACAGGCACATGGGGTGATCCTGGGGGTGCCCTTCACAGGGACAGGAGTTGAACTTGATGATCCTGATGGGTCCCTTCCAACATAACATATTCTATGATTCTATGATGTGTAAAGAAGGAGGGAAAGATCAGAATGTTCACTGAATAAAACAAAGGTCTGAGGGGTGCAGGGATTTAAAGGATCACAAGAAGTGAGGTAATCACATGAAACCAATGAATCTCATTCTGCAGTAGCTGTGTGGCCTCTCTGGTTTATCATTCCAGGCTGAGCTTCTACAGGCACTGGACAAACCTTCCCTCACAAGAAACTGCTTTACCCCATGCCTCTCAGCCACACTTTGCTGCTCTGTGGAACCCAGTCAGAACTTCCTTCTCCATTTCTAACCAATATCTTTACTTAAGATAATTAATTTAGCATAATGGAAGCAAAGGATTGCCGACTCATCCTCATACACATCTAGTAACACCTCGTGTCCCTTCCTCTGGATGGTCTTGTGAAACTGCTCTGTCCCTTCTTATTTAAACACTGGTACTTGTGGATGTAAGCAAAGTTAGCTGAATACAAATAAACTTTAAGAATTGCAGTCAATACTACCGAGGCGAGCTGTTCCTACCTAGTTATTGCTTTAGCTTTTGCTCAGTAACAGTTTTCACAGGCAATGATATATAATGATTAAATTGTTTTTAATTTCTCTAAGAAGCAGCAGCAGACATCCTGATAGCCTTTTATTTTGAAGTGTTGACAAGAAAAAACAGAAATGCAAGTTTTTGTTAATGATTGTATCTTTTAATGAAGAGAATCAGAAGACCGAAATTGTCATCAAGAAATCAATCTCTGAAGATATAACTTTATTAATTCTGTTCAATATTTGCTCGTTGTCCTTTCCAAAGGTGAAGGTTCTTGGAATTTCTAGCAGCAGTTTACAGAGGTCTGAGCAGAACAACCTCAAATAATGCTTAAGTATATTCCCAAGTAATGCTGTACACATTCAGTAAGCTACAAAATGGAAGCTGCTGCTGCCCTGGGGCATCTTGTTTGGCACTAGGCTGCAGGTAAGGACTGCACCCTGAAGCTTAGGCCATGGAAACCTCTGATAATTTCTGATAATGCCACTGATCAAGTAGCTCCTCTAGATCCCTCTTTCTTGATATCAAATTTTTCAATGAATCAAAAATAATCTCCAGTGAACAGGTGATGTGTGGGAAATGTACAGAACCAGGAATCAACACCTACCCTTAACACAAAGGTGCAACTTCCAAGGTTTGGAGCTCTGTGGATGGCAAAGGTTAAGAATAATGATCTGTACTTCAATTTCTTTATCCCATTTAAGAGTACTTACAACTGCCAGAAAGCTCTGAGGTTATTCATATGATCTTCTGGCACTTCTGTTTCCATGCTCTGCTACTCATCCAATCTATATCCTCCGTGGCTGAGTGGGGAATGCCAATTAGACAGCAGATGCAACCTGGGAAAGAAGTAGAAAATCAGACTGAAGCTACAGCTTTTTGCTGCACACCCACCTACCAGCCCTGGTCTCTGCTGTTTCTTCCACCTAGAGAAGAGAACATTCAGATTTTATGACAACTAAGCAGATAAAACGAAGCCTTAGGCTCCTCTTTGGCCAGAACTTGAACTGGTAATAACCCAAGTAAGTCAAATTACCATTTTGTTTCTGAAAATCAAGTCTCTACTTCTCTCTCTTCTGAAAATCTAGTTAGCAAAGCAGAACTGGGTAAGAATTCATCATGTTTGGGGGGAGGACATACTTTCATCTTAGAAAAAAAAAAAGAAAATCTCTGTTTCTGTCTGCTCAGGGATGCTTTTACAGGGAATCCAAAAATTAGACATCCTCAGGTCTGATTCCTCTATTTCCTGAATTCCTCTTTTCAGCAAATCTGTTCCTCCTTGTGTCCACATATCACACAAATTTAAAGAAACAAAGGAAAAAGTGAGAGCATTTTCTTTTCCCTCGTCTGGCAAAGTAGGAGACTAATGACAGATTCAGGGGAGGGAATTAAAGGTGATGATACTGCAGCCAAGCAAAGAATAATAAAGAGCTCCTGAAGGTTCAAGTAATTTTATTCCTCTGAAACAACTGTCCCAAAGAACAGATATCTTGTTTTGTTATCTTTAGAAGATTAAGGGACTGCAGCACACTTCATACTGTTAGCAGTAACCTTTCTGGCCTTACCCTACTAGCAGCTGAACAATTATTTCTAACACAGACAACTCCTCCTCCCTCGTTCTCAACTGGACAGACCACACATTTTTATGACTCCCTGCCAGTTCTTAAGTCTCATGTGGTCAGCCAGGGGAAGGAAGCTCCCAGAAATAAAGGAATTCAAATACTGTATTTAGTTTTTCAGCAGTCTTAGAACCAAAATGTGCCTTTCTAGGAGCAGCCCCAGAAAATACACAGCCAACAGAGAGCTAAGAGCTCAAATAAGCAAACTCTGTAGCATACGTGCACATACAATTCTTCTGAATAGGTAAGAATCAGGAGTGAGCCTTTTGGAAAACAGTTCTGGTGAGTCTGCTTAATGAAAACAGAAATATCTGTACTGGGGTATCAAATTAACTTGAGAGGAAATCTAATATTCTAACTTTCATGCTAAATAATCCAGAAGCCCTCGTTTAGTTAAAGATGTCTCCTTACTAAACTACACAAACATCAATCAAGAAGCATCAGTTTGAATTCTTTTGTTAAAAATGTCTGAAACAGTTTGGATTGTATTAAAAATGTTAATGTGAGGAATGTGTTTTCTTCATGTGTCCTACTTAATCAGTGTCCTTAGATGAACAGGTACCAAAGCTGCTTTAGTTCTACTTTCTAAACATAAAGAGGAATTTCACTCTAACCATTTTATTCTTTCAACCTCATATTTAGCAGCACCCCTTTGAAATTCTGCTGTCCTGCTGCTCTGTGAGATCTGACTGGGGCAGGTGTGGAATTTTGACAGTAATCAGAAAAACAGCTTTTTGCACTAAATCCATAAAATAATCCTGCATAACAGCTCAGCAGAGTGAATTCAGAGACTGCTTGTAAACTGAAAGCAAACACCGAGACATTAAGTGACCCTTCAGAGACATTTATTGAGGGACAAGCTAACCATGGGACAGACCTCAGGAGGGCAATTAGCTGCTGTGAAAAGTCAGTGTGAGCTTGTCTACTGTCTCAGCAGTGGTTCTAGGGAAATACTGCACTGGTGGAACTGCAGAAATACATCACATGTAATAAAAACCCAAAAATAATGTAAGAAAAACAGAGCTGGAAGAACAGTCCCTGCCCTTTAAGACACATAGGATCAGAAACTTCTCAACTTCAAAGGTTTCAGGCATGTTTTTCAGGCAAGATTACACATTTTTTAATCCCCTTTCACAGTCAGGTATTGTTAGAACATCACTTCTCAGTCTCTAGATTATTGATTTCCCTCTTGTCTCAGAAGAGCTCTGATTACACCTGCTGCCCACCCCTGGTTCTCTGCAGTTAGACAAGACAAACATGAAGAAGAGTGAGATGTAGTACTCCATGTTTCTTAATTCCAAAGAGAGCAGCAGCCTGTATGATTCAATGAATTAATTATAGGTGCTATAGACCTCTTTCCATTTATATTTTAGTATGAGGTAATTGACTAACCTTTGTTGTGCTATAACCTCACAATTCTTTTCTACAAGACCAGATGGGTGTTTTCCCTGTTCAGAATATAAGCAGTCAGCTGGTCTTACCTAGACACAGTGCCTTGCACTTGTCTGCTTTGGATTTCATCTTCTTTTTTGTTGTTGGCAACAGCCATACAGCCACATCCCATCCCCTTTACAGGCATATCACATTTTAACCCATGTTTTCTAAGGACACAAGCCTTGTGCAATCCCCCTTTTCTGTCACCCCCATCAGTTCCTGACCAATTGGTTAATTCCATCTAAACGTCATGAGAGAGAAAGGTCTCAAGGACTTAACTTGAACACTGTTGCCAGAACCAGCAGCTGGGTAGAGAAGTCTGGAAGTGTTTACCCTCAAGCCTCACGTGTGCTGTTTGTCCTGTCAGGCTAATCAGTCCCCAGGCACTCGTGGGCCTGCTGCACACACACATCACTCCTGGGGATCAGGAGCAGCATCTGCTCTGCTTAGCTCTGCTGATAAGGGGAGAGGGAGCACTGTAGGGAGGCCTTGTGGAGGAATCAGGATTATACAAGGCAGTGGTAGAAGTCATGGCAGCTGAGGCTGTGTAGGAACTGAGGACACACAGAGAAAACCACACTTCCTTGGTTCTGCTGCTCAGGGCACTATTTTCAACCTGTGGTGTTCATAGAATGATAGAATCACAGAACTGCCTGGGTTGGAAGGGACCTCAGAGATCATCAAGTCCAACCCTTGATCCACTCCCGCTGCAGTTCCCAGCCCATGGCACTCAGTGCCACATCCAGGCTCTTTGGAAATCTCTCCAGACACGAAGAATCCACTACTTCCCTGGGCAGCCCATTCCAATGCCTGATCACCCTCTCCAGAAAGAAATTCTTTCTCATCTCCAACCTAAACCTCTCCTGGCACAACTTGAGACCCTGCCCTCTTGTCTTGCTGAGAGTTGCCTGGGAAAAGAGCCCAACCCCCCCCTGGCTCCAACCTCCTTTCAGGGAGTTGGAGAGAGTGATGAGGTCTCCCCTGAGCCTCCTCTTCTCCAGCCTCAACACCCCCAGCTCCCTCAGCCCTTCCTCACAGGAATTCTGCTGGATCCCTTCACAGCCTCCTTGCTCTTCTCTGGACCTGCTCCAGCACCTCAAGCTCCTTCCTGAGGGGCTGAGGGGCCCAGAACTGGACACAGGACTCAAGCTGTGGCCTCCCCAGGGCTGAGCACAGGGGCAACACTGAGTACAACACTGAGTACAGTGTTGTTGGGATGCAGATACCTTGTATATTGTCTTTCCCCTGACTGGAGTGTACAACCCATGAACAATGTGGGTGTGTTTTCTGAGCCAATCTGAACAGCTTTCACACCTGCTTACTCTTTTGTTTTGGTATTTTGGGTTTGGTTTTTTTTCATTTGTAATGAGTTATGCTTGGATACTGACTGAAGTTCTAATAGCAGCATCTACTCTACACTCTCTTTCCTTTTTCTGCCAAAGGAGGAGAAACAGATTTTCTAAACCTAAGTCAAGCAACTTCCTGTGCATTTACAAAGGATCAAGAGCTCTCAGCTCTGCATCTGTGCTAACAGATTGCCCCATCACTCTATGCCAAGAATAAGAGTGCAAAGCACAGGGCTGCATGCTTCTCTCGTGACGAAATGCAATAAAGTTTAACTAGAAAGAGATATTAACCCACACAAGGACAAGCTGAAGTGTTTGAAAAAGCATTATTGAACAGCATGCACTTTGTCCATGCACTCTGCAAACCTTTAAGCAAACATCCTTGGTTCAGTTTTTTCTGCCCTTTTGAGTTGCAAAATGTAGTCTGTCTGTCTGTCTGAAAGCAGAAGGTAAAGGGGTGTAGTTCTATTCCAGGAATAAAACAGATTTAATTCTATAGGCAGTAGTACACCAGGAAGTTACCAACACCTGCAAGCAGGAAAAACTGTGACTCCAGAGGGCAAGGTGATGAGTGTATCTCTAATGCTTACTGCTAGTTTCTCCAGTACTTGAGGAAGATATGAACACAGAGTTCAGCACAACATCTTCCTGGAGGACCTGACAATAGGCAGTCATGAGGCAGATGAAAAAACCCCAAACTTCTAGCATCTCCAGTGCTGCAAGTAGGAAAGCTACATCTATTCTCTCATAGAAATAACCTTTACTCTGAATACTACAGGCTTACTTGTAATTGATTTTTTCAGTTATGAAGAGCTTATGACTTGGCAGTAATATTTGTTAGTTTTTATTACTAAAAACCAGTAGAAGTTACTCCTTTAAGTGAGTCTGGAATTGCCTGGTCCTTTCTGAAGCTCTAAATTGTGATCCTTTCTCGAGTTTAAATCTACACTTTGCAAAACTATTTGTGTAGAAGGCTGCAAAAGACTCCTCTGTTCAGAGTTAAAGGAGTGTAACACCATGACATGAACAGATGTGATCTTCTGACAGCAATAACCAAGGGAACAAACACTGAGCTAACTTCTGAATGAAAAGAGGTAGTTCTGCTAACCTGGGACCACGTATTCCATAGAAGACAGGACAGGTGGCTAACTGTAGTAACTTTACTAGAAATTAACCTACTTACTCTTCTGGAACTTCTGAGAGACAGTTTTCTCCTTAAAGAAATAGAAAATGCTTAAATTTAAAGGTCTGAGTTCACTCTATTCTTTTTCCTTTACCAAAATTGAGTTTTCAATCCCTGTATCATCAGCAGTCAGTTTAAGAAAACCTTTTTGAAAATAAAAATAATTAATAATTCCAGATAAAATAATAGAATGGGCAATAAGTTATAGGCAATATAAGTTGCCTTCCACAGACAGGGTTGGTATCTCAACCACCTAGTGAGCAAAGTAGTGCAACAAAGAAGTAAACAGTGGTAGCTATCTTCAGTCATTCTACCTTTGGTTGCTGAGCACTGAATTCCCCAGTGTTAGAAAACTCAGAACTTCCCATAATGTGAATGTGAGTAAAGGAAGACAGTGACACCATCAAATGGTAAATTGTGAAGAGCCTCTTCAGTCAAAGGTTCTTTTTCCATGAAGTATTCTACACGATTCTTTTTCTGTGTTCCTAGAGGGGTGGATCAGTGTCATTCCATTTTCAAGCCAGTATTCTAACCCTTTTCTTAACTTTTCAAGTGGTGGTGCAGGAGGTCAACATTCCTAAAGATGAAAATCAGTTACCTGACTTCAGTGTTGGTATTTTGGTAGCTCCTATTAAAGAAGCACCTCACCTTAGTGCTAAAGTGCTCCATGCAACAAAGCCACATTCTAACTCCCACATGGCAATAACTTATTATTACTACTAATCTAATTCCCACAGAGGCATAACATGGTAATAACGTAAGTGGAGATAACCCATAAAGGTATTTTTGTAGGAAAACCTTTAGTTCAACGAGGAATCAGCTCAGGGAAATCCTCATGAAGTAGCAGAGCATCCTTCCAAAGATGGATTCATCATGCAAGCATATCCTAAATACATGCAACAAGAAAAGATTCCTGTACAAACCCCTCAATTGAAGCACTTCAGGTCTAAACCTAGAATATTAAAAGTACTGCATGTATTTGTGATCACTTCTGCCTAGTGTTGCTGCTACAGAAGGCCATAATCCCAAACCTGATGTAGTGAAGAGATGATTGGGAAAATAGGATCATTTACTTTGTTGCTCAGCAAGCCAACACCAGAACAGCTCTATCACCCACACTGGGGTTCACCCGAGGTTCTAAGACCACAAACTCACCTTCAGGTACATCTGAAGTTACCATGGTAGATGCTAAATAAAAATCAGCTCATGAAAGACAAGAGGTATAGGGTTACTGAAAGGCTTCCCCCTGAGTTCTACTTGCTTGTGCTTCATGGGCATTCTGATCCCATCACTGAGGAAAACCTTCATCTGCAGGCTCCATGCTAAATATAGCATGCTGAGTTGCCCACAAACTGAATAATACAGGACAGATACATTTTTATGCAAATTTATTAATCAGCTTTTACAACAGTAATACATAAAATCAATACTATGTCCAGCATAAAGTTGTATAATAAAATATGCTATTCTGGTAGGATTGATTTTTTTTAGTGCGTACATTTTAAGGGCAGTTTTCATCCAAATTGGACACATTTTTTTAAAAAATAAATAAATACAAGGCCAGAAATTCTTACTTCATGAAAGTCCTGCTAAGTAAGGCTTCAGGCTCCACATTGCTTCAAAGCACTAATCAGTACAGGTGTCTGTGTACATCTCAACCTTACACACAACTGGGCTGTGCTCAAGCAGCATACATTTCTTTGACATCCAATACATAGAAGACTTCCCATGAGGACCTCTTTGCTAGCATCCACCTTTCTTCTCTTTTAAAATTATCTTGCCTTCTAGCTACCTGCACACATGAATCCTAGCAATAGTATGTGTAAAATACAGAAAGGTCCAGTCCCCTAACAATACTATTTTTGGACTTGAGACTGCACTATCTAATAAAATATTTAGGAAACACACTGTTACTTGACTCAAGTAAGGCTTCATTGCTCTTAAAAAAAAACCAACCAAAACCAAACAAACCAAAACAAAAAACAAAAGAACAACTTTGGGAAGAGACAGGAACATAGTATGCTCCTTGCTCTATTTGTTGTGTTTGAATTCTTTCTTTTTTTTTCTTTTTTCTTTGAATTCTTTGTATTCTTCAGGAACACAGCCTCTCTGGGGTGTGTGGTTTAGGCACACTGGGTTCTCCAGGCTATCAACAGCCCACAAGAAGCTGCATTTTCAGCTGTGTCTCCCTGGCAGCCAGTGAGGCCAACACAGATAGTGGCATCCAGATGTTCACCTAAGTGCAGTACTGAGACACTCCCTGGCATTTGGGCTACCTTCACTTATATTCAGCAACATTCAAAACTGGTCAGAATTCAGATTAGATACACATGAGAAAACATTTGGCAAATCAAAGGTATTTTATTTACTGGTGTACTTATCACACACTGCATAGGTGATCCTGTGGGCATATTTGACAGGTCTAGGTAAGTTTAGTTTGTCTTCTGACTTAAATTCCCTTTTCCTTAAGAAGTTACATTCAGGACTGAGCCCCAATTTTTAAAACTACTCTAACATATTTTACTTTTTATATCAAAACAAAGCCCAAAAGCTTGGTCGAAGTAGAAACACTTATAAACCTAGTGAAAACATCCCTGAGAAACTTTCAGTAACAGAGCAGGTTTGGTCCATTAGAGGAGAAAAAATTGTTACATCCAGTTACTGAACACTGAGGGCTACAAGTGTATTGCTTGTAAGTTGGCTTCCCATTCACTTTCCTCCTCTTACAATATTTTGTATCCAAGACAAATGCCACTACACGTTTTTTTACATTCTATTTAGCTTGATCTATAATGTAATCATTACAAATTTTCAGCTGAAAGGCCTGGATTCAGCCCTGGTGTGGTGCCTTTAATGTCACTGGAGTTCACATGCTCACATTCCAGGGCTGAAGTCTGGCAACACAGATGACTGTTAAGGACAGTACCTAAAAATAAAAAAGAAATCTTAAAAATTAAAGAGAATACTTTTCACAAGATGCTGATGTGTGTTTTTTGCATACTGCTTATTTGGCAAACAAACATTTGAAGGTTTATGTTTAGAAGTCGAACTGTTATGCCACAAGAAACCTCAGAACACCACCAGGGTCAACTCTACTGAGAAAACAAAGTGCATAGAGCAGTTTCTGCTAAAGTGCACACAGAGTTAGTGACTGTGGACATACTGTGTTAGTACACATGCAGGGTAAAAAAAAAAATAAAATACACAAAGCAAGAACTTCTTGAAAATCGGAGGGATAATTCTGCATTGCTCTGAAGTTGCTTTAGAGGGCCACATGGTAAAACATCTCATTGTTTCAGTGGTATTTGAGAACAAACTAAGTCAGAAATTCACAAATATATAAAACATAAATGCAAGTAATCCACTTTTTTACTTTTCCTGCCCAGAATATTAATAATTTTCCAATATATCAGGCTTTAATAGGGTGTCTGAAAACAATAGCATCTGAAAAGAAACTAAAGCTGCTTATACTCCAAGGCAAAAACTAAGATAGCCCTAGACTTCACCCTTGTGTACCAGTACTCCTGACCTTAGCACTTTCTGCTACAGACCTGAGCAGACCTGCAGTTTGCAATTAAAGCCATGCTTCAGAATGTTACATCAATAGCTTCTGCTAAAATGAGGCTACCTATTACCTAACAAAGTGCAACAAAAGTGTAATACAATGTCTTGTACCTAGCACTCTCTTAATTTGGAAGGAAACATGCAAAAAACCTACACAAAGGTGTTTCTTTAAAGTTAAACCAAAACAGACAGAATACTGAAAAAGTATTTTGAGAAAATATCAGAACTCGAGTTCACTTCAGGAATCCAGCAAGGCTGGTTGTGCCAATCTGAGAAGAGAGGGGAGCAGAACTGTTCATAGTAAGGGAAATACAGAGAAAAACACCATAAAACCAATACTCTTATCACATGATTCTGAAGCAACTAAAACCCCTCATTTTGCTGGGTGAGCACAAGAATTATTCAGAATTCAGGAAGAAACTGAGTACATGTAACTGCAAAGTATCACTGGGGGGACAGTGATGGACAACTACCTTGTCCTCTGCCAAACGTGAAACATTTTTACAGGGTCACTGTAAGATGAATTTTAACTCTCTTGGGACACCCTCCTCAAAAACTTGTTATACATTCAACTCTAGAGAAACACCTTAGCTAGGCTCACAAAAGGCAGTATATGTGTTTAACCATGATATTTGTGTAGCAAGTTAGTAAAAGAAGTGGATCCTTTCAGACAGTAGATGTGTTACCAGGTGGTGAACTGTCAGAGACTGCTTTGGGATCTGGAGTGCAACAAATAAAGAGTTGTTTTCCCAAGCTTTTCTGGGCAAATCTGAAGTACATTATGTGGCCCATTGCAACAAAAGACACAGAAATAAGCACCAATAAGCCAAAAGCTTCAGGGTTTGGGGCCAAGATGACCATGATGAAGTGCAGCAAGTCAAGAAGATAATTCATGGAGTTTTGGACACCGTTTATGATGCCTCTTTCAGATTCTACTACGTTTTCTTGAAGCAACTGTGTGACAGTCAAATCAAAGGACCAAAGGCCTATGGAGAGAAGAAAGAGTTAGTCTTACCACTGGGCTTCTCAGGGTAAGCTTTCACTACTGATCTAATTCAGTTCATACTTTCAAACACTTCTACTAAAAATGCACAGGACAATCTAGCCTCCTGTCAGACTACACCAGATTTCACACTGACAGTTAAGATCAATTTACTTTCCTCTTATTGGTATTTCCTGAAATAACACAGACAGCTCAACACATTAACTTGCCAGTCACAACTTGCTTCAACATATCAATCAGTTTAACAGTGTTCTGCTCACCTGTTCCTTTTTTAAATAGCAAATGTAGCTAGCAAACCAGCAAAGTTTTGCACAAGATTATTTGCAATCAAATGAAAACATTTTAAACTATGCAGAATACAGAATAATGTACAAGAGTCTCCACTGACATTAGCATCTATCCTGTTTTAGTCCACTAATTATTACATTTTAAAGTTTATCTTGCAAACAAACTTGGTACACATGAATCAAGTATATTATGCCTCCAAGTTCAGCAAAAGCTGTAGGAATCAAGAGTATAATAGTTCTACAGATGAGAATCACTGTTCCTTACAAGTATGTATTTGACTTCCTCTTCTGTTGGCAGATATTAGCACTAGACCAGAAATCCCTCAAAATAGACAGCTGTCATCCAAATCAAAGTTTCTGTTCTAAACTCCTTTGGTGGTCACAAGTTCAAAGGTTAGACAATTAATTTCATTCATGGATTGGTCCAGTAAACTGCTACATTTGAATGATTTTATGGCAGGTGTGCTTAGTTCCAGTTCCTATAGAACAAATGGTTTTGTTTGATTGTGAAGGAAGATGATTTAGAGATGAGCACTGCAAAAGAGTTACATCCATTCCCAAATGTGGTAACTTTTCTCCTATTAGTGATAGATTGTATGTAAGAAATTAGTACTGCAGACCCTTGCCCTGGTGATACTCTTGCCCAGATCACTGCATTTTTATGTGAAGCATAATGAATTAAGCCTTACACAGGTGATACAACATGCCAACTGTAGCCTGCAGTTCTAAACTCAAGTTTGTATTTTGTTGACAGGCACTGTAATTTTTCCAATTAAAAGCAGTCAATAGATCAGATTTTAGCAGAGACATAATACTTACCAACTCTAGCAGCAATGACTCCTGCAAACAGGAGACTAACAGAGAGTAAAGGCACAGGCTCAGGACTCATCTCTGGGTCACTGATAGCAGGAGGAGCAGACCCGTTTAACAAGTTGAGCATTCCAGTTGCAAGAACCACTTCAGGGTTAACTTCTGGAGATGCTATAGTAGGTAAGGGTTCAGTTTCAAACAGTCTGGCACTGATGTCAGCAAAGGGGGAAACGGTCAAATCCATAGGACTTCCAGGCATGAATACAGAGATGACACATAAGACCAGACAAGCAAACTGAGCCACTCCAGAAATCAGGCCCGTGCGGACCAGGCCACATTTGCGACGAAGCCAAGTGAAAGCTACTGTTCCCATGATTCCAGTGACTGCCGAGGCACCCATCAGGAGGCTTAGCACAGAGCCACTCAAACCCTGAGTGTATGCATAGCCTGTAGTAATACAATCAAAGCCCAGAACAGTCATATACAGAAATGCCAGACCCATGCCTGCAAGAAACACTGGCTGGTTGTAGTACGCAACCCATCCATCACGAAACGTGATGAAAGGTTCAGCAATCCGGGCAGTGCAGCCGACTTCCTTCTCCTCTTGGGGCTCAAAGCCAGTTACATCCTTCTCAACAATTAACTGCACTCCTTCAGCAGGCTTCATCTCACCCTCTGCAAACAGAAATGGAACTGTTAGATACCCTCCTGCCTGCAAAATGAGGAGTGTAAACTGCCAGACGATTGTTTGAGGTAATAAATTCACTGCTGCACCGAGCGTATCAGTTAAGTTCTGCAATCCATCTTCCTCCAGTAACTTAAATGGTTTAAAGTATCCTTAAATCTCATAGGTACAGGCAGATCAATTAAAGTTTATCCCCATCCATTTAAAATTATTTAATTGAACTGTGATAAAAGAAAGCATGCCCTGCTTCTTTCTAACAGACTTGACTGAATGTTCTGTTTCCATAAGGAAGTTATCAGCTTAATGAATGCCATTAGGTGGCCTTTCAGCATAGCTTTGGATGTTTAAATGCAGTAACCACTGAAAGTAGGGAATATTTAAAACATCTGCCAATATTTCACATCCCAGAAGAAGAACCAAAGCCTGAAGCCTACCAAAGCCAAAAGCTTTCAATACTTCACTCAAAAATCTCAGCCCACAATTTTCTACAGTTCCATTTTCGCTCTAAGAGGAAGGCACCTCCACCAGTCACAAACAACAAGCCAAGGAAACCCACAGCAGCATTTAGATTAGTAATGCAGATAGAAATGTTACAAATGTTTGGATGCCTGAACAGTATTTTTATACAGTCAAGTCTGAAACAAATTCCACATGCAGCCAGTGAGACAAATGAAGTATCCCTGCAACTTTTAGACATGCAAGTTCTCTACTGAAATCACCATACTGCAACAGAAAAATAAAGACATGTTTCCTACATTCTAACACTTGCTAAATGTCTCATTCTTTAAAAGCATTCAAGAGCCAGTTCCAAAGCCAAAGAGCTTTCTATGCTCTTTATCTTGCTGCCTGTCCTAGGCTGCCTAGTCCAACAGCTTACTGGACCAACCACCACCACAATGGATCTTGTGGCTGGGAACAGATACATCTCTTCAGCACTTCTAATAGCAGGCTTCTATCTGTCAATATATTGAAAAACAGACTGCTTTTAAATAAAAAACAGAAGTTCTTTATATTTTTTCGGTCAAAAACTCCACAGCATATTGTGGCTAGGAGCCCCTAGCAGTATGTGAATACTACTGTAAGCTGAAGCTATGTTGAAAATCAACAAAATAAGGCTTATGTTTTTTAGTCTAGTATCTGATGTTTCAAATGCTTCATAACAAAAAATCTGCTTCTGAAACAGTCTTAATATCAGAAATTAAAACTACTTAAAATAATGTTAGTACCAGTTTTACAGCTGCTTATAGTCACAGCCATCTACACTGCAAATCCTAGTTTTTCAGCTTGGAAGGGTACGTTAAAGTAGATTTATTTTTTTTCCCCCTCCATCATTTCCTGCAGGATGTGGAACTCACTCAAACATTCCAGACTAGAAATACTACCACAAATTCTACAACCTCCTGAAAGCCTGTTAGTACTATGAGTAAACAGAGATGAGTTAGCAAGAAGGAGCCCCACAGAGGCTGTTTTGCTCATAGGCATTACAGAGCAGAAGGATTTGTCAGCTGTGGTATAGATGGACAGGAGCATTCCTCAGCATTAAGCCTAAGTACACAGGCCAGACTTCATCTTAACAGATTATCTAAGAAGGAAAGAATTCACTCTTAGGCTGCATTTTATGGTGTTCTTCTAATACCTACACATAATACTGTCACTTAAGAGTCCCAGGTATCTATATCCAAAGCCTAAAACCCTCAAGCTATGAGCAGAAAGCTACACAGTGTCAAAGCAGTGTCTGTAGAAGACAAAAATCACCAGTTTGACTAAGAGAGTGGATGTACTGTGGATCTGAACAGTTCCTTTTGGGGGTTTAATACCTTTCTTTACGTTCAGCTGTTTCAGTTCCGATTCTTCGACTTTTGCAGATTTGAGAGCCAGAGTTGGGGTTTTCTGATAAACCTTCCAGAGCAGCAGATATTCCACACACATTGACACCAGGTTCCAGCCAGAAATGAATCCACAGCCAATCATCGGGGAGCCAAATGTCATTATCTGACCAACTGCCATTGGGGCCAAGATATTGGTCAACTGATCAATTCTTCTTATTGTGGCATTCATATCTGTCAGAAAGGATTTGATGGTATGAAGTAACTGCTGAACACTTCCAATGAAACAGTCACTAACATAATTGAAGATTGCACATGAATACACATCAAGCTAAGAAGTCCTGCCCCAGCTGTGATTCCAGGAGGAGATTACCCTCACATCCTGGTGACATTACAGACTCCTAAGCACCTCTCTGTAACATTCAAACCCAGCATGCTCAGCATCAGACATATGATGAAATCCTTTCATGTAAAGATAATTTTAACAACTATCTCCCAATACTGGCCCATGTATTTCTTAATCTCCTGCACTTACTTCTAATAATGGGTGACCACAGTACCCACCATGATAGCAGCAGACCTTTGAAATTGGCTTTAAATTTCCTTATCAAGTTACAATGATTGACAGCAGTTGGAGGCACTCTCAGAAGTCACTGAGCAAAGTCCTCACTCCTTTCAGTTCCACACTTTGATGTTCATGATCAAAACAAGCAACCCATTCTTAGCATGAATTCATCTTCCATTTGCTGGGAGGGGGTGTCTCATCCTCCCCAGTCTTATCCACTACAGTGGCATTATACCCTCTGAGCTCCTGGAGGTTTCCAATTAATGGGACCATTGCTCCACACTTAGAAGTTGCCAGACACATGGGTTTTGTGCATCAAGGCTTCAGCCTGCTTAGAAGTACTTATCAGACCCATTTTAGAGTTCTGCTCTAAAGGAAGGACAAGTGAAACTGGTTTTTGAACCTACAGAGAACTGCTCCTTGCCACTCAAAGAAATATTTGTTACTCTACTAGAACTCCAAGTCACTGTCAACTACCTGACTGATGGTTAACTAACACCTGTATAATATTTGGCTTTGCAAATTCCAAGAACTAAGCTTTGTTTTCAGTTATTTGGATAGGGCTAGTATTTCCTCAGGAAAGGTAAAGTAAGAGTGAATGGAAAAATTCATCAAAGCCAATGAAGAAGGGGAAGCCAAGGTAATTTTTTATTTGCCTGTTTTACTAACTTACTCACCTAGGGCTCATTTTTGAGGAAGGGTTAACAGCACAAAGATGGACAGAATGGTATAAAGTCCTTGCTGGTGTTTAATTTTATAAGTTAAGGAATTTCAGCAGTCTCTGAGTTACACTATGATTCAACACATTTAAAAACCAGGCTGAATAAGACAGATTTATTGAACTGAGGTGCTTATTTCATGGAGTTTTTTTGTTTTTAAATCAAGGTGCATCAGAGTTTGAGTTTCACCTTGCCTGATTTTTTGGGGTGCAATTTATAGGTGGTCATGGAATTCTCCCTGAGATCATGAAGCAGTGCAGAAGCAGGACTGCCTCCCATGCAGCAGTTCTCTGCAGGTGTGGTCTCTACCTTATCTCATGTGTATTAAGTAGCACAGGGATTGAAGAGATGACGTGGTAAATAAAATCTGACACAGGAAGAAATGTTAATGAGAACCATTAGAACTTAACCCTTTTATGCATAAATGATATTTTTCTCCTTGTGACTCACAAAGTTAACCTGCTCTACAAAAGGCATGACCTAGAAAGGCACTGCAAGGTTAAAATAAATGTCTTGGGTGGAAAACTTGTTTACTGGGAAATGAAAACATCTAAGACACTTTTATTGCATCTAGCCACGGGAAAATGAGATGCCTTCATTGCAGATAAACATTAAAAATAAATCTACAATACAGGATTCAAATCCCTACAAGGACTCTGGCACATAAACTAAACTTCTGGGGCAATTTAAGCTGCTTCATACAAAATTAGGGTCCAGAATCTGAAATGCTGTCTCGGCACGAAGTCTGGCACACAAGTGTCACACTGAGAGCTTTTGTCCCAGAGTTACTTTAGTGAGCTGTGAACGTCTTGGCAATGTTAAGCTCCTATGTGCCTTGTTTGCATGTCAGTATCAGTTCCTCTATCTGGGAAGGCTTAAGTCCTCTTAGAGAAGGGATTCAGAGCCCACATAGCTTGCCCAAGTTCATTACAAAGCATGCTGCTTCCCACACTGCCTGTTACAATTAGAGCAGCAGCACAACCAAAACTCAGTCATACATCCCTTGGTGTGAATGGCCCTGTGGCTACAAGCCACCCCCAGCAAAGGAGAATCAACTTCAGTGTGTCCTTGGGGAGGATGCCAAACAATCTCTCACATCCAACTAGTGTCATGACCAACAAGCTGCAGCAGATTTTGAATGGGAACTCATTCTCTCACCTAGTAATGCCATGTCACTGTGCAAGAAAGAGCAAAAAGAACAACAATAAAAAGGAAAAATACTCACTAGGCAAAAAAAGGTTACGTCTATAGTCTAATATCAGAGGTATCACGTGTCAAAGGAGTACAGAGTTTTCATTTCCAACTGAAGAAGCATTCACAGCTCCGAGTTAAACCTCTAATGCATCTGCATGTACAGCATTTCCTACTAACATTTTCCTCATCTGCCTGCATACTGTTCTGGACTTCACTCTCATTTACTTCTTTCTTTGATCCCTCTGTGAGGAGCCCAGTTACGCAATAGTTTTCTGTTTCATTTCAGGGACCTAAAAATAAAGTATTGCAACACTTGGCTTTAAGTGTCTGGAAGTTAAATAGCTCTTCTATTACGCATTGGTTATTTGATTTAAGAGTGTGGTGTTTATTTATTCAGAAAGAATAAAGTTTTCTTGACAAAGCTGCAGTGGGACTAAAAGAACAAAACAAGTCTAGGGATGCCTAACCCAAATTTTAATCACAGCAGTGATTTCCTATCTCAGCAAGTGTAGTCCAAAGCGGGGAAGAAGCAAGTAAAGGCTGCCCTTTCTATCTGCTCTTTTCTCATATCTGAAACTCAAATTTATGTGCTGAGCTCTGTAAAACTCTCATCTAAAAACTGAGCTTGAAAGTAAGTAAATAAATACATTTAAATTATTAAAAAGACAACATTTTTCACCTGCCAGTTTGCTTCTGTCTTCCCCTGCAACCACAACAATCCAGTCCCTCTGAATTGTGATGGCTGTGGCAGTGCTGGCCAAATTGGCAATATTTGCTATGGTGATAACCAGGATATAGCACATCGTCTGGAGAAACAGGGGGAGAGAGTCACAGCATGAGAAACTTGTTGAAGAAAGAGATCCACTCCTCCCCTGGACAACCAGAAAAGACCTTTACATATGAAACTGTACATTTAGTGTTATTTTCCACACAAAACAAGACCAACTCTTTGAAATTCATGACAGAAAACACAGTCATCTCTGTTTACACACCTAGACCCACAAGACAAAGAAACATTAATCCACCTCCCAAGCTCCCCAAAGTTTCTTTGTGAGTTAATTCCTTAATAACAAGGTTAAGCACTCACAAGAAGCCATCCATGGTATAAGGTCAAAAGTTGTGTCTTAAACAGGAAGATAATCATCAGGATAATACCACACAGGATGACAGATGTATTCTGTACAACCAAGGATGTCTGGGCCACTGTTTTCAATTGAAACAAAAAGCAACAGTTACAAACATAACAATGAGCTAACCATAAGCTTAAGAAGGTTATAATTAAGAAACATGCACGGATTCTTTAAATAATTTTCCTATTCTCCCCCCTAATATAAGCAGCAAATGTATACTTAGTATCAGATTTTGAATCTCTTATTGCTAGAGAAACAAATCAATGCTTGATGTCATTTTATAGTTCTTAGCAATTTACAGTCCAAATAAATCTTCTCAGTCAAAACCCAAACCTGATTAAATGCTGATATTATTTTTAAGGGGTTAAAAACAAGAGTTAGCTTGAGTCCCTAACATTCATCTCCAGTGTGCCATGGGACTGATGCCATGTTATTTATAAAACAAACTAGAGGATACATATTTAAAATACAGATAATACAAATGTTTCTACTTCAGAGGAAGATGTCTGTATCTAGACAGAAGACAACAAATAACGTGAGTGTATGTTAGTAGTAGACTGTAAAGAATATGGTCTGTAATCTTTATCTGTTTTGTGCTTCTTATCTTTTGTATATCCATGCCTCTCTAGGTATCATACAGGTTTAGCCCAAGTAGTGGACATACCATGATGTGAAACAATTTTTTTCCTGTCTTTGACACTACCTTTGGATAATCATTCCCACTCTGAAACAACACCCTTCTTTAAAAAAAAGCAAACAAAAACACACCTGAGCAAACCCTGTTCTTATATTTGACTTGAGGAGTTGAAGTCTGTCAGCTTTATCTTGCCACATTAATTTTGTCCATCCTTAAAGAAATAATCTGCTCTAGGCATCTAACCTTTGAGCCTGGAGTTCTTGTCCACCCAGTCTCCAATAAGGGCTCCCAGGAGAAGAACTGATCCCGCCACAACCAGTCCATAGACTGCAGTCAGGAGTAAGCTGTTCCCATAAAGTTCAACCAGGAACACAGACACAGCAAAATGCCACATACGATCTCCCTTTAAGATTAACAGAGAGTACACACACAGCATTAGTATTTACATTTTGCAAGCAGACAAGGTGTAGACTAATGCCCTGACAAAAGCCTGTATTAAATAAAGGTTTGTTACACACACAGGGCTGGGGTGTGGGGATTTTTTGCATTGGGTTTTTGTTATTTAATTCTGGAAGTTGGTTTGGGGTTTTTTTGATAACTAGATCCTGTCACCACTGATTTTATCCCAGCATCACTAAAATCATCTGTCCTAATCAAATGCATCATTACACTTTGTAATACCATGGCAAACCCCCCCAGATATTATCAAATATCACATAACAGAAACACATTGCCAGCCAAATCCAACAAGCCTCAAAAACCTTACAGAGATTTTACAGCACAGACCAAATATTAGCAAGAGATTGATTTATTATTAATACTATTTAAATAATTTTTCCAGACAGCAGTTTGCTCTTAGATGATCAAAGCTTAAATACTCCTTTAAAAGACAAGAGCCAGCGAAGCCAAAGGAAGTGTAATCTAGGACAGACATGGGTAAATCAAGGAAGGTGGTGTCCTAAATGCTAACTGAAGCTTCTGAAGTCAAAGGACTTTTGCACTTTTCAGTAGTGTTAAGCACTGGCATAAGATTGCTCAATCTTAGCATTGATTGTTGCAAACAATTGCAAACTCATTGCTAGTTCAAACTATTCAGCTTACTGCTAGCTTAACCTAGTGCTACGTTTTCATGTTCTGCTATCACTTACTACAAGTGAAAAAGAAAGAAGCCCAAAATGCTAAAAAACATGTCCAAGTGAAGTAACTTTCATACTGTTTAAAACATTTAGTTTTGCTACCAAACAGACCTGTGGCTTGCTAATGAAAGGAGAGGTTTTTATGTTGTCACATGATGGGAGTCACATCTCAATTTTTTAACATACTGCAAGAAATGAAGTACAGAAAATGCTTTATGTAATCAAAACCAAAGCAGATGACTAGAAATCATTTATGCTATTCTAGGGCACATGGTTTGCTTAGCACAAGTCCTGATGTTACCATTTTATAAACCACACATGAAACTGTTTTCTTCTCCTGCCTTATCTCAGACAAGCATTTATACATGATACAAAGAGTGCAAATTGCTAAGGACCTTAAATATTCTAAAGGACTGGTGGAGGTGTAATTTAAAAGCACTTTTAAAAAAGCTATGTTTGCCAAAACTAATATATCATAGAGCACTGCATGCATGAGATGCATATAAAATATACTGCTTGGGAGGGTCAGAGTTACTGCAAAATTTGATTAAAGTCTTCAGTGTTGTATAGCCACAGAACAAGAATTCCCCTGTTAATATTGCTGAAGCTTGTGAAGGAGGGATCTTCAAACACTGTAATGCATAAACATTGGTTCCTTAACCATAGGCAGAAAACAAATTACACTCCAATCATGTGGGATGAAAAACTTCACTTGCTAATGGAAAAACTCTGGGTATTTTGGACCTTTTCTAACTAAAACAAATGAGAAGATGCACACATAACAATTTTCAGCTTAGATGTGCACTCTTGTATATAATAAAACAATTTTCAAACTCCAGAGTAGAAAATATATAAAAACATATTCCACTTTTATTCCATGGTTAGTAGAAGTACATAGAAAGTATTCTAGCAATGAAAACACAGGGATGAGATACCTCTTTAGTGAATTTAACTCAAAGTACATGTAGGTGGACAAATTAAGTTTTTATTAGCTCAAGTAACTGCTTATTAAGCTAGAAAAATAAGCCAAAAGAGTATTTTCACATTAAAATTGTGACAGAAATTCAGAGTGGGTTTCTTCCTTTAGGTAAAGGTGTTTGAATTCTGACAAGATGAAAAAAGCATTTCCTTTAAAAAGTGTGTATATGGTGAAGTCAGTGCCAGCAACTACTGTCAAGAATTACACCCCTGATGTCACCTGAAAGTCCCATGAGGATTCCTTTGACTCCAGTGAGACAATGATTTTGTTACACAACTTACTGAAGGAGCCTATGAGCTCTGTTCAACCTTATCCAACACACTTACCCAGAGCATTTGGATGTAGCCAATTCACACAGATCATTTTTGGGATAACTAAAGCTGTTCCAACCTAGAAAGCATGAGTTTCTTTCAAGAACTAAAAGCCATAGAGTGGAAGCAAAGATAACTGAGTGTCACAGGAGAACTGTATCAGTGAATTACAGAGTTTTGAAGCAGGTATGTAATTTCAAACCAAGACTTACTGAAAATTAAACACTAAATACTGCCTTCAGAAACAGACAAAGTCTTTATTGGATGTATCTAATGCCACTTTAAAATGTCTCAAGATATGGGTATTTCAACTCTTAAATAACTAACTGCACCTCTTTTAGGGATGGTTCCAGAACCGAAGCCACCAACAGTCCTCCTGAGGTCTGACTGGCACAGATAAAGACCAGGTAGTTGCCGACTTGTGGCATTAGGCCTGGCACCAAGAGGGTGAACCCATTCTGTTCTTTACTGCCAAGCGATACACAGCAGAGAATTAGAAACAAAGACAACAGCATAAGGTCTGAAACTGCAGTCAAGCAATGCAGTCCAGCCCATTTAAGGAAGGCTAAGAAGAGGACTGTTCTTCATTCACTGAGGCCAAGCACACATTCAACTGCTATACTGAACAAGAGCCTAAGACAGACCAGACTTTGTTCAAATCTGAACGTCTGTGGAGATGTGACAAGTTTAATCATTTACAGCTTCTCTCTGCATTTGGGAATGCCTTAGTAACACAGAAACCTAATTAGCTCTCCTAATTACACCCAAATCATGTTTCTATCAGGTTTTGTAGTGTGGACACCACCATTTTAAAACCAAGATTATGTATTACTTTGAGTTCTGAAGATTAAAGTGCTTGTTTAATGTTCTTGTTTGCAAAAAAATTCAAGACTACAGGAACCCTAAAGCTCAGGAGATACGAAAGGTATAGTCCTGCCCCCAGTTACATAAAAACCCAAACTATTTCTCTTGCTTCAGCATGTTTGGTTGGGGTTTTGTGAGTCAAGATTTTCAGCACAAAAGAAAACAAAGTGTAACAATGAGTATACTATTAATATTATTAAACAGCTGAACAGACATCTTGCAGTCTTATAATACTTCTTATGGTGTGTGACATTGCTTTCAAACTCTGCTTTGTCACCTTTACTCATGCATTCTAAGGGCAGCCTCAGTGCCAAGCTTTGAAGCAGAGCTGGGGGAGGAGCAGGCAGGGCTGGCTAAATTGCCAGCTGGGCACTTTGTGGGCACTGCTGAGAACTGTTGCAGGTAATAACCCTGGCCCCTGAAAAGTAGTGAGCCAAACAGAAACATCACCATCCAGCTCCTTCAATAACGTGAAGAAATACTAAAATATCAGTCTAAACAAGTGTTTGATACCACTCCAAGCCTTCTTCCATTAACAGAAACATGAATATAACCTCTCAGGTTAACGAAAGCCAGGAGCTGCCAGAGTTGGGCATGCAATATAGTAACTGTGCATCAGCTGTTTGTCCAGTGCTCTATAAAGTACACATTAAATCAGTCCAAACCCAGCAGTAAAGACAAAACATGGAATCTCAGGAGGGAGGAAGCTTTACACTTTTTTGAATGACACCGTTGGATGGGGACTTAATACTACTGTAAGATGCATATATTCTTTATTTTATTATATAGAATGTTAACAGATTGTCTATTTTCAGTGCATATTCATTTTTTTAATATCAAGCAAGCAAGTAAAAACAGATGTAGTAAGTTACTTAAGGAAAGAAAGAATCTTAGAAGCCAAACATTTTGACAGTAAAGGAGACATTGCCCTAACACTCAACAGCTCTGCTAAGAGTGGCAGTGATGGGTCCATTGCAAACACTGAAAATTTCCCTTTACTAAATGTAGTATGTATGCAAGCCCTTCAAATACATGTTGCAATCTACTCATCCTGCTGCAGACCATCCTGAGTCTACTTCACTCAGAACTTACTCTAAGAAGTCTTAATGGTTCTGAACCTACTTAAGGTTCATAAAAAGGTATAGAATGAGGCCCTCAAGCAACTGAGTACTACATTACTCTGCACTAATGGAGACTGAATCTATTGCAACACACCATGTAAAGATTATGAAGACTCTTAAAGGCAAGGTGTTGTAACAAGACCTGTGTCTTTCTGGTGGTGTGGTATTTCGTGAAGATTTTTAGGGAAGCACCAATAACGTTCAATAAGTCACAGCTTCTACTACTTCACTTCTACCAGGCTAGTATTTTACTTACCCAAGTGGACAGTGCATGTCCAAGATAAAGAAGAAACTTTGCAGACGTAAAATAGGCAACCACAGATCCTAAATGAGAAATAAGAAACAAATGCTAAAGGAGATTCGGGCACATCCACCGCATTTCGGTACACATCGGGTACTCCTGCCGCCGCCAGAATCCCAACAACCTTTCCGTAGCGAAGCCGCCCCCGGGACACACCGCGTTTGCGGGCGGCTGAGCCCCCCGGCCCGCACTGCGCAGCAGTCCCGGCGGGGCCGCTCGCCCCCCGCCCCGCACCCGGCCCCCGGCAGAGGCGGTGGGGCCGCTCCCGCCGCCCGCACTGACCGCAGCGCTGCCGCTCGCTCGCCCGTTCCGCTCCCCGCGCCATGCCGGCCCGCTCAGCCCAGCGCTGCCACAGTCCGGTGCCGATAAAAGGCGAGGGGACCCGCGGCTTCGCTCCGTGTTGCCTTCCCCGACTTAGCTAGCACTGTAGCTGAAGTGGGAAAGCCTTAGCCTTATGGGCCGCGGGCGGCCGGGGACGCTGCTCCGCCGCCGAGGGGCCGAGCGCCGTAGGACGCCCGGCTGGCTCTGCGGGGCCGCGGCTGCTGAAAGCGCAGAGGCTTCGGATCGAGGGTTGCGCCGCGCACCGCCCTTTGTACGCGGCTGCGGGCACCGCCCCCGTCCGCCCCGCCCCGGGGGCGGCCCCGCTCCGACACCGGCCCCGCTCCGACACCGCCCGCGCTCCGGAGGGCCGAGCCCGGGATAGGGCGGCTCTCGGAGGGCTGAGGGCCCTGCAGAGTACCCCAAGCAGCCGTGCTTCACAGCCGTCATAACGTGCTTCTGCCTTGTGGGCCACAGGCTCCTTGGCTGGCTCTCTTCTGCTGCCTTTTTATTTAATGACCTATTCCAAACATGTGAAATTGTTGAATGTTCAGTTGCATCAGGAAGCTGGGCTTGGAGGAGGAGCAGCATCTATGACAAAACTATGGCTGGAACACCTGCAAATGATGGTGCTCCCAGTTCATACCTTTCAAAAAACCCACAAAATTTAAGCTGTTTAACTGAAACAACCTTCTGCTCTCCTGAAGATGGTGCAGAATTAACCGACCTGATTCTGGCTCAGGCTGTCTGCTTCAGATCAAGTATTTCAGCTCCTACTGGAAGCTATTTTTTTTTTTTTTTTTTGTACCCCATATGACCTAGTTTTGGTATTGACCACCAGCAAAAACTGCATTTCCATAACAGAAGGTCAAAATGCACAACAAGCTAGTTTAGTCATGATACTATGGAAACAATTAAGAGTGTCTGTCCTTCCACATATGAAAATGCAAAGGTTGCTCTTGGCTTCCAGGACTGAAATACTTTTTCCATTGTGTAATACTGCAAAGTTCCCTCCTATGTGTAAAACTGCTTTTGGTTTGGGTTTGGGTTTTTTCCCCCACAAGTATATAGGCCATTCCAGAAGCAAATGCCTGATGTAACAGACCAATAATCTGTACCAGTTTTGCCACTTCTGTGATCTTGTTCAAAGTATTTCAAAGTATATTAATCAGATAACTTTCTAGGCATGAACCATGATTTATCCTTCATATAAAGGATACCTTGGAAAAAAAGTCATACAGAAATAAAAATGTATACAAATACAGGAAGCCTGAAATTACTGTTTTAATGGGACTGGTTATCCCAGGTGAGTTAAGTGTTTCTTCTTATGGTATATAAGCAAATGCACAAAATCTTTTCTCAGATTGGCATCAAAAGTAAACAAATTTTTCTTGACGGCTTGCTTAAGCCTTACTTACTGCTTAAACTGTATGCTTCTCTACTAATAGATAAAAAGATTTTTTTTCCTAAAACTTAACATTTTCAATATTATTACTCAATATTAAACAAATTAGTTACAGTATATAAAAATTGTCTAATAATTAGAATCATAGAATCCTAGAATTGGCTGGGTTGGAAGGGACCTCAGAGATCACCAAGTCCAACCCTTGATCCACTCCTGCTGCAGTTCCCAGCCCATGGCACTCAGTGCCACATCCAGGCTCTTTGGAAAGATCTCCAGACACGGAGAATCCACTACTTCCCTGGGCAGCCCATTCCAATGCCTGATCACCCTCTCCAGAAAGAAATTCTTTCTCATCTCCAACCTAAACCTCCCCTGGCACAACTTGAGACCAGGGAGACAACTTGAGTTGGGTTTAAATCTATTTACTGCCAGCACTTGCACCTTTACTGACAATTTTGGTGTATTCTACACAGAGAGGCACTGAATTAATTCTGGTTTCTTCTGGAGTAAGGCTCTGGGATGATTTAGTTGTACCTTAGGCAGTAAGGTAGCACAGAGATGCCTTAGTGGTCCACATAAGGCAAAAAAATCTGCCTTGCATCTTTCCCAGCCCTGACCCTGGTCCTGGCCACTGTTCTGGTTTGGTTACTGGAACAGAGAGACCTGGGCCTGATCTAGTCTGTCAAGGTCCCACACATAACATGGCAGCAGCAGAACTGGACCCTAAGGAGATCTTCTCTCCAGACAGTGACATTAGGAACACTCAGCAGAAAAGCAAGGCTGGTTAGACTTCTTTCTTGTTACTAGAAAACAATTTGGATAAATTATAGTTTAAATCACCACTTCTGATGGAATGCTTGCAATTCTTTGCACACATGCCTTGGATTATATTGGTGAACTAAGCATCCTCATCATTTTTTCCTCCTGGGTAATGAGGGCTTGGGGTTTTTCGGTGATATTTAAGACATGAGAAAAGGGCAAGAAAATGTACCTACCATCCTTTGAAATTTAAAAAGCAGTAGTTCCCATACTTCTGAGATTCCTCAGACAGAAGTATGTATAGTCTGTCCAGCCTATACACAGTGAACCCAATCACTGTCACTGCATATGGGATGTAGTCAATCTGCACCAGTAGGTACAGTAGGTACCATTCAGAACTCGTTACAGCTGAAGGCAAAAACAGCACTTTTTGTAAAAATGAGCCTGATGAATGTCCAGAGATCCTAGACACAGAGCTAAAAGGCCATAGCTGATTTATGAAGCACTTGTCTACTTTCAAAAGCAATGGAGTTGGCAGGGAGGGGAAATCCATAGTTTTTATCCTTGTTTGCCACCACTTTGCTGCAGGATCTTTCCTCAGAGGCTTATTCAAGTCTGTGCTTAGGTTTTGTCCCCTGTCAAACAGGGAATAACTGGATATCCCTTGCAAGAGCCATGTTAAACCTCAGACATGAGCTTGAGTACTTCTATTTTTACATCGAAGATGCTGCTAAAAAAGTCCCCAATATCCTTATTAATACTCCCTTAAATCCAAATTGTATTAGATTGCTTTGTGAAGCTCTTGTGAAGATGTTTAAAGAGGAAGCTCTAGTTGGCTGGTTCACCCAAGTCTTTTCACCACAATATTTACAGATTTCAGATGCACTTAGGGAGGTGTTTCCTAGCTGGAAGCTGTATGAGAGGAGTGACCAGTTTGACTTGGTACAGCCCTGATGCAGCAGTCTTACAGCAATAGTTTACACCATGGGGCAGGATACCAGCTGTGGATCTGAGCCCAGCTCTGACTAATTGGCACTGGCAGCATGGAAGTGGAGAGAGAAAAAAGACAAATTGGAGACAAGTGTTGACCAAAACAGAAAGACAACCTTGCTATGCAGATAACTCTGGCTTGCCACCACTCTTCTGAACACACATTTCTGGCAAGCCTTACAGCCTCTTCTAGCACAAGGCCTGGCCTAGCCTCCTACTTCAGAACTTGATGTTTCCTCTCCTTACCTACATCTCTGCTTTCCCTACAGGGAATCTTCATAATTTCTTTTACGACTAAGTTCCCAAATTGTTACATAGCTCACTTTATTTTTGTTTGGTTTCTTTTTTCATGTGAAGAAACCCTTTCAGAATTTATATTTCCTGAAATTGTAGCAGTCACAAAGGCATTTTATTCTCAGTAGGAATCTCTTGATTCAGTACATCCCATCAGTGGAGATGCAATGGAATTAAAAAGAAATGTTTTTATGTTCTAGTCTTTCTTGGCAAAGCAGTGGATTAATTCCTTATACTTTACTAAAAACACAATTCTAATGTCTAGTTAGTATTTGAGTGAAGAAATGCAGCTCCTGGATTATTTTTTAGATTTTTAAAGTTTCATATTAAAATATAAAAATCATTTCATTCAACAGATAGAAACATTCTTTATGTTTCTAATGAGACAGCTCTCTAGAACTGAAACAAGTCACAGTACATGTAACCTGTCTGGCAACACGGGCAATGATTCAACTACAAGATGTAAACAACTAAAAATGTTTTAAGTATTGGTAAGCACAAAACTATGATGACAAGAATATTCAAAGATATACTTTCAGGAAAGACATGTCTTGAAAAACAGGAGGGGATATAGTTTGGCTTTAAATGACTGCCCACATCAGTGGCAGCTTCTTTAAGCACTACTCTTGTAAAAGAGCTGCTGAATCTAAAGTAATAGCAATTTTACAAAATAAAACCCACAAATGTCATCACAGTTTAACCAAAGAAGCATGAATAATAGTAAGAGACCTCATATGAGCTCAGATCTTACACTCAGCTGAGAGGTTTCATGAATTTAATTATCATGATGTTACCATACCTCATCAAGACGCCCCTCTTAGTAAGCACAGTGGGTTTTTTACACAGGTTACACAAGGCCTAGCAAAATTGGAAAGAATATATACAGATATATTCTGCCACCTTTGGAGGGTGAAGAACAGAAACCTTTATGGAACTGCCCCCTGCTCTGGTTTACATACAGAAAGCTGTGGCTCTGTTGCTTACACCACCTTCAGCTATCAGAACTACCCTCTCCCTACCAGCTGATGCTCAGTCCAGTTTGCAACACACTTGCACAGGGAAAGAGGCAGGGATGGAGTGGAGAGAAGTCTCACAGGTGTCTCAGGATTCCTGCTTCCTTTCAAAAAAGATGCTTTTTACTCCAGAATTGTTTATTTCACTTACATGTGAATCTGAGTATCTTTACATACTAATCCTCACTGAGGAAATGTCAGCTCCCTCCTGCTTTCTCCAAGATCCAGAGTTCTGTGCTCCTATTGGATTTGTTTTTCAGACTTTGAAGTGACATTTCCTGTCTCTTGGGGCTACATGTCAGACTACATTCATTTTAACACAGAACAATCATTTGCATGACCCTAGCTAGACTCATGTGACAAACTCTGAGGAAAACCATCCAGAAGTTCTATCAAATTCAGAGGTTTATTTGAAGAGGCTAGAATTACCTACCTTACACAAAACTCCAGCTCTGGGACCTGAACCAGGTCTGTGCTCCCATGACCAAACTAAGATGTTTGCAATTAAAAGTGGTGGCCTAGTGAACAAAACAACTTGCCTAAAATCCTGTGTTATATGTGACAACTTGTGTGATTAAGACTCCTTTACTCTCACCTTTTCCAGTCACAAATACCCAAAAACAGAAATAAGAAAAGCATCTTGTACCAAACGAGAAACAAGTAATTAAAAGAAAGGAAAATACCCCATCTGCTAGGAACAAGTGGAGGTTTCACACCCAAACAGTAGCATTTCATGCCAACAGTAGCATTTCTGCAGACTCCCTATATCATACTTAACATTCATTCTCCAGAGTGGGAATTATTGTCTTGAACTGGAACACTCTGTATTGAGGAAGGGACTGAAATGACTCTGGAGAGTAAGATAACAGCCTATCTACAACCTGAGCTCATTTGGTTTAGTTTTCTTCTTTAGAACTTACGGCAGTTTGTCTCCTATGGGGTGTCATAGTTCTGCACTAAAAAATACAAAGATGCTTAATAAAGAGTATTTTGTTTCCTGTCTGTATTTTAGTGTGTAACATGAAAGTGTTGGGATCTCTTATTTTCCTTACAGCCTTCTAAACCTGATGAATTTTGCCTTTATTTCTTAATTCAGTGTTCAGGAATTTTGATACATACAACAAAATCAAATGTAAAAGCAAGTCAGAGGGTATTTTTACCCCTTAAGAAAGAAAATCTGTTATAAATAAAAGGCATTCCTCTCTTGAACAATTCCTGTTAAAGATTATGGTTGACCTCTTCAGGATACTCAGATTTTGACACCCCTGTCCCTCTTTCTGATATACTCTGTTTTGATTCTATGTCAAGAAAATACTCAAAACCACATTTTTAAGTTCAGGCACATGTTTAGTTTCCATATATAATGGAATGATTATAATAAATAAAATACATTAACATAATTCATATATTAGATATTAATAAAAACATTTCATTTCCATAATAAATGAAATTTAAATGGAATAATAATTTTAAGAATTCCTAGATTGTAGGCAATGTTGAAAGCCTTTCTGGAGCAGAAGTGACCCAGGGAATAGGTCAGAAGCTTCTTCTGACCCATTATTAGTCTGAACAGAACAATCTGTAGTATCAGGGTTCCCACAGCAGGAAAAGGGAACTCCCTTGACAGAGCTTCAGTTGCACTATCAATGCCTGTTTCTGGGTGTCTCCCAGAACAGTCTTTGTAAAAACATGTTTGTTTTGGGAGATGAGAACTCATGGTCAAATTAGCCACACATTTAAAGTGTTGTTTTGGGGTGTTTTGTTTTTTTTTGAAGGAAGAGCAGAAACTTCAAGAAGAACTTGGAATTACAGGACAAAATAAATGTATGTCAGCAAATGAAACCATTCCTTCAAACTGTTCTGCAGCTACACAAATTACACCTCATCAGCTATCAGTTTTGTAGGTGGATGCATGTTGGTGAAGCCCTGGCTCATGTACAGGAACACCATGTTTGAACAGGGCCCTGCACTGAGGCTAAAGCCAAATAAATCTGTATTTATGCAAAACCTGCAGAGATGACTCTGGCATGCATTTGTAGGCATGTGAAAAACCTTGTACTACCATCTGACTGTACTTGTTCTTAGACATTGATTAACTAAGCTGTCATATCTTATTAAGAATTACTAAGCCAGTCTCTTCCCCTGTTGCAATATCATTAATATAATCCTTTAGTGTTAGCACTGTATTGATTATTTGTAATAACCCACCCAGTAATTAGCCATTCCACAATTACTTAACTTTCAATTCTCATAAATTCTACCCTTAGCTTAAGTAAATTTAGTAGTTTACCCATGACTTGATACCTTCTTGTCACTAACTGTATATGACTTCACTACCACTAGTAATCATCAACTATTGTTTCAGCCAAGTTAAGTTCCCCTAGAAAGCTTTGTCCATCTTCAGGCTTTTTTCCTGAAAAGGTGTTTAGCATTAGTAAGTAATTGAAAAATTAAAAAGAAAACCTGAAGAATGTAAGGTTGCTCTACAATTTATTTTATAGTGGCTCTAACAAGAACATTCTTATTAATATTGTAACATTAATTATCTAATTGATCTGAAGTGAAAGTTAAAGTAATACCAAGGAATGCACTTTGTTAAGGAAAGCCATGGCCTGGATCACACTAGGGAGGTACTGCCAGGGAGACCCCTCCCCAGTATCCAAAATACTATGTGGAATCTGTTGGCTCCAGCATTTCAGGTAGCTGTGCTCCATGGCCAGGTACAAAGCCCTTTGCCTCAGGATGTTTTTCACAGATACAATCTTTGGCCACAATGGTGATCTAGGCTCTCAGTTTCAGCTTTGTGCAAGCACTGCTCTATCAGAGCTGAAAATGTGGCTTACAGTATTTACAGAGCTCTTTTTTTCCCCTCCAATATCTTAAGCACAAATCTACTCATTAGCTTAAATCAACCTAAGAAGAAAACACAAATATGACTGATAACTTGCTGCTATCTTGCTATAATACTTCTCCACCCTATTATTATGGCTAGCACTCCCAAATGGATGGAATGACCCCTTATCCTAACCCAGACAGCTGGCTAAAGTACAATTGTTCATGGAACCATTATGCTTAATGGCCCAAACTGTGATATATTTAAATAATTAGGGAAATCAAGTCTCAATGTAAGTGCCCACTAAAAATCTGAAACACAGGTATCATCAAGACTTCAGCTAAAATTTTGACAGAAGTAAATGCAAAGTCTTCTATCTGAGATGGAATAACTACATTCAATAGTGGCATGAGCAGCTTTGAAGACATGGATGAAGGGAACCTTTGAGTTGAACACGAAGGAGTGTGTCCTTGCAGCAAAGGTGGGCAACTGCATCCTGAGCTGTTTTAACAAGAGTGTAGTCAGCAGGCCCAGGGAACTGATCATCTCCCCTCTTTGGCATCTGAGAGACTGCAGCTGGAGTACTGCAACCACTTTCTGATTCCTCTGGTCAAGAAATTGACATAGCAGGGTGAATTCAGCCAAGGGCCACCAAGATGGTCAGGGGGCTGGAGCACACCACATAAAAAGGGAGGGATCCTGCTGAGGGAGCAGAATGTGTTCATACTAGAGAAGAGAAAGCACAGGAGACATCTTCATACTCTTAGAGGATATGGAGAAGATGAAGCCAGGCTCTCCTTTGGAGCTGCACAGTAACAGGGCAAGAGGCAACAGACACAAGTTGGAACACAAAAAATTCCAACAGCTACAAGAATATTTTTCTACCACAAAGGTGGTCAAATACTGAAAAACATTACCCAGAAAGGCTGGGCAATTCCTACCCTGCGGGTGTCTGGTACACAACTGGAAAAGTTCCTGAGTAACGTGCTCAGGGACCTAATGTGAACATTTAAATGACCTCCAGAGGTCCTTTCCAACATAAATCACTCTGTGATCAAGGAAACTTTATCACCTTCCACATTCAATTTCTCAAACTGCAGGCTGTGGACCTAACTTTCAGGGGAACTATAAATAAATCCTGTTACAGATCCACCTAATAGAGCCAGTGTAGAATGAAGAAAAAACAGTCCAAACCTGATGTAGCTTTTTTGAACAGGCAACATTGATTTGAATTTGGGGAAGGGTTGCAATTAGCTAGATAACAGAGAACTGCTCATGAGAAGTAAGTCTGTTTTCAGTGCTCATGAGTCAATTCAGTTTAAGTCACGGCTGCATTAATACAATAAACACAATCACATCTTTAATATTTTGCACATCAGGAGATTACATATTAATAAATTAAGTGAGTTGATAGGGAAAGTTAGCAACATCATGTGAAGCCTGACATGTGAGTCAAATATGAGTTAGGAAGAGTCCTGTCCTACCATGTCACTGTCAGGAAAAAGAGCAAATATTTTCAAGCACCTCTGAGAAGAAAAAAGAAATCTAATAAAGCCTGTATATTACTGGTACTGCAGAGAACAACTGTATATGAGCTATAGTCTTGAACTACTCTGAAGGGGTTCAAACATGGAAAAAGTAAAACCCCAGAAAGATCAATGGATTTCAAATTGTCTCAGTACAAGATGTTGATTTATTCTCTGTCAGCTGCAGCTGAGGCAGGACTCTTGGTTCACTGCAAAAGAGACTGACTTAAGTTGCTTTTCAAGTTACATTTCAAGTAAGTATTCTTCTAAACCCATGGGCTGCTCACTAATTATATCTTCAGTCCTACAAAAACACATAATTGCCCATTACTGTATTCAGGAGGAATAGGCAAGTATTTATTATGCACGTGCTTCCAAGTGTTTTCAGGATAAGAGTCCATGGCAAAGTCAATTAAGTATAGGGCTCTACAGTGGTTGGGAAATTATATAGGATAAACAGGTAGAGGATGTTTCTTAAGTGAAGGTGCAATTCTGGGTGTCAGACATGGTCAGAAGCATTGTTGTAATGTATTTGACCTTGTGAACAAACAGAAGAGTTGTTGTAACATATAATTATTAAAGAAAAACATGACACAATTAAACCTCTAACTAATGTCTATTTACACAATATTCACATCCATCCTGAAGAGCACAGGTTTTTCATTTGTGAATTCCTTTCTTCTGTAGTCTTTCTGTTTTGACCACATTCTTATTGTCAGTAATCAATTTCATACCTCGTGTTGCAAAACAAGTATTTTTTTTATGCTGTTGTGCATAACAAATTTCAAAATGGTGATTAATTTAGCTAAAAAAAACCTGCACAGTGACTTCATGCTACATAGGCCAAAACAGACTGTCCAAACATAGGCATCTCATTTGAGACCCCTGTTTGTCTGAAACAACCAAACAGCAACTACAGCACAGGTCCTGTAAGAGACTTGTGCCCTTCTGGTGCATTACCTGGTGGCAAACAGGTTACCCTCTGTCATCTCAGATGGTAAAAGACATTAAATTTAGAAAAACAGATTAAAGATCAAATTCTTACTCTCTAAAGACCTGACTGAGGCTGCTGCATGCTAAATCTTTAGGAGAGCACATGTTGGTTAATACAGTAAGTTCTTGGTTTGTAGGTTATCCTCAGAGTACTCTGCCAACATTTCTACCCTGAGATTCAGCAGCACACCTGCAGTAGGTGTTACTACTACACTGTGGAAGAACTGAGGTTCAGGGGGACTGAAGACCACATTCAGTTTTCCCAAATTATTCTTCTGTCTTTGTGTCCAGCCTTTTCCATGGGAAAAGATTACAGCAAATCATTTACAACACTGTCACTTAGTTGCAGTTTGGATGATGTACGTTTGGCCTTATGTAACTTCCTCCAAGACAGTTGGTTGAAGCCATTAAATTCCTTGGATGGAGTCTTAATGGGGAATTGTTCTGACTGATTTGTAGAAGGCAGTCTGAAGGAGAAAATGTGGACTCTGCAACACACAAGCTTGTGCTTTTGGAATGAAAGCAGGTTGTAGTAGTAACTGAAGGAGCTACTCACTAACAAGGTGAGAATGATTCCAACTTGTCTAGGAGAACATGCTTTCTTCACAACTATTAACCTTAGATAATTAAATACATGGAAACTGACTGTGGGAATAACTGTTAGGCATAAAATGTCTCCAGTTGCTTAACATTTTGTATAGGTGCCTAACCTTAGAGATTTAAAGGAAGTTATCAAAAGAAGCATTTCATTAATTCAAGAGATGAGGTTCATTCTTGTGATTCAGCTTTGTTAGGTACAGCCATTTAGTAAGTAAAATGATACAGTTATGCTCTGAGAGATCAAATTAACAAATGGAAGATACATTCACTTCAACGGACACACAGGTCAAAGACAAGACCTAGGAGAAGTAGAAGGGACATTTACTTAAGTAGGATAGGGGAAGAAAGAAAACTCAAGACTGTACCTGCACACGTGGACATGATGTGATCTTCAGTGGGGCCTGCAGGAAGTAGAATGCAAGGGACCTACTTTGGCACACAGGAAAACAGGACTAAGAGAGAGACTAAATCCAGTGACTGACCAACAGGCTGGGTGCTGTGGACTTCTGGATTCTGATCTTAGATTCATTGCTGACTCACCATGTGGCTGCCAACAAATGACTCCACCTTTATGTTTCAGTTTCTCATGAGCTGGGCGATATTTATCTACTGGTCTCATGGAATGTTGTAAAGATAATTAATAAAGGTTTGGAAAGTACTTTGAAGATGAAAGGCCAAATTCACAGTAATGGTTAGAAGGGCATCGAACTGACTTGCTCATTCCTTTTCAGCAGAAACAGTCTATACTTCAGAAAGCATGCAAAGGGAAAAAATGTCAACACATTTGTTACTGCTGTCTTCTCTCCCCTCTACCTTTTTTCAGCGACTATTACACTGTGTATTTAGCTAATGTTTGAGTCAAGTAAAATAGACCTGTAAGACTGTTTATCAGCTAAACTTAATCATGAGCCCAGCTGATATTCAGATTAGATTCCAAGACTAAATGATGTATAGAGGGCTGTCTTTTATCACCTATCTAGAGAAACATCTGATAAACACTTTTTCAGATACAAATAATAATAATAATAGCTGGTAAGTTATAAAACAGTGACAGATACATTTAGCATTGGTCATTGGCTCTCCGATGTTAGGATCATTTTTAAGGTCTATCTTTGTGCCTTAGCACTGAAGTACACTGCTGATATCAGGTATTTGCTAGGTTTTTATATCATTAAAATAGCTTTTTAAAAATCACCACAAACTATAGGATATATTTATTACAGGATACTTTTGTCCCTGCTCATTGCAAAAGGGTTGGACTAGATGACCTGTGAAGGTCCTTTCCAACCCAAACCATTCTATGAGTCCCTGATTATTTCACCTCATGTCAAAAGCCTACAACATCTTAGCCAGCTTTGTGTTTATTTGGTTGTATCAGACCAGAAGTAGGCTGCTATTCTGGGCTGGTAAAATTCTGGTTACTTCCCTAATGAATGCTCTGCTCAAGTCTGAGGTCTCCCAGCAAGGCAAAACTGTATTAGTTGTTAGTCCATTAATGCCTTATGGGTCAACTGCAATTGTGTGTGACCCACTGTATGGCAACTGCCATAGGTCAGCTGTAATCCCTATCCTGTTTGATGTTCCTCTCTTCTCTATAAGCCTACTTGAAGCTGTGTGTGTCAGGCTTTATATTTGCAATTATTTATACAAGCACAACAACTTGACCTAATTTGGTATTGTTGGATAACACAGGAAAGCTCAGTTGAGAAAATTCATGAGCCATCTCTAAAGAAATTTTGCTAGTAAACTATTCAAACTATGGATTTAATAAATATTTTTAACTATATATTTTGTTCATTGCCAATTGAGATTTGCTGTGTTTGGGTCAAGAACTGCCACTGATTTAAATGAATTCTCATATAATACAGAAAAGAGAACAGTTATTCTGTGTGAATTGGTACATAAAATAGCAGACATACTATATCGATCAAGTAATTAGTCCACTTCTGCTTTTCCTGTACCTAATCAGAGAGTAAACCACTTTCCAGTCTAAGGAGAACAAGAAAACCACTACAAGACCAAAATGCTGAGACAAAAGTTGCTTTTATGGAATAATGCATTTTTAGTGTTGGACAACTGAGTGAAAAATTTATCATGTCTGCAAAGTAAGAAGCAGGAACGTGTGTTCTAATAGCCAATCAAATGACTTGTCCCATTTTCCTTTTCCCAGATCATTTTCAAATGCCAAGCACACACATAGGTTTTGTAAAAAAAGACACCAATAATAATTTAGCAAACAAGATAACAGCTAGTTTAAAAACAAACACAGGCTGTACCACCAAAACCCAACATACACTCAGTAGTTTTCAAGAACACCAGGTATAACATCACTTGAGAAGCTCCAGAAAGTGACATAACATCTAAACAGTCATATCTGAATATGAATGGAAAACAACAGTATTTTTGTGGCTTGAGTGGCTTAACTGAAAATTGGATGGAACCACTGATAATTCACTGCCTGCCTTCTCCTTCCTTACACCAAAATGAAATGATACAGCAGCTTGCTAGTGAGTAATCTTGGATTCACCCTGTCTCTGGCTTTGTCACTGATACAGGGACAGGGTGTCCCTCCAGTGCAGTCTCTAACACCAAGCTAGTTATGGCAGCCCTGAGTTGAGCAGAGGCTACACAGCCTGCCTAGGAATTGGGGTATGTGCTCAGTCAGCCCATGGAAAGCTTTAAGGTGCACACCTACTGATACTGAACACTGCACATGCAACTAACTTCAGGAAAAAACCTATCAATTCTGTGTCACATTTTCCTTTAGGCTTTACCAGCAGCTTGATAGCTGCAGAGGGACAATCCGCCAGTCAAAGTCTATTTTGGTTCTATCACAGATCTTTTGTGTATTGTCAAACAAGTACATATTTTGTCTTAGTTTCCTGGGTTATAAAAAGAGAGATTTTCTAAAGTCTTTTAAACTTGGTAGCTGAATAGTATTCTGCACAGTAAATTAAAAGTCACAGGCAGTGGGGCAGCATTATATTCTATAATTTCCTAATCTAGAGAAGTGATGATTATTTTATATATTTAACAGGGCTACCAAGGGGTTAAATTCATTGATGTCACTCAAGTATTCTGAAATCTGAAAATGAAGGCAGCATTCAAAGGATGTTACCATTAGTTTCACCACTTGCATATTACATAAAGCTTAACTCTCCATAAAGCCAGGGAACAGGAGAAAGGAAAAAGTGATGTTATTGTATGTAGAGTGATATTAGAACAACAACCATTATGAGCTGATAATGGTTTATTAACTGAATGGAACAATGGCCAAGTAATGTTTAGCACCCAGTACCCTATTAGTTCTGACATTATAAATCAGAGATCATAAAAATTAGGTCAGTTCTCTGGGCTAATTGTGTTTGCTTCTTTATTGAGAAATGGTTGTAGAGGAAAAAATGTGTAGTTCAGTTACCTACTGTACTAAAATATGAGGAATTCAGAAGGACTAAAACTCAGTTGAGCTCTTCCCCTACTGGTACCAGTAAAGTTCCTTTGTAGCAGGTTGCTGAGAACTTCTGAAAATCCCAGTGGGAAGTGAGCAGTTTGAAGGATTCACATGTCATGATTTGTTCTTTGGGAGGAAAAGTCAAAGTGTTAACACCTAACATATGTTAACACACCATCCACAGGGCTGGGTGCTCATTGGGTAACAAAGCTATGTACCGGGGCTACCACTATTTCTCCTCACTTATTTGGTTACAAGATACATATATTGTACTGGATATGTTGTCAATAGAAGCTATTTTATTTATAAATATATATATATATATATAAAATATATATATATAGCTAACAACACTAGACTTGTCACACTGAAAACTATTGACCAGCTATTACCCAGTGTGTCTAACCTTACTATAGTTCTCTGAAGGAAACCATGTCCTTACGTAGTCAGAGAATCATAAAACATCAGGTTGAAAGGGACCTCAAGGATCATCTGGTCCAACCCTTCTAATATTATCTCAGCACTCATGTGGAGCTGAGACTTAAAACTTCCAAAATGGGGAAATCTACCACTTCTCCTGAGAGACCATTCCAATGTTTGACTGTTCTCAGAGTGAAAAAATTCCCTCTTGTGTTCAAACAGAATCTTGCCAGGAGCAACTTGTGTCCAACTTGTCTTGTCCATGGGACTCCCTGTAAATAGGGAGTCTCCATTTTCTTTGTAGCTGCCCTTTAAGTACTGAACATCACAGTAAGGTCTCCCCTAAGCCTCCTCTTCTGAAGAACAGACCCAGTCAGTGAAGAAGTGCAGAAGTTCTGACAGACATCACCTCACCTTCCTTGAAGGTCTTCAGAGCCTTCTCACCACCACATCTTTTCCCAATGTGTTTGCCACGGGTTTTCTGATGTGAAACAGCTTTTTGGTGGCCAATCTGCACAAGCACTGTGAGAATAAGTACAGCCATTACAGAAGTGACTGCGCAGCAGCACAGCAAGGAGTGCAACTGCAGGAGCAAAGGATGCTGCTCTATTGAATAGACAAGAGGGGAAGTGCAACTAGTACAATCTGAAATGCAAGATGTGGTTAATCATTAGGAAAAATATGGGAATTAAAGAATGGCTTGAGTGAGAGGATGAAAGTGGCTTGACCAGGTCAAGAAGTTTACTTTATTGCAAACAGTGTGAAAAAAGCATGAAAGATAGGAAAACAGGTTAACTGATCACATATGGTACTATTATCAGTGGGAAAGTGGCCAGGAAATTGAGTAGTTGAATACACAAAAGAAAGTAACAAAAGGCTTTCTGAAAATGAATATGGTAAACACTGCCCTTGTCACTTCACACTTCAGTGTAACTTAGGGAAGTTAAACAGAAATTCTGTTGCAACCTTAGGGACAACTGGTTAGTGCAATCTTTGTACTGGAGACTGGGGCTGAGCAGTGGGTATGGGAAATGGATTTTAGGTAGGATTCCATGCAGATAAAGGACACCTGACACAAGCAGAAGATGTAAGCAGCCTCACTGGAAAGAAAAGCAGTCAAAGGAAGATGTTGTAGGTAAGTATCAGGCCATCCTGGGGCAGGTTTTAGGGGCCTTGTGAGATGATAGACACATTCAAGCTCTTCTTGATCTCAAAGATTTGCATAACAGGACCTTTCAGGTTGGAAAGGACCTCTGGAAGGTCTCTTGTCTAACTTCCTGTTCCAAGCAAGGTCAGCTCTAAGATCAGGTTATTCAAAGTATTATCTACTCTAGTCTTAAAACCTCCAAGGCTGGAGACTGCAAAACCTCCCCAGCCAACCTGTTCCGCTGCTTCACTATCCTCATCTGCATCTTCTTTTATCTCATCCAAGAAATTAATTAATGCTTCCAGTTGCCAAATATTTCTTGTATCTGTTCCTGCTTCATCCTCATTGATACTGGCAACATGGAACTGATTCTGTGCTGCAAACTTTAAAAAAAAAACAAACAAAACCCAACCTTTGTTCAGAGGATTGTAAACTAATGGTTTACAGTCTAATGTCATTCAGCACTGCCATGTTATGAACAGCCTCAGTTCCTGTATGTAAATTCTGTAGGCTAGAAGACTCTGTGCAGTGATTTTAGGAGCTCCCACCTGACTTGAATACAAGCTGAAAACATTCTCACTGTTATTGGTAAAAGGATTTCATCCCGAGGATGTTTTATGAATAAAGAGAAGCAGCTGTGCAAGCACCCCTGCCAAAATAATCAACAAAACAGTAACTAACAGTAACTGGAGAAAGTGGCTGTATATTTTGCACCCTGAGAACTGCGGGGAGTTGGTGAGAGCAACAGCTGCGTTAGTAGTAGTTAGGGAAATAAAGAACAGCAAGATACTTCTTGATACAGATTTTTATTCATCCTGAGGTGTGCATATGTGTCTTCTGAGACAGGGGTCAGGATGGTCATCACCTCAGTGAAACAAAAATCAGCAAGATGGTTTGTTAACCAGACAAAACAATGATAAATGTACACACCCATGTACAGAGGTGTGGCACTCCAGTCTTTCATCAAGTCTCTATTTGCAGGAAAACAGCTTGCTAGATAAAGCTCCTGCAGATCAAGAGCCCTTCAAAAAAACACTCTAAATCTGGCTGGAGTCTCCAGGAAATTTCCTCCAATTAATAATCTTTCCTGTTTAAAGATGGCTTCTTTGGATAAATCTGCAGAGACAACACTGTGCTCAAGGGCTGAACATTGGCCCAATTACAGCACACTCCTCAGACAAAACTCACCATTTTCAGTCAGGATGTTGCAGCTGTTCCCCTGCTGTGCATAAGGGTACTACGCAATCATTTAGGCCGAGAAACGGAGATTACCTCATACTAATGCAGAGCTGGTGAGGATTTTTAAAAATTCTCAGAAGCCAAGTTATAACAAAACATGAAGTAAATAAATACGTGAAGCAACAGCACCCAAGTCAAGCAGGAAGCCTGTGTGATAACTTTAAATATGAAGCATTAAGGGTACAGTCAAACATAAAATCACGGTAACATGGGAAGAAACAGAAACATCCTCAGCTGCTGAGATTACCAATAATATTTAATCTGCTATGGGATGATACAGAAGCTGCTCCATAGGCAGTAAGAACTACTTGATCCAAGTACACATGACTCTGCTTGAAGAGAAATTTTTAAGAATGAAATGTTATGTTGCTAAATAATTTTTCTGTGCATGAGGTAAATACTATTTGGAAATGACTGCCATCTGTTCTGCTACTCAGAAATTGGCAGACATATAATAAACCCTTGCAAAGAGACCTATTTCCTATCTACAGCTATATTATGAAGTCTTATTTTAAAAGAGGAAGTTATTAGAAAGTGATTGAAAGTTAATCATATTAATGCCTAAGCAGAATTCCCTTTGTGTATCTCAGAAGAAACCACAGCAAATGCTACAGTGAAAAAACAAAACCAAAGCAAAACAAAAACTGTTATGCTAAAACACAAATGCAAAAACTTTAGTGAATCCAGTTATTTTTAATTAATTGTGATAACAAATGTAATAAAACCCCTCTAAATATAAGATGATAACCATGAGCTATCATCGTCAACTCCTTATCTTCCCATACAGGAAAACAACTCAGGCTATACTGGCATTTGTCAAACTGGTTGATTACTTAACAGCTAGCAATAGTTAGGTGTAGGGAGGATACTGTGCCGTTTTGTTGTTACTTCTTAAAAGCAACATTTGATACTGGAGCATAAGATCTATCATATTCATTTAAGTATCTGCCATTCTGGCCTTGCTCTGACCCACAGCCAGTACAACTCAGCAGCAGATACACAATTCAGTGCTGCATTTGCACACAACAGCACAGGAGGAGAATTAAAGTTGTACATCAGTTCCTTTCTGACACCTGCTTATAGTCTCATGCATGAGGTTTGGTTCTCCTTGTTCTACTCCACTCTTTGACAAAAAATATCAGTAGTGTTCATATAATTAGTCAATTAAAAAAAAAATCAGCATTTTAGACTAGGAATTTCTGTGGCATTACATTTCACTCGCCAGCTGTGTGCAACATGAGTGGGTTTGGTTCTAAATGTATCACAGCCCCTTCATGCATTTTCTGTTACAAAATTAGATTTAAAAGCAGCAACAAACTCTACCAATGGATGTCTCATTCAACCATCTTGCCAGTTCTAACTAATACTATTGTAAATAAATTCTCCCACATGTCAACTACATAATTCCAGTGAAGTGTTAGATCAGAAAGATAATTAATGTCAACACTGTTAGCAATCATCTTGCCAATCATCTAGCAAGTATTTCCTCATTGTTGCTGTATGCAGGGCCAGAGATTTAGGCAGATTAGATGGGGCAATCTGTGAATAGAAGCTCTGCTAGGAAGAGGCTTAATACTACAAAACCTCCTTCCCCACTCCCCAAATTCACTTCCCTATCTAAACCTTGACTATCAATATTCCCCAGCTTTGTCCTCAGTGTCAGAACATGAGACACACTCACAACTTCGCAATGGTAAGAAAGTGAATTGCCCAGTCACAGAATCAAATCTTCAGCTTTCTTCATCAGCCACATGCATGATGCAGCCATGTCTTCTACTTTATCTCCTATCTCTTCTTCATGTAGAATTTTAAATACACCCTTCTCAACTTCTGAACTGCTTTCTTCAAGATGATTCAGACCTTGCCAATTTTTCCACATTATTCTTGTATGATTTTCCACTAATGATTTCTGTTTTTTAATTTATACTTCTAGTATTTTTATCTCTGCTTCACTGTTTCCTAGGTATGACACTAACTTCAAAATTACTTTTTGTAGAGCTCAACTGCAAACTCCTTATTTGACACTATGGATATATAGGAAACATAGAATTCTAACATATAAGGATATGCTACTAAAATAATTGGAATATCAAGCATTATCATTATCATTATTATTATCTAATACAGTATGATTATGTGCATATATATAAACTGTATTTATGTACTCATAACTTCACCCACTACATTTATACAAGTGAGACATGAAGTTCCATTACAGTTAACAGAAATCCTCCAGCAGCAAGACTTTCAAGACTGTTGCTTATATTCCCTACAGAAATTATACTGCTACCCAAAGAGCTCTTTACCAGATAAGTCCTGCTCAGCTTGCTTTGTAATCAACAGTCATTTGATTCTAATTACCTACAAGAGGAAGGCAGCAGAATTGCCCTTTGTGGACTATTTTTTATTTAAACAAGATACACACCATATTTCCAAGTTCTTATTTTAGAAGAGAAAATTACTTCTATTAGTTAACAATTTTATTTATAGAAAACTAAAACCTCTTTTCCCATTACTGCTCAGAACAAGAAATGCTTTTTATTGTCCAGTATCATGTATGAACAAAATTTTCCAATTTCTCAGTCATACAAATAGGTATTCTCCAAGATGTCAGCTTTTATTAAACAAATAAAGGTAGAGAGGAGGAAGGACACAGTCTGCAGGAGTCTGGTCTAGTGCATGCCTGAAAATAAGTGTGGAAAAGTCTCCTGGCAACACTTTGCCTAAGGAGACAGTAAACAAGGAAGTGTAAGTTACATGGGCAGTAACTGCATGCTGGAGTCTTCATTTCTTATCCAAACATATTTTTAAGGAATCTGTAACTACTGTTAAGGAGCTGTCTCACCCATTTCACTAGCAGACAACCCATGCAAAACTATTTGACTTATTTAACTGATTTTAAAACTTCTTTTTAACACTTTGGATAAAAAGTAAAATTAAAAAAAAAAAAAGTAGTAATCCTATTCTGATTTGTATAAGAATTATTACAGAAAATATTAATTAGAAGGAGGTCATCAGGTATCTTGGTGTAATTTCTGCAGTAGCTGTTTAACTAAGAGAGTAAATCTGATACTTATGAGGGCTGGCTACACAGGCTTTTCAGCTAATATTTGCCAAACCTTCCTGTTCTGCTTTAACTGAATCCAGGATGAATTCTCTAACAGTTTTGTCACTATTCACTTAAATTCAGCTCACCATTAAGCCAGACACAGCCCGTGACAAGTATGTTTGGGGGCTTGGGTGTGGGTTTTTTCCCCCACGGGGACAGATGCCTCAAGAATCCTTGCAGTCCTACTGTCAACATCTTAACCATATTGTTTATGCCTACAGATTGCTTTACATTTTGAATTGCCTTGAGAGCTTCAAGGACTCTCCACAAGAGGATTTTGACCACACAGCCTACAAAAAGTGAAGCCTGAATGCTTGCTTAGGAGGAAGTAGCACAGTGAGCACTCTACATAGCTATAAACCAGGGGCTGAATGCTGATGCATGGACAGTGAGAATGGGGCAGATCAATTTATCAGTCCCTAATTTAACCAAAGTTATGCACAAATTAAAATAGTCTTCAGCAGCCATTTTGGGGATTAATTACTGCTTATTACTTTCTGAATACTATAAGCACACATACTGCAATATAACTTGCTTTGCAGATTATTACTGAAACAAAATTTGCTTGCTTTTACTTTTTACCATACACTTGCACTATAAAACTGCCTCTCCCAGTGTGATAAGTTAAAAGAAGCAAATAAACATTTATTCCTTAAAAATTCTACACCAAAGCTTAGCTGTCCAGCTGTAACAACCAAGAAACAAGTTCCCAGGAGGTTTTGTTACACACTGCACTTGATTTCTCTGAGAAAGTACACACCCTATCCTCCCTGCTTGCCAGACAGCATGGGATAAATCCATCTCATCTTGTTAAAGAAGGCAGTATGATTTCAAAAAACAAAAGAACTGCTACACAGATAACTTTTTTTAGTGTAATCAATGTTTGAAGCTAATGTTTTGGGGTTTTTTTTTCTTGTTTATTCTTTGCATGTTTTTTCCTGGGCTTCATTTATCAAATACAGATGGAGATAGTCTATAGAGTCAGAGGGACCTTTGATCTGACCCCAAGCAGCCACTTGTGTGTTATCTTATGTTCTAACCTCCTTTCCCCCCTGCTTCCAAGGAGTGCCATGTATCAGAAGTAGCAGAATTGTCATTGTACCAATTTGGTCCTGTAATTCTGATATAAGTCCACTGACAGAGTTTTATGACTGAGTTAATACTATTGATTATTTTGGAGCATCACAAGGAAGAGCCATATCCATACACATAGTGAACATCAGAAAAATACACGTTCCTCAAGTACCTTTTTCAGCTTCCATATCAAGGACTGTAATTCATTATACCCCTGATGATAATTTTTCAGCATTTCACTGAGGATGGAAACCAGCAGAGAAAGCTAAAATTATACAAAGAGAGTACAAGAACATTGCCAGCTTCCCATTCTTTTGAGAGCTTTCGTTCTTCAGGATTGGAATAATTCTAGGAATTTACCTGACTTCATAACAATTCATTGTCATGCCTCTTTTTATTGTTGTGTTCTGAAAAGAATCAAATGTTGTCACATCTTGCTCATGTTGCTTGCAATTCTACCAAGAAATGGTAACTATATAGTTTAATGTCATATGCTACTACTGCCAGGCCACTCCAAATGGTCCTTGTTTATGCCCATATAAACTGATACTGACATAACTGCCCCTAACCTATTGAGACTGTAAGAAACATTTGACAAAGATTGTTTATTCTAAATTCAGTGGTCTTATCTCTGCCTTCCACTGCTAATGAATGTCTGCCAGTTTCACTGATACTCTCATATTCTTTTGAAAAGGTTTAAAAGTTTGCTCTTACAGCATTAGCTGAACTTACAGTGTGTAAGCTCAGATTTTAACCAATGCATAGCTAATGTTAGTTTTGGGCTATTTTTTTCCTTTTTTTCAGAAAGCAACCTTACTGTCTTGATTATAGAAATGCTAAATACTGGTATTTTACACTACAGAAATGTTGAAATATTTCTAAAAATTGTTACTTGCATGTTCAATGTTGCAGAATGGTATCATTTATCTAGGCTACCTCTCTCATATGTGCCAATGTGTGTCACTGACAGAAAGACCTTTTTTAAGTTTTCTACTCCCTGAAGTAGGGTGTTAAATTCTGAACCACAGTCCATGTTTTGCTACATATCCACCAGTTAAAATACATGAAGAATCATTTGACAATGCTTCTCCCTCATGTTTTCCCTCCTCCAAGCTGTCATATTTGAAATTCAGCCCTGATACCAAGAACTCAGTCAACATTACTGCATTTCAAGTAACTATTTACAGACAGTAAATACTACTAACATGCAAAGCCTACCAACAATTGCATTGCTGGTTTCTTCTTATAGTTCTGCCTGAGAATAGAAGGAAACATTTTGGGAGCTATAATACTATCTGAAAGACAAGGTTCTTGGACCTTACAGTAGTTATAGTCCTTTTGCATAACTAGAAGTCCTTTCTGCTGCCAATTAGCACAACTGTGGCTTAGATTTCCTCTCTGTATTTACCTATATCAGTCAGGCACTTTTGACTTTTAAGGATCTTTTTAAAGCAGCCAGAGCACAAAGTATCCTATGCATCATTAGATGATGGTGAACAAGTATAACCCTCAAGACTGACAACTCTAGTAAGATGTTGATTACTTCAGTCCCAGGTTATTTTGCTATGTATGAAGCCTGATGAGAACCAAAGCTCCAAACAGAGAAAGGCTAAGAGGAGGAAGGGCAATGGGTAAGTGGGAAGCCCTCAGCATAGCCTAAGACACAAAAATCCAAGTATAAAAATGAGTGAGGCCCAACAAACTGTGATAGCATGGCCCCTGGCACATTAGAATTTGAAAAAAGAGTTTCCTTTCAAATAACTACCCTCTCAAAAGCTGGAAAAACTGTATTTTCTCTCCTTGGTATCCAAGTAGTTGGATTAGGAAGCACTAAGTTCAAATATCTGTGAAAATGAGAACAAAGGAACTAAAAGTACTTGAAAGCAACACATTTAACAAATTAATAAAGGTAAGATCCCAATCCAAGTGGGTGTCTTCAAACAAACAGCCTTACCTTCACTCTTGCCTCAGAGAGCCTTGCAGTTATCAGGCATTTACCCCTTTCTACAGTCTAGACAGACATGTTCTGGTCTGCACAAGCTCAAATGTATGCAGGCCCATTTTGTGTCTACAGGAACATGCTATAGGGGACCATAACCCATCCCAGCTGAAGTGACCAAGTCCTTGATTCCAGGAGACACATATTAAAGTAGCACAAGCATGCTGCTGCTTCTCAGCCCATCCTGCTCAGACCTGCCTGTTCCTTCAAAGCAATCTAATATCTGTGTTTTATCTTCAAGAAAATATCAGCTGTATGTAGTAGTAAACACAGTACTTACTGTCAGGGAGGCACTCCCAACAGGAAACAGAAGCAAGCATGTAATCATCCCTCTAGTCCTCTCCAGGCTTCCTAGCTCAGCTTACAAAAAGCAGACTGCTGTGGGCAGGCTGATTCTTCACCCAAGGTATTTGGTACAGTCCTTTTTTCTTTTCTCATTAGGAGAAATGTTAGCACTGATTTGATTTGATTTTGCATCAAGGTGCCCCAGTCCAGGGCAATACAAACGAGGCATGAGTCCATCCAGTGGTCACAAGCAGTCCAAAGCCACTCAGCCCCCTGTTCCTTAGCAGCATCAACACAAGGGCATCCAGTCACCATGCTTCCAGCTTCATCCTGCAAACAAAATATTTGTTATAAGACACAGCTCTTGATTTTTAAAGATCCTTGAATATTCACTGCTCAAAATGTCTGCCTAGAAATCTGATCCCCTGCTCAAACTAGATAGTTACTATAGTAAACCTGTGTGTTGATTACTCAAAGCATGTGAGGAGCTGCTGAGAGAGTTCATAAACAAGAGACAAAATCAAATCTTTAGTTCTACCTTTGCAAAGTACACAACAAGATGTTCTGCACTAAGGAAGGAAAGATTGACAATTAAAGGTCAAACTGTATTCTTAGCTACAGCAACACAAGACCTGAAGACCTCCTATTCACTAGAGCTATTTCATTTGTACACTGCAGAACACAGAGTGAATCAGGAAAGTCTATATGAAACACTCTTATCTTTAAATCAAAAGACAAAAGAAGTCCTTTACAAAAAAAGAAGTATTTTACAGACAAGCTACTTGGTCCATCACTTTTAGAAGCTTTAAGGAATGCAATCAGATTGTAAAAAACAGTGGTTGAGTGAAGCCACACAAATCCTCAGCTATGTTCACAACAGCCTTAAAATCTGCCATGCTTTTAATGAGAAAATTTTATGCATCTATACAGAGGTTTTGTGCAAAGGAGTTTTCAGATTGCTTTAACATTGTATTTTGAGTAAATACTGAAAGAACTGACTGTACTTCAAGCTCATAAAAGTGCTCAGACATTTTGTTTGCAGTAACAGGATTTTAAAAGCAGAAATATTAGTTTGCAAGGGTTCTTTTGCAATCAATAATCTAGATACTTAAGGAAATAAGCCACAACTTTACATAATCTCAGTACACAGATCCAGATCCTTGGTTGTGTAAACTAACTCCCTGCAAATCCTAATGTCCCAATCAAATTATCAGAAGGATCACCATAAAGCACACCCAATTAATTTCAGAAATTGGCAGATACCCTGTGACCATGCTCTCCCCCTCTGGAGACCTCATCTCGCTTATATCCCAGGCTCCAGTCTGTCTTTGACTGTCTCTGGATTCACCAGCCAGCCAGCAGTTTTGGCTTGCTCTCTTGTGGCCAACATTAGAGCTACAATTGCCCTTGCTGCTGATCTGGAGTGCTCTGAAGTGGAAGTTTCCTCAGCTGACAGTCACAGCTGAACTCAGTAAATAACTCAAGTCTGAAGCCACAATCAAGTTATCGTGGCCCAACATGTTACCAGACATCAGTTTAGATGAAGAACTGAGTACACACAGATCTCCAGCCCACTGCAAGGCATGGAACTTGGCACTGCCAAGCCTCGAAGGCATTATCAGTGCTACCTTGTACCTCTCACATCCATAAAATCATCTGACACAAATGGCCTGCCAGCAGCTGGAAATGGTCTTCAAGGCTGTTAGTGGTTTTCAGAAGGATATCCTAACATTTCCAGCATGCATTTACCAGTCTGTCAGAACTTGAACTTCTTTACTTGAGGATGCTGCTTTGGGTATGTTTTTGCTAATATGTGATGGCAATTTCAAATATTTTCTGCCATCAGTGACTGCCTGTTTTGGACCTGTGAGCTATTGGTAGCAGTCTATAAGCTTGGAATGGCTTTTGAGTCTTTAGAATATTTAAAGGACAATATTTTAAAATATGGAAAGGGATAACATAAGACCAAAAAGTAACTGTAATGTTCCTACATCAAGTACCTTGAAAAAGTCTCAAACTCTGCACTGATATCCACTAATGCTCATTAACAAATAAAATCTGTTTTCCATGAAAATCAGCAGATTTCTGATTTCCTGTGATTCACAGTTTATTCACCAATTAATTCAGTCATCAATGAGAGCATGGAACTGATTTCACAAGTAAATCAAACTCAAATCATTTTTTACCTGATTGGTGCTACTTTAGGATATTTTTGGAACCTTCTTTTCACACTAACTGGCTCCTTTTACAATTTCTCAGCCTAAACTTATTTATGATCCTCATGTGTTATCCCTGTGCTATCATTATCCTGCCACTTAGCTTCTCCCCTCATGTATTTAAAAACAAAGACAATGCATCACAGTAATGTATCTATAATGGAATGGAAGTGACAGAAGAATATTAAGACCATCCTACCAAACAGGAAAACCATAGCATCATAGAATGGTAGGGGCTGGAAGAGACCTCCTGGAGATCATCAACAGTCTTAAGGGCAGGGTCTCAAGTTGTGCCAGGGGAGGTTTAGGTTGGAGATGAGAAAGAATTTCTTTCTGGAGAGGGTGATCAGGCATTGGAATGGGCTGCCCAGGGAAGTAGTGGATTCTCCGTGTCTGGAGATCTTTCCAAAGAGCCTGGATGTGGCACTGAGTGCCATGGGCTGGGAACCACGGGGGAGTGGATCAAGGGTTGGACCTGATGAGCTCTGAGGTCCCTTCCAACCCAGCCAGTTCCATGATTCTATGAACTCCAACCCCCTGCCAGAGCAGGATCACTTAAGGCAGGTCACATAGAAATGTGTCTTCAAAGTTCCCACAGAAGACTCTACAACGTCTCAGGGCACCCTGTGCCAGTGCTCCTTCACCCTTAGAGTAAAACAGTTTTTCTTCATGTTGAGGTGGAACTTCCCGTGTTCCAGTGTGTGTCCTATCACAGGGTGCCACTGAAAACACTGGCTCCTTCTGAACACTGACCCTTCAGAGATTTATAAACTGTAGTCAGATGCCCTCTGTTTTCTCCATACTAACCAAGCCCCAAGTCTCTAAGCCTCTCCTCAGAAGACAGATGTTCCAGTCCCCTCAGCATCCTTGTAACCCTCTCTTGGACTCTCTCTAGAGTCTCTAGGGATGGATCTCTGTCCCTTTTCAGCTGGGGAGCCCTGACCTGGACACAGGACTCCAGATGGGCTCTCACTAAGCAGAACAGAAGATGGGGTGGGGAAGGTGGGCACGGAGGGACCACCATACGATCTTAATATGCGTCAATATTACCTAAGTTTCTCTCTCCTCCAGAACAGGTGTTTCAGGGCAAAGTACCCAGAGTCGCCACGACACCGAACCAAGGCAAAGCACTTTTTTTTTTTTTTTTTTTACCCCCCTCATTTTTTTGTTTTCTCCCTTGACAAAGCCCAGCTCCAGCCCTCTCTCCACACCGCTTTTTCACCTTGGCTTTGCCACCAGGGCCCCCAGCAGCAGGGATCAGCCGGGTTATGAGGGCAGTGACGAACCGGACCGGACCGTGCGGGGCACTGCGGATTCCCGCCCTTCCCCTCAGCCGTTACGGCCAACGGCAACCCCGCGCGCTGACGCCTAACGGCAGCCGGCGCGTGACCCGTGACGCCTCGCAGCGGCGGCAGCTGATTGGTCCGCACGCACCCCGAGCCCCGCCGGCCGCTGGGGGCTGGCGCGCGCACAGGTGGTGCCGCCGCCTCAGCTTCAGCCTCCGCCTCTGCCTCAGCCGCTCCCTCAGCCTCAGCCTCCGCCCGGTGTGTGATCCCGGGTCTCGGCAGGGGGGATGTCAGGCTGTCCGCCCCGGCAAGAGGAAGGGGAGAGCGCAAAGCAGCGCCAGAAGGAGGAGCTAAGCCGGAGGGTGAGCGGAGGCGGCCTGCTGCTAGGCGGCTGGGAGCGTGGGAGGGGCTTGAGGCCGCGTTTCCCTTCGCGTGTGCCCCTGTCATACCTCGGGTGTGTGGGGTGGGCTGAGGCGCGACCCAGGCCCTGCTGCCGCGGGGGAGGTGGCGGCCGTGGAGCCTGTGACGCTCAGTGCGATCGGCGTGAGGCAGCGGAGAGAGAATCCTGTCAGGAATTCGGGCCCCTCGGGTACGGGGCTGTGAGGAGAGCGGCTGCCGTGGAGTGGGTGTGGGCATCGCTGTTAGCTGTCCTATAACATCCGTATTTGTTGTTGTTTGGGGTTCCAAGTTGACTGGAAATGTCGGGGGAGTCGCAGCCTTTCCTCTGCAGTATCTCCTTCACCTTAGGATCTCAGGAAGTTCCCCGGGGTTTCAGTCCCAGAGGCCGGCACTCCGCACTCACCTGCTGCCTTTTCCGTGGTGCCAGTAGCTTTCTTGGCTTGAAATCTGTCAAGTCCTCTGGAACTGCTTTCCATCAAAATATTCCTTCCCCTGTGGCTGTGTTGTATAAAGCCAGTGGTGTTTCGATATTCTAGGAAGGTGTAAAGCAAGGACATAACACTGTTGCAGGTCGTAATTTCTGTAATACTGAAGTGGCTGCATTAGTCCGGAGGAGAGGACATTTGTTTTGTCTGGTGGATTTGGAAATACAAGATACTGATCTAACTGCTGGAAAAGTTGTGTTTTCTGCATGCCACATGCAGTTTGGTTGACCTGCCTCTGTGGGAACTCTCTGCTGTTGCACCATTTCCAGGAGACATAAAGGAAGAACAGACAAAACAGTATTGTTTGTTTCTAACAAAAAGCAATAGAAAGGCTTCCCTGGCTCATAGAACAGTTTTAGGAGGCATTGGGTTTTTTATTGGTTTCATTTTGAGAATACCTTTGATTATCAAGTGTATTGTAGATATTATGCTAAATGTTGTTTTCTGAAGTTACTTGATGTCTTATTAGGTTTTTGCATTCTTTCTTTTGTGAGGGGAAAAATGTGATTTCTGACTGTAAACAGCTAGAAGCACTCTGGCTTCCCAGTGGAGCTTTCTTTTGAGGGCAGGAGAAATATCAATCCATGCAAGATAACACATTTCTAGGGTAGTTATTTAGTATTTCATTTTTATCTCTACTTCCACTTTGCCTTCAGTGGTCTGTTCAGCTGTCTTAAAATATCAGCAGGGCTGCTCAGCACCAGGATTATAATACAATGGTTTATTTTTAAAAATTAAATCAAAGTGTGTCTTTTCCCTTTCAGATTAAAGAACAGAAGGTTGTAGTCGATGAGCTTTCAAATTTAAAGAAGAACCGGGTAAGTATTTACAGATTTGTTTTTGGCTAGTTCATTTTAGCATCAGAGAAGTAAGCATAGAGACAAGGAGGGAAACAAAGTTGCAGCACACTGTCTTGAATTTGTTTTAATGCAGATTTTAGTACAGGTGTGTTCTGCTGTTCTCAGAATAATTTGTTCTCCAAATGATTTATGCACACTTATGCAGTATAATGCAATACATTGTTGGAGGGTTTTTTTGCCTTTTTATTTTTATTTGAGTTACTTCATTAAGATGTTTGAGTTGATAAAAAAATTTAGTGAAGTATCCCTACTTTTAATGCATATGTGCTTTAAAATAGAATGTGATCCCTCTATGTTTGAGGAGAAGAGAAATGCAGAACAGTCATGGGCTGATCATAAAATGTTTTTGATGGTATGACATCAGAATGTTGGTGTTGTCAGGGCAGAACTCATCCTTGTGGCTTAAAAGTGAAGGGGTATCCCTGAGGATCTGTATCAGCTTCTACTGCAGAGTGACTGCCAGTTTGTTGTTTTGACTTCCTGCCTTGTTGGTTTTGTTTTACAGAAAGTTTATAGGCAGCAACCCAACAGCAACATATTCTTCCTTGTTGACAGAACAGAAACACTGTCTCAATGCAAAAGTAAGTTTGCTGTGTAAATGGTTAACTCTTTAAAAGCTGTATTGTAGCTGTCAGTGATTCAATGGGTATATTAAAATGAAAACTGGAAAGTGTACATCAAATGCAAATTTGACTTCAGGCACGTGCTTCTTTTTTTGGGTTCAAAAAATGTAAAAGTGTGCCCACGGCGTGATGGTGGAAGGGCAAGAGTGACTGCCCCACAAGAGCCATTATTCTTAGTGCCTTTTGGGAAGCTGTGTAGTGCTTTGCCCCTTAGTAATTTTAAAAGTCTTAAAACATACATGGGATGAGTAGGAAGAAAATAAAAGACATGGTAAACTGAGGGCTAAGCTAGAAATATTTAGAGAGTTGAAAGCCTGTATCTATGGGATTATGAAGATAGGAGACAGAATGATAGTGTTGACTGAACAAACATTAGGGATGTATAAATTTATTTTGTGGAATGAACAATTGCTGCTCTAGTTTCCTTTCCTTTGATTTAAGTAAATAGTGTTGACATTTAACTTGACAGTTTACTTTTCTTATGATAAATGTGTAAGTAATACTGATTATAGAAGCAATAGCTGACCATTCCCCTAATTCTTGTACTTGCAGAGTGGTTTACTTTGGGAAGAAAAACAAGAATTGTATCTTTATTTAATTAAAGAGGAATAACCTAGAGTGGGCTATGTTTGTGTTCCATCAGTACTGTAGCAGTTGTATGACATAGGATTTTGTGTTTATCTCTTTAATTGAACAAGGGACTGGAGTTACTATTTTTTAGATATTCTCTTAAAGGTACCTACTCATAAACCTTTTGTTTTTCTGTCTACACATACCTGTATGAAACTGATCATTTGTGTATTTGTTTTCATCTCGCACAGATACCTTAGATGAGTTGAAGAAAGCCCATCAGGAGATGGAAAATTCTGACAAGACTAAAGTCAAGAAATAGTCATCTGAATTCAGAGTCACAATGTGTGGTATTTGTTGTGTTGTTACCTTGTGCAGCCAGCATCCTATTTATGATTTCTTCAACAAAGACATACTCTGCCATCTGCAGAGAAGAGGACCTGACAGTAGCCAACAGTTGGTAAAAACCGTGTCTGATCTCTCTTATGAATGTCTGTTTTCTGGCCATGTACTTCACTTGAGGGGACCGCTGACTCCTCAGCCTCTGGAAGATGCCAATAACAATGTTTTTCTTTGGAATGGAGAGATTTTCAGTGGAGTGCAGGTAGCAGATGTAGAGAATGACACTGAAGTGATGTTTCGACATCTTGCATTATGCAGCAGTGAAGCAGACATCTTGTCACTCTTCTCATCGCTGCAGGGACCCTGGTCTTTTATTTATTATCAAGCTTCTCATCACAGTTTATGGTTTGGTAGAGATTATTTTGGTCGTCGTAGTTTGCTTTGGCAATTCAGTAAAGAGCCTGGCAGTGCTTTCTGTCTCTCATCTGTAAGTGTTCATTCTGAATCAGGTCATCAGTGGCAAGAAATCCCAGCAGCTGGAGTTTTCAAAATTGATCTCAAAGCTTGTGCAACAACTAAATCTTTGTCTTTAAGATTGTTTCCATGGAAGTACAGCTGCACAGAGAAAGCAGCAGAAGCAATATTTAGTCATGTTCTGGACCAAGTTTCAAAAGACTTACCAAAAGACATACCTCTTGTGATAAATGCATCAGAACTATGTCTCACAGCACCAGTTATCCCCTTAAATAAAACCATTTCTGAAGCTTCAGGTGGATGTCCAAGCACTAATGTTACCAACACTATCCATATGGTTTCTGTAGAAACTCTTCAAGGATTTCTTGCAGAAGAACACAGGAAAAAACTGGTCCATCAGTTTATTGGTGTTTTAAGTGAAGCAGTGAAGAGACGAGTTTTATCTCTCTTTAGAGATGAAGATGAGAAAAGAAGAGAAACACCCAGCATGTCTGAGAGGAAAGCACACATTGCCGTGCTCTTTTCTGGTGGCATTGATTCAATGGTTATTGCAGCCCTTGCTGATAAACATGTGCCTTTAGGGGAACCAATTGATCTTCTCAATGTTGCTTTCATGGTCAAAGAACATGCTAAGCAAAAGGGTACCACTAAAAAAACTACCTGGGAAGCACAGCTTGGTTTGCCTTGTCCTCAGGAAAGTTGTAAAGATCTTGATGCTACAACTGGTGCTCATTTGTCCTGCTTTGATGTTCCTGATAGAATCACTGGTAGGGCAGGACTGAAAGAATTAGAAGTCATTAATCCTTCAAGAACCTGGAACTTTGTGGAAATTAATGTTACACTAGAGGAACTGAAAAAAAAGAGACAACAATGCATCAGTCACTTAATCTATCCACTGGATACAGTCTTGGATGACAGCATTGGCTGTGCAATTTGGTTTGCTTCCAGAGGAGAGGGTTTAATTAGTAACCAAGGAGAACTGAAACCATATAAAAGTCCTGCAAAGGTACTGGTTGTTTGCTGCCTGATGCTTGACCTGTGAATGTAAAAACAGTTGTGTGGCTTCAGAAATCAGGAGGGTCTGGAATATTCACAAGGCTTCAGAAATTCAGTGGCAGAGTAGAGTATAGTTCTGCACTGATAAACTTTGTGTAATTCTGGAATTAAAACTACACTCAGTTCTTTTGTCCTGTAATCGGTATGACTTCTCATTAGCTTGAATAAGCAAGTGTCACTAGGAAAAAAATTTTGGCAATCATCTATCAGTTGTGGTGTTTAAACTCCAGTAGTGAGTAACTGCTGTTCAATCCAAACAGAACAGGTTAACCAGTTTAGAGATAAAGATTAATGAAGCATTAAGCAATACTATTTTGTGCTAGCATCCCAATGGCTATTAAATTATTAGCTTGTTAGTCAGGCCATGAGAAAATCATCATTAATAATGACAGAAAAGATGTTCCAAAAAAACACCACCAGCAAAACCTGCAAGAAACCCAATAGTTTGTGTAAAAACTGCAGCTGTAGAACACAGTATGTTTAGCTGACTAATGTACTTCAGGATGTGCACCTCAGGTTTGCAAATGACACAAATTCACCTTGGCTTCTGATTATGTTGAAATTGGTCATGTGTTAATAAATCATTAAGCAAAGTTTCATTCAACCATCAGTTACTGCTCTGCACAGGTGAAAAACTGGTTGAGCACCAACTGCTGTCAGATTAGTAAAACACCTCTGACTTACATTAAAAACACTGCCACTTGTATTGTGAATTGCTGCTGAGTTTTCTCCTGAAATATTTTAATGTGCTTATCATTGAAGAGACAGCAATCTGGCACATAGTTATTCCTTGTACTGCAGTTATTAACCCAGTAGCTGGTAGATTAATAAAAAAAATCATCTAGATGTACATTCAGATGAGTAATTAAAACACTTGTAATCTATAGCAACCTTTTTTTCATCAAGGCTGGTGCCCAACAAATGCTTTTTATTGTCAGAGAAACTAACAAAGACATTCTTCAACATTAACACACAAAATTATTTTAGTGTCTTTTCCTTGCGTCAGAAATCTTTGTACTTCTAGGTCTGATTGTAAACCTACTTCAGGTTTCCAGTGACTTTATTTGGAACTGTTTCAGGCTTTGTAAACACATAAGGCACATCCCATGGTGACAGGTTTAGAAGATGTGTGAAAGTTAGGCTTCTGATATAAGATAAAAGATATATATAAGATATAAGATATAAGGTCTGCTACATATAAGCTTGCTTAGGTATTAAGAAAGATTTCTTTTGGTTTCCTAGGTTGTGCTTACAGGAATTGGAGCAGATGAACAGCTTGCTGGGTATTCTCGACACCGTGTTTGCTTCAAAACATGTGGCTTAGAGGGTCTGAATAAGGAGCTTGAAATGGAGCTGGATCGCATTGCTTCCAGAAACCTGGGCAGAGATGACAGGATTATTGGTGATCACGGAAAAGAAGCCAGGTATTATTATTTTAACGTGAGGCAAGGCTGATTTTTCTGCTTAGATTCTGCTTTTAACACTCTCAACAGAAAGTTCCTTGACACTTCTGTGCATTTTATTGAGTTCTGTTGCAGTTTCGTTACTGTCTTGTGGGATTTTTTGTTTTGTTTTCAAAAAGTAGTCCAGAGTACTGTGAAAGAGTTATTTAAGGAAATGTAGCAATTTGAACATTGCGTTTCTATCTAGAAGTTTTAAGCAGCAGCAGTAGATGTCAGGAGAGTAAAAATCAGGTGATTTTTTCATTTTAAGTAGAATAGTTCTCTGCACGACTGTGAAGTGTTGTGGTTTTGGGGAGTGACTTTGGAGAATGACAGCGTAACATAGAAGCCACCTATTCCTGTCTGTACAATAAAGGCATGATCAATACTCACTGTATTTTCTTGCTTGTTCAGTCAGAACACCTAAGGAATCCTTTTATGCGTTCACTTCCTCCTTGCCACCAACTTGCAAAACAAAATCCTCAGGTGTTGTCCAATAGCAAAGGTTCCCCAGGTGCATGAAAGGTCTTTTCACGTGGTCTTTGAGGTAGTGTTTTTAAAAATCTGTTCTTACTTGCACGTTTTCAGTTTAGCAGTTTGAGAGGTCAGGCTTGCGATTAGTTATGAATGCCTGGAATTGGGAATGCCATCAGAATTTGTTGTGTAAATCTTTGTTTCAAATTCACAGTGTAGCTTCATACAGTATTTTTAAATACTTAGAAATTGAAGTGTTACTTTAAAATTTACCTTGCTCTTTCATTGCATTTTCTGACTTTCTTCATAATGTGTTTTGTATATACCAAACATTTCTGATGCTTGTTTTTATATGATTAGGTTTTTTGCCCCTGTGCTCAGCCCTGGTGAGGCCACACCTCGAGTCCTCTGTCCAGTTCTGGGCCTCTCAGCTCAGGGGGCAAGACAAGAGGGCACAAAGGGTCTCAAGTTGTGCCAGGGGAGGTTTAGGTTGGAGATTAGAAAGAATTTCTTTCTGGAGAGGGTGATCAGGCATTGGAATGGGCTGCCCAGGGAAGTAGTGGATTCTCCGTGTCTGGAGATCTTTCCAAAGAGCCTGGATGTGGCACTGAGTGCCATGGGCTGGGAACCACGGGGGGAGTGGATCAAGGGTTGGACTCGATGAGCTCTGAGGTCCCTTCCAACCCAGCCAGTTCTATGATTCTATCAAGTTTTTAAAGGGTCTTTCCCCACGTGTATATCTCCTTCAGGTTTCCTTTTCTTGACGAAGAGGTGGTTTCATTCCTCAATTCTCTGCCCATCTCAGAAAAAGCCGACCTGACTTTACCGCGAGGAGTCGGTGAGAAACTGATCCTGCGCCTTGCAGCCCAGGAGCTGGGTCTCACAGCCTCAGCTGTTCTGCCAAAAAGAGCTGTTCAGTTTGGGTCTCGGATTGCAAAATTAGAGAGCACTAATGAGAAAGCATCTGACACATGCAACAGATTGAAGTTACTGGCAGTAGATGAATGATAAAGCTACATCTTGACATGTTGCATTTATTCTGTATGCAAATTCAATAAATCTTTGAAGTTTTCTTAGAATGTTTGTTCTGGTTGTTTACCTACTTGCTAGCATCACAGAATTCTCCTTCATTTGCTCCTCTGGCTTGCTTCTTCCTTTACACCTTTAGCTCTGCTACTTTTTCTGCTAAAGTTGTGTCCTGGTTTGGGCCAGGATAAAGGTGATTTTCTGTCTTGTACTTTTGCTTTTAGCTAAGTCTCTTGTAAGCAGTTGTTAAACAGTGACAAGTTGCAAAGTATCCATAATGTAAGTTCTATCCTTCCCCCCCCTACAAACCTACCTCATTATTCCTAGCTGATGTTTTGTATTTGCTTGCTTTTAAGTGTACCATCAGCTTGGTTTTTAAAAAAATACTCAAGACCAGCTACTTTTAAGCAGCTTTTCAGAAGCATTAGCAGCTGCTTTCTAAAGTGTACGAGCTGTGAATTCATCCCTTGGTGCTTTCAATTTTCAGCCACAAATTAAAAAATCCTCTACAGAATGAAACAAAGAAGTAAACCTGTCAAGACACTTGTGCTCTATAATCACTGTTCAAAGGCCATGAGGCCATCTGACAGCACAGATCTTTAAATTTTGCAGTCTCTTTTATTTGATACACTGAGCTAGACCAGCAAATCATCATGATAGCATTTCCAGTTCCTTATTACAAGATATTCCCACTTGAATATTTCAAAAGGTCTCCACAATAATTGCTTGATAAGTTACTTTATGAAAAGATAAATTACTTGTAGTTTAAATCCCAGGAAAATGAGACCAGAAACACTATGAAACAAAGTCTAACACCTCTGTCATCTTCTAATGCTCTTTGTGCAAGGAAGGATCTTCACCTTCCAAAAAAAGTAAGTACTGGTACATGGAACCTTGTGAATTTGTGACATTGTGCCCGAAAACAAACTTTTAAAACAGTTTTAAAGACAAGCAAGTCAGTTGTCTTAACTGCTCCACCAATCCCCTCCACTTACTGGTATTTGAATAAAGGCAATTGTAAAATGCAGTATGAGTTAGAAAACTGAAATAATACTTAAAAGGCTTAATATTTCAAGTATTTGTTCCAGTAAATACCATTGCACTGAATAATAATGTAAAAGCACACTGATTAACAAAAGGCAAGGGCAGATAAATCTCTTACTCATATCAAACCTTGGAACTTAGATCTTAACAGCTCACTTACATGGTGATTAATTTTACTGAGGTGTTAAAGGAGAAAATGAAAAGGCACTAGTCCTGTGCCTCAAAGTATTAATTCTATAGAAGTAAAGACAGGCTTTAACACCAGCAGAAATTGGGGTGCTCCTGAAATTACTGAAAATCTGCCCTCTCTCACCCTCACTTTCTGTAACTTCTCAATCATGCAAGCTCTGATTTATTTTTTATACATGTAGATTATGAACATCATATATTACACTGTTAAATAACATGTCAGATTATAACTATAGAAGCCTTATTCTAAGTGTTAAGAATGGAGGTATTTTAATTTGTATAAATTTACTTTTATTTGTATAAATTTACTTTGCTTTTTTTTTGTTATTAATACCTAGAACTCTCAGCCATTTGTGGAACAGTAACTGCAGTCATTTTGGGATACCACAGAGTATTTATTTTTCTGACAAGTTTTTGTCAACACAGTCCAGTCACTGTCAGGAAACGTAACAATAAATAAAATAAAACAGTAATGAACAAGTTATAGTGGCATTTACTTTACTATGTTTCTTTTTAAGATGCCAACCACCTTATCTTCTTCAGTTTTGGCAGCTTGATGGCATCTTCTTCAACTCTTTTTGAAATATCAATTCCAAGCGGAGCTCTAGAAAACAAAGATTATGTATTTTTAACATAAGTAATTTTATTGCCATGTCACACACATCTGCAGACTCACAATTTTTATTTTATTTGTCTTTTCACAGGGTGTGGGACTCACAGTATTGCTTGCAGATTCCCTGTACTGTAAGTCTGTCTGCATGACCATCAAAATGGTCCATCTGAAGCTGTACCTAGAAACATTACACTAAGGAAATGTTTGCATTTGTAGCCATTCCCAGCTCAGGCAAACACAGCTGTTATTTCTAAGCCATCTTTGGGGGCTTAGATTCTGATTTTAGCTGCTAACTCATTTTACATCTCACTGATGAAGGCAAGACATACTGGAGACTCACATGGGATAATATTTAAGAATATTTAAGAATGTACATTCTAAGGCAAGTAAAATTTAGTATTTTAATCACTGAGCTATATAAGGCAAGTGATTTTTGAAGAGGAGTATTCTTGTCATTTTTCATGTGAAAAAACCCTTTTTCCTGGAAGTAGAAAGGGAAAAAAATCTGAAAAAAAAACATTTCCAATTTTAAGACCAGCTCATACTTATGAACTTAGAACTTTTTCAGCCTTAAGTCTAGGATCCACTAAAATCCATGGAACAGGTCTCACCTAAAGTAATTTAAAACCCAGTATTATCACTGGGGAAAAAGTTAAAAAAGAAGTATCAGGTGCTGTCAAATTCTTTTTTCACATGGATTGCTCATTAGGAACACAGAATTTGACTGGGAGGATTTTATGTCTCCAGTGACTGAAGTTCAAGGCAGTGCATTACAGCTTAACTTGCTCCAGCTTTCCCACACCACACTGGCAAGAAGAAAACACAGAGCTGTCAGGATGCCTGGTAACTGAAGGTTCTGATCCAAACCAAACAGAAGTGCCAGACACCAGCATTTGTATTTCCCAAGCTTCTGTGTCTTAGAATCCTAGAATGGGCTGGGTTGGAAGGGACCTCAGAGATCATCAAGTCCAACCCTTGATCCACTCCCGCTGCAGTTCCCAGCCCATGGCACTCAGTGCCACATCCAGGCTCTTTGGAAAGATCTCCAGACACGGAGAATCCACTACTTCCCTGGGCAGCCCATTCCAATGCCTGATCACCCTCTCCAGAAAGAAATTCTTTCTCATCTCCAACCTAAACCTCCCCTGGCACAACTTGAGACCCTGCCCTCTTGTCTTGCTGAGAGTTGCCTGGGAAAAGAGCCCAACCCCCCCCTGGCTCCAACCTCCTTTCAGGGAGTTGGAGAGAGTGATGAGGTCTCCCCTGAGCCTCCTCTTCTCCAGCCTCAACACCCCCAGCTCCCTCAGCCCTTCCTCACAGGAATTCTGCTGGATCCCTTCACAGCCTCCTTGCTCTTCTCTGGACCTGCTCCAGCACCTCAAGCTCCTTCCTGAGGGGCTGAGGGGCCCAGAACTGGACACAGGACTCAAGCTGTGGCCTCACCAGGGCTGAGCACAGGGGCAAAGATGCAAAGTCTTGCAAAGATGCTCCTCATCAGCTTCTGCTGGGATTTTTGGTCTACACCTCCCCTACCCCCTGGAGAACTGGGACTGAACTGAGTCACTTACTTCGGTTCGTAGCGGATGCCTTCAGCACTCTGTAAGACACCAAGTCCTGCACGTAACCTTTCAATGCCATTCCTAAATGAGAAAGCAATCAGGTGGAAACATGTCCTAACTGAAGAGGTGTGTGTGGTTCAGCCACCAAAAGCAGGAGTTTGTGACTGGTGTCAGCCTTTAAAGGACACCCTAGAAACACAAAGAGAACCAACTCTTACCATGCAATCATAACGCCGTTATCAGTGCACAGTCTTGGAGGAGGACACAGGAAAGCAAAATCATTCACATCTGCCAAAGTCTGTAGACCTTTTCTGATATACTGATTGCTTGCAACTCCTCCTGATACAACCTGACAGCAGTTTCCAGAAAAAAAAAAGGCATTAACTGAAACAGTACTGATGGGTCACACTGAACTAACATCCTATTTACAAAAGTTATCAGCTTAAGTTCTCAAGACAGCAATAAAAATGCATTTGAAGATTAAAACATGTAAGAATATGGTAAGTCAGAATATTTTGCTAAAAGATATTCCTGAGTAAAGCAGTTTCTAACTAAAACAGCTGTCACCTATTAGGGAGCAGTAGGTCAAATTATGTAGCCTACATTGTTATGGGAGGTCACATTAGATGGTAAGAAAATACCACCTAAAAATGTAGATGTAGATGGAAAATACCATCTAAAAATATCATCTAAAAATAGAGCTACCTCTCTAGCTCAAAACCAAACTGTAAATATCTATGACTACGAATATACCACGATTAATGAAATGCTGTCACACATAATGACATCTTCCTCCTCTATTAGGGCAGCAAGTACACAGCATCTGCATCCTGCAATGATGTTACCGAGTGAAATATAAAAAGAAAATAAATAACTACCCACCAAAGCTGCATTTTTTGATGGCAATATGCCATGTTTTCTGCAGAACAGGATGGCTCGGTACGTCCGCTGGATAATATGAAGAGCCACTGCGTGCTGCACAGCAGCAGCAAGATCCTCCACACAGGACAGGATCTCACCTTCTTGAATACCTATAAAAACGTACCATCAAACAGGTCATCCCCCCAGTATCATCAAACCCAAGCTTTAGATCCAACTTTGTTTAAAAATACCTTCTTCTTTTTCTTTTTGTTCAATAGCTTTATTGACAAGGCTCTGAAGTCCAGAAAAAGAAAAGTCACAGTTCCGGTAGTGCTGCAGGGGGAGTCTGAAGGGGTGCTGGTTCTGGTTCCCAGTCTGAGCCAAGTGCTCAATTGCCTTCCCCCCAGCCATGCCATGGCACTCTGGGTGCTTTCTTAAAGACAGGCGTCTTGCTACCTGGGGAGGCAATCAGCAAGAGACTTGGAAAAGAGAGCTAAATTCATTCCTTCTCTAACTGCATCACTGCATTGGAGTCCATGGAGGCATCAAAAAACCCAATCTAACCTGAAATGACAGACAGGGCACAATAAGATGACCTGTGCTGGCTGGATTGTTTGTTGCTTGAGGGAGTAATGATAAATTACTTTATGAAAAGATAAATTACTTGTAGTTTAAATCCCAGGAGAATGAGACCAGAAACACTATGAAACAAAGTCTAACACCTCTGTCATCTTGTAATGCTCTTTGTGCAAGGAAGGATCTTCACCTTCCAAAAAAAAAGAGTTCTGGTAAATGGAACCTTGTGGATTTGTGACATTGTTACAGGTTTTGCAGGAGTAATAAGAAATGGAATTCTAGAGCAATTTGGGCAAACAGGATGATCAATGAAATCTGCAGGATTATGCTAGAGGCAACACACCCAGACTGCCACACTGCATTACCAGACAGGTAAAACCAGAAAAAAAAAGCTGATTTCAACTTTCAACAATCCCCTTTTCTGACTCCTTTAATTCATATGCACAGCTGCTGTTTAAAAACTCTGCTTGAGTTTGAGAACAAAACTCTTAGGGAATTGATCAGTTTTACAGGCTGAATTCAGTGACCCAGAAAAGATTCTAAAGGCCAAATGAGGTGCTTCAAAACGTGCAAAGAAAAATGCTAAGAAACTTTTTCATTAATATGTATTGGTTTGAAACTGACACCATCTTTTAAAATATCTCCATCAACCTTCTCAAATTCATACAGCCAGGTAGCATAATGGTTGTCAATGAAATTTCCAACCCCAGTTCTGGTTATGTTGTCTACTTGCTAAAAATACAATTAATTTACATATGTTTAAACAGATGGTGTGTGCAGATTTATAACACCTTTGTGTCTTAAATATTTTAAATATATGTAAATAAATATATAAATATATATATATATAAATTAGGCATATAAAAATATTATTAAATATAAGAATTATTTTTAAAAGTTAAACAAAGCTCAAATTACTACTGTTTGTGGGCTGATAAGACTACCACTATGTAATATAACTGCAATAAAAAGAAAAAAAACCCTACATTAGAGCTTCACTTATGGAAAAAAGTATTACCTTATCCAGCATGTCACCTGGGGCTATATCTATGGACTGTCCAAGCAGAAGGAAATCTGAAACTCCTCGAGCTACTGCCAAGATGCAGTGGCCTCCAGAGAGTAAAAGGACCAGGAAGGGGAAGTCCACGGGCTGTGTCAGCCTGATGGTCAGTGCATGAGCCTCCATGTGATGGATGGGGATGAAGGCCTTCTGGTACCTGCTCACCAAGCTGGAGCTGTACTGCAGCCCCACCTCGAGGCTCAGGGCAAGTCCTGGTTTCACTGTTGTTGCAACAGCTGCAAGTTGATGGACAGAAACCCCACTGACTCTCAGTGCCTCTTTCACGACTTGCTCGATGTTTTCCCTGTGAAGCTGCTGTGCCACCAGGGGAATTATTCCACCTGCTCTAGTAAAAACAACAGACAGAAAGGAATAAAAAGACAGAAAAGGAATAAAACCAGAAAGGAATAAAAAAAAACAAAACACCTCTCTGCCTTGTTATATTCATCCTTGTAATAACTGGTTGTAATATATGTTAATGAATTTGTACTCCTAACCAGTGAAATTCAGAATTAAACTGAGAAAGAAGTGAATACAGGGCTAGACAAAGCAGTTAAGACATGGAATTTTCCACTGTTTCAGTGTGAACAAAACAAGGCCCTAACAAGACTAAGTTCTGTCTCGAAGATGATTAGGAGTGTAAGTCTTGTTCTTAAAAGAAGGCACTGCCAAGGCCAACGAGGCACCAAAGGAATGTGAACATCTGCAAAAGGAGAACATAAAGATGTCACAGCCAACAGATCAGGGGAAAGTTATGGCTAGGGTCTGATATTGCCCTGTAACAATATAGTGAAGTCAGCAAAATCAAGCTTGAGGAAGACTTCTTACTTCATCCAAAGACCCCCTGACAATCCCCGGATATCTCCCCAAAAGAGGACTCCACCCAGACTCCACCTATCATGGATATTATAATAACATGATGTAATCCCTATGAATGTGTGTGTAACCCCACCTCCTTTTGAATATTCATAGAATTGTAATCAATAAAAGGTAATTTTAGAGTTTTAGGGGGTGTGTGTGAGCAGAGCAGAAACTCCCCATGCACGCAGCGCTGCTTTGCTCACTGCAATTTTAACCTGATTAATCAATTACAGTTTTATTAATAAGCTAAACCATTAACAGAATATTGAGTCTTGGTCATTTTTAACAACCCTGGTTGTACTAAGGAGGACATTCTCACATAGACATCTATACACCATAGGAGCATATGACTGGGAGGTCAGGAAAGCATTTAACTGACCCTTTTTTGGGACACATTTATCTCTTACATCTATCTGAACACTGCTCCAAAACAGTGCCTGTTACTTAATATTCACAATGCCTCAATCCACTTGCCAGTTCATGTACTTAGCAAACAGTGCCTCCATTTGCTTAACTTGCCTCTAAAAAAACCCGAGACATTTGGTGATTTTCACAGTAGTAATGATTTAATCTTTAACTCGAGCTAGGTAAGTAATCTGCCTCATTTTTAATGAAAATACTGGAGGAAACTTGCTAAACACACAGCATTTTTTATTTCCTCACCCCTAAGCAGTATCTCCAGCAGAAGGTGGTGTTGCCCAAGAGACAGCTCTCTACATTCACCTGCTCCTTGATGAGTTTTCTGTCAAGAAGGCTTTTATACAGATGGCACCACCAGTAACTAAAAACCTCATTATTAAGGTGAAAACCCCGAGAAAAGCTTATTCTTACTGTAAATGGATTTCCCTCTGACAGTGCAGTGCTTCTCCCAGCACACGGCCAGCATCATCCACCACAGCAGCCCCGGTGTCATCACAGCTTGTCTCTATTCCCAGGACCAACTTCCCAGGATGCTGCTTCCCAGAGGAGGCAGAGCTGCTGCTCAGCCACGCAGCTCTCCCCTGCTTCCAAAGGCTTTTGGCAATGCTCCTCATTGTCAAAAATCCTGCCTGGTACTTACGTCTAGGAAAGAACTGTACAGTTGATTATTAGTGGAGGGTTTTTCAGGCATGTGCTCTGGTTTGATTTTCTGAATTTTAGTTGGAAGTTTACATGGCTTTTAAAGTTACAAATGACCACTGCGTAAAGAGGTTGTGGAGACTCCCTCTCGAGATTCCCAAACCCCACCTGGATGCACTGTCCTGCCTTCCCTGGTGCATCCTGCCTTGGCATCTCTGGGACCACTAACATCCTGGGATTCTATTAAGTGGCCCCAAACTGTGCCAGGGAATGTTTAGGTTGGGTGTTAGGGAAGGAAAGATAAAAAGAAAAAGGGAAAAAGGGAAAAGGAAAGCGAAAAAGAAAAGGAAAAGGAGAAAAGAGAAAAGAAAAAGAGAAAAGAAAAAGAGAAAAGAAAAAGAGAAAAGAAAAAGAGAAAAGAAAAAGAGAAAAGAAAAAGAGAAAAGAAAAAGAGAAAAGAAAAGAGAAAAGAAAAGAGAAAAGAAAAAGAGAAAAGAAAAAGAGAAAAGAAAAAGAGAAAAGAAAAAGAGAAAAGAAAAAGAGAAAAGAAAAAGAGAAAAGAAAAAGAGAAAAGAAAAAGAGAAAGAAAAAGAGAAAAGAAAAAGAGAAAAGAAAAAGAGAAAAGAAAAAGAGAAAAGAAAAAGAGAAAAGAAAAAGAGAAAAGAAAAAGAGAAAAGAAAAAGAGAAAAGAAAAAGAGAAAAGAAAAGAAAGAGAGTAATGTTAAAATCCTTACGTTATACTGAAAAAGATTATATCAGGGATTTCTTGGTTTGGACAACTTTAGAATCAAAATCCACCACGATAAACCCCAGTTTCTTTTCTGAATTAATCATTATTCGGTCTTTCCAACCCAAACACTTCCGTGATTCTGTAATCTTTAAGACCCAAACAAAGAACAACACAAATGTAATAATTTCAGAGCCGGGAGCTCACGCCGTTCTTTTACCTCAGGACAGCTCCTGACCCATCCTCGCAGCCTGCGGCAGACCGCGAGCCGAACCGAACCGAACCTCCCTAAGCTTCCTTCCGGCCGCCTCGCCCGTACCTCGGAACCCCCGGTTCGTCCTCAGGCCGCAGGGAGCACCGCCCCGCGCACTCGTATCGCGATATATCGCCCTATCACGCACTCCCCTTCTCCCAGCAGCCCTTCCGCCCCGCAGGGAACCGGTTCCACCCGACCCGACCGGGCCCGGCCCGGCCCGGCCCAGCTCTCCCCGTCCAGCCCAAACCGGAGGTAAGGCCGAGACGCTGCCCCGGTCCGGCAGCAGCGGGCGGGCGGAACCGAACAGCCCGGCGCCCTCTTACGGAGGTCCCGGTAAGAAGAGGCAGCGGTCCGAAGGCAAAGTGACGTGGAGAGGTTCGTATCCGCAGCCCGAAGCGGCGCTGGGCCGGTACCGGGGGTTCCGGCACCGTGTCGAGAAGTTCGGGTCCTGTCTGAAGATCCTCGCCCCTTCGACACAAAAGGGAGTTTGTTCCAGTGGCCGTAATTTTAGAATTAGCCACGGAATCGCTGTCCGTACAAACAACACAAATAATTCATCATTTCCAACGGCTGAAAAACCAAAGAAAAATAAAAACCCGTGACTCATGGTGTATTTTTTTGACGGCATCTTTATCGATACAGTAAATAGCCAGAAAATCCTCTCAGCAAGAAAAGCAGTATGCCACTGAGGGCTTTTCTCTGGTTTGGTTTTTTTTTCTCCTGTCACCACAACCAAAATGTAAATCAAGTATTTAACAGAGTCTTCTGTTAAACCTCAGCCAGTTTTGGCTGACAGACATATGGCAGGCTTCAGAAATTCATCCTTTTTACAAGATAAGAGTAATAAGTGCTCAGAGCAAGAGCTGTACCTCCAGTCACTCTTCTTCCAGAGTTGATTATGCACAAGATTACTCCTTACTACACAGTACCTCTAAAACACAGCATTCCTCCACATTTCCAAGACATGCAAATTACTTAATGTTTTGTTTTTTGTTTTTTTTTCCACAAAAACACACAGTTAGTCCATGTGATTTGCCTACTCACCTACTTCTAGTTCAGCTTCTACCCTTAGGACCTACACAGAGTTTCTCTTTCGTGATCTGGCATTGTTGGCTGCTTCTCCTACAACAGCAGGAACCCTTTTCCCCCACCATTACCCTCAGCTACTGAAAAATAAACCTGTCAGTCAAGTAGCAGAGAAAATAATTAAACAAAAAATAAATCTATACCTTAAAAGAAATTTCCATTTTTCAAGCTGTCCCATTTACACATGGAAAAGGCAGTATCTTGGTAAGCAAGATGAAATAAACCCACCAGTAGCAGCTTGTAAAAGCATGCACAAACTGAGCCATCAAGTTGTAGAAATCCCCTGAGCTGACAGTTAAGGACTTTCTTCAGTCTTTATGACAAAAAAAACAGAAAAAATAATTAAAAAAAAAATATCACAAGAACAGATAAGGCATGAATTACACCATGCTGCTGTCACAGTACTCACTGTGAGACAAACTTTTACAATGCAATGACAAGCACCACCACCTGCAATCCATAGAGCAGAAACTGGCTACTTAATGTGAGAATGTGGCCTCACCACTCCTTGGCCTTGAGCATCCTGGGTTTCTATGCAAAGTTACCACCTGCATTATGGTTGACTGAGTATTTGTGAAAAGTTACTCTCATTTCAACTGGTATTTGCACCTTCCTAACGGGTCACCAGCATCAGCCAGACACACACAGTCCTGGTGGGAATGACACTTCAGAGCTGGGCCTGCCCAGTTCTTCATGGAAATCTTTCTTCTCAAGGTTTCCAATTCACATTGAAGTATTTGAAGGCATCTTCCTAGAAACTCGACCTCCATCCCAGACAGGGACTAGGAATTGTATCTCAGATGTAAAAGCATCTCTCACTGGATATGATTAGATACACAGCACAGCTGACTACTCATTTCCTTCACCTGGGGAGCACCAGTAGCCATGTCAGGGGGGGTCAGTATTTAGTATTTATTGATGCCAAAGATCCGGACCCCGTGCAGCTGTGGCAGTTTGGGGATAAGCACGGTCAGGAGAGAGGTTGTGTTGAGGATAAAATGTGTTGGATCATACTTGGTGTAGAAACTCGTCAGGAAGTACCTGCCAGAGAGAAGGGAGCAAGCTTAGCTGGTGACACCTTTGTCAAAAAAAATGCAGCAAACAAAACCACAGTCAGAAAAAGTGCTCTAGGAACCAGTCCTGTTTTACTGATTAACAAACTACCTGTTCCTCTATTAAATCTCCCACCTGAGGTTCTAGGATATCCACAGCAAAATCGTGGACTCTGTTCTCCCCACACTTTTCATGGTGCATTTCTCCCTACCCAAGTCTCCAACTCCTGCAGCTGCAAGTCCTGATTTCTGACACAGGTTTTAAATGCTGGAAGATCCATTACCGAAATATTCACAGTTCTGCTACCCCAGCAAGCTCAGTGACAAAGAGTGTGACATTTTCTCAGTGCAAAAAACATTTACACTGCCCACACCTGTGACTTTAAAATGCTTCCTGTCTGGCAGATGTTACCAGCACCTTTTTCTCTTAAGCTTGTCCACAACCTGTTCAGCTGACAGAATAAGAAAATGTGACTCAGAAAATCCAGTTCACTACTGACTTCTTTACACTTTGAGCCAGTAATTTAATCCCATTCTTTGCAAGAACTAGTCACAGAAATGAGGCTATTGGATTGTTAGGTTTTTTTTTCCCAGCAAATTCAGCTGCTTATGCATTATTAGTGCATGAAGAAAACCATACACTAGTGTCATGAATATAAAATTCCCACTGGAGAGTGGGAAGCTATCTTTGAAGAAAATAAGTAAATTTTTTTTTTCAGCACATAATTTTTTTCAGTTTGTTTCATTAGTGAAGCAACTTGTTAATACAATCCAGATATTCCCTTCCCCTCCTGCCCTGCCATGAAAATGGACAGCTTCCTTAAGGAAAAAATAGAAATACTTTTAAAGTTGGTTATTAAATAAATATCTGATTTCCTTCAGTTATGCAGCCACACGTTGTCAACAGAGCCAGGCAGTGTGGAATCCCTGATGTATTTACATAACCGGTACAAACAAAAGACAATTTGAACAAAGCAAAACCAACACACAACATCTTGGAGCCCATTCAGTCAGTGCTGGGCCCAGTGCTGTTCAATATCTTCATTGATGATTTAGATGAGGGGATTGAGTCCATCATCAGCAAATTCACAGATGACACCAAGCTGGGGGGAGTGTGGATCAGCTGGAAGGCAGGAGGGCTCTGCAGAGGGACCTGGACAGACTGGAGAGTTGGGATGATCCCAACGGGATGAGGTTCAACACAACAACCCCATGGGGAGCTCCAGGCTGGGCACAGAGTGGCAGAAAGGGATCTGGGAGTCTGGATTGCCAGGAAGCTGAAGAGGAGCCAGCAGTGTGCCCAGGTGGCCAAGAAGGCCAATGGCATCCTGGGCTGGCTCAGGAACAGCGTGGCCAGCAGGTCCAGGGAAGGGATTCTGCCCCTGTGCTCAGCCCTGGGGAGGCCACAGCTTGAGTCCTGTGTCCAGTTCTGGGCCCCTCAGCCCCTCAGGAAGGAGATTGAGGTGCTGGAGCAGGTCCAGAGAAGAGCAAGGAGGCTGTGAAGGGATCCAGCAGAATTGCTGTGAGGAAGGGCTGAGGGAGCTGGGGGTGTTGAGGCTGGAGAAGAGGAGGCTCAGGGGAGACCTCATCACTCTCTACAACTCCCTGAAAGGAGGTTGGAGCCAGGGGGGGGTTGGGCTCTTTTCCCAGGCAACTCTCAGCAAGACAAGAGGGCAGGGTCTCAAGTTGTGCCAGGGGAGGTTTAGGTTGGAGATGAGAAAGAATTTCTTTCTGGAGAGGGTGATCAGGCATTGGAATGGGCTGCCCAGGGAAGTAGTGGATTCTCCGTGTCTGGAGATCTTTCCAAAGAGCCTGGATGTGGCACTGAGTGCCATGGGCTGGGAACCACGGGGGGAGTGGATCAAGGGTTGGACCTGATGAGCTCTGAGGTCCCTTCCAACCCAGCCCATTCCATGATTCTATGACTGCCACACTCTTCATAACTCACAAGTTGCAAAATGGTTACTAAGTGCTGTCACGTGCATGTGAGAGAGGCAGTCCGTTTCTATTTTCAGTATTTCTGACTTCACAATATCTTAAAAAACTTCAAGAGTTAACTAAGTTTTCCCCAGTGTTCCTAATCTTTAAAACCTGCCCCATTAATAACTGTTTACAACTGTTCAGCGGGTGAATTACAGTGTTGAAAGGTGCAGGAAGAGAGATTGTTGATGACATGGCCTGTAAACATGTGCTCCCTACCTCTGTGATGTGGAAACAAATAAGCAAAAAAAAAAAACAAAAAACAAATAAATGCTTCTTAGAATGTAAATTGCAACCCACTTTGTTGCAGCATTTGAAATTACAGTTTTATGACTCAATAAATAATCCATAATGCAGTTTTTCAACTCACAGAATTATAGGAGAGATTGTGAAGAATTTTCTTGAAGATGTAAATTGTACTCCATAATCCAGTTGTTCCCAGTGTGTTAGCAGCCTGGCTTTCCCCTGATCAGGTGTTTCAAAAGGAGTTCCCTTTACAGCATGCAAAAACACATACATTCCCTGGAGAAAAAAAACAAAAAATGAGAAAAGTGGCACTTTCAGCTGTGGTTTATTTCAAACTGTTACACTGCTCCATGCATTGTGATGGAAAAAAAAAAAAAAAAGAAAATAACATGAGAAAATAAATGAATTCTCCCCCAGAAGAGCTGTTAGCCTGTGACAACAAATTACAGAAGAAGGAAGAGACAAGAAGTGATTTGCCTGAGGTTGTGCAGGCAGTGGCATCTCATCCATCAGACTGCAAAAACTGCATCAAACCAAGAGAATTAACAAGCACTCTGTTAACAAAGTTCAGGATGACCAATTTACATTACTGCTTCCCTAAGCCAGTGTTAAACAAGTTATGAGGTAGAGTCTGTATATATATATATATATATAAAAAAAATAAATCTATGAATAGTGGCAGAATTTCAGAACTTCTGAAAGTTTCCTCAGTCCCCCCCACCCTGTAGCTTCAGATACTTAGAAGCCAACTAACAGCAACCTGTTGAGCACCACCTGCTCATCTCATTGCTGCTTTTCCTTATCCACACCAGACTGTTCTTCACTGTTGTTTCTATTTGATGAGGGCATCCCACATCTGCTCTGAAAAATCAGCTTGTGTCCACAGATCCCTCAGACATGGCACTCCCCCCCCTCTCAGCTTTAACAGCCATTTGTTTTCTATCAATGAGAGCACAGCAACTCCAAGCAGAAAACATCCATTTCCTTTCTTTCAGATGTGTTTGCTTCTTATGCACAAACTGAAATTGTTATGGAGAGCTTTATATAGAAATATAAACATATTTATCTTATATAGATATATTATATAGAGTGAGCTTTATATAACCCCTCGTTTCTTCTGCATTCTTATGAAGGTGAAAGTTGAGAGAGTAATTTCACATCTTTTTCTGATTTTTTTTTTTTTTTAAACAGCCCCCTGACCGAGGCCTATTAACTTAAAAGAAATAATTTGCTTAATTAATTCATGATGCTTGCAGTGTGTTAGTTTTAATAACTTCATCAAAAAAGCACTTCTTGGACAGATCCAAATGCTTACTACACATTTTATTTCACACTGGTAGTTGCAGAAGGGACCACAAAAAATGCTTTCAAGGTCACCTAAGAGTTTTCCATTAGTGGAAAACCAGGGTTTTTTTGTTTGCTAACACTTCAGTGATTCTTTTTTCAAAAGAAAAAAGCACCATTAAAATGCTGAGACATCCATAAGTGCAGTTTATACTCATGTTCCACAAAAAAACTACTTGCCAGTGCATGTTCTCATCATCCCTGTTGTCATTATAGCTACATGCAATTAATTCAGTAAGGCATTTAGGAAATACTTAGTAATTCTTGTCTCTGCCAACATCTTCCAAAGTCAGGCATGCCTGGCTGTTGTCAAACACACAAAATGCTCAAATGATGCTTACTACCTCACTTTTCCTTTCAAGCTTAGCTACAAAAATGTAACCCTTGAATTTTAAAAAAATATTTTTTTTACAGAATTCCAGAGTATATTATCCAACCTCAAACTTGAAACTGAACTCTCTTTTTCCTAAATAAGAAAGAAGCTATCTTTCTGTCAAAACTTCTTTGCTCCTTATCTTAACCAGCTGAGTTAGCAAACCTCAGGCATGATGCAAATTGCTGGATGATGGCCTTAAAATTATTACAACAAAATCACAGTATCCTGTTGAGAGGAGGAAGAAAAGAATCTTAAAGTCTTCACCTTCCCAATCATTTGCACACAAAAGTCATGCAAACCACAACCCACTGAATAACAAATGGTTTCAGGGCCTGGGTCAAGGCAGTCCAGTTTTCCCACTGCTTTCAAATAGGATTTTTCTTATGTCACATTAGTGACAAATTTTTCAGCTGATGTCATCAGGTCCTTCTGAACTAAAACCTATACAGCTTGAGGAGAAATCAAAGCCAGAAGAAAAAAAAGAACACAAATGTTTCTCTCCAAGAAAACAGGTGAAGTGCTGAAATGAAACATTTTGGGATAGTATCAGACTTAGGCAGAAACATTAGTAGATAATACCCAAGCACCACAAATTCAGGATATTTCATGGATTCAGCACAGCTCTAACAATATACAAAATGTTGTAAAGGTCAGTTGGCATGATGATTTCATATTTACAAAATTCTAGCTTCATTAAATGCCTTTTCAGAGAATACATAAAATAGGAGGAAGATTACCTGTTTTGTGCTTAAACCTAAAGGGATCACATATCACCCCTCCCCAAAACCAGCCAACTCATTTAACAAGCCAAGCAGAGCTGGAGTTTGGTCTAGCTGGACATCATTAGCCCTACAGCCTGGCTATTTTCCTCTTCTCCTGCTACTAAAAATAAATCTGTATGACCAACCTTTTCAGACTCTGTGATAAGGCAGGGTACTTACCAGGTTGTGAATCACATTTGTTAAAGTCCAGGCGACAGGGACACTAAAGAAAGGAATGCTGAGCAGGACAATGTGCAGCAAGCCAACTCCGAGCGCGTATGTCAGCCACATTCCACGACTGTTCATCACCCTCGTGTTGGGATTTACCTCACTGTGGGCAACTCCAACGTTCATTTTCACCCTAGAAAACAGAGCTGTTTGAAGAGTGGGGCTGCTATCAGAAAGAAGTACTTAACAGGGGTCATTTTTGAGTTTGGGGCAAAGCTGTATTAAATAAGCAGAGAGTGCGAGTGAAGACGTAGCTCAAGATCTTCAGAGGATGGTTCAGAAAAGGCAATCCAGAGGAGATGATTTTTTTAAAAAAAAAAAGCCTAAACAAAGAAAACCTGAAAGTCTGCTGCAGAAGGGGGACATTTGGACAAAAAAAAAAAACGCAGCAAAAACCAAACTAACAACAAAAAAGTCAATGCAAAGGAGATGTTGAGAACTTGTCTAAACAAACAACAATAAACTTCCAACAAACAGAACCTAAAGGTCTGCTATAGAAGGGGCATTTGAAAAAAAAATCAACCAAAAAACCCACCAAAAATCAGTAAGCTGGAGATGCAAACCCGTAAGAAACCAAGCTTTGTACATTTTGTCCCCTGAATTCCTTTCTCCATCCAAAATATCTGCAGTTCTTTTCCACTTTTCAGACCAGACAATTTTCCTCATGTTTCTCATTCATGGAATGGCTAATGAGGAATTCTACAGTGACCAATTGTCACCAGCTGCTAGGAAGAACCAACAGGGAGTACTTTATGCCTGCTTTCCCTGCAGCAGAGCACAGGTTTCCCGTTTTCCTCCTCTCCCCACCTGTTTGTTTTCAGGCCGACCTTTGCCTTTCAAATCTTGCTGGAATTAGCCAACGGGGCTCAAAACTTCTCTAAGTAACAGCCGTACACAGAGATACAGGGACAAATTTCACACCATCAACTTATTCAGGAGGCTGACAGAACTTAAAGGAGGTGACACTCGCATCCTGTTGTAATAAAATTTGTAATGATAATTAAAAAGCCCTTACTGCGTGCTTCATACTCACATGATCTTTAAGACATTTAATTCATGGGACTGGGATGAAGACTTCCTAACTTCCTCCTAAACCATTACTGAAAGCATTTAACCCCCCGTTTGCTTTCAGTAAGAACTTTGTTTCTTCCTTCGTGCTGCAGAGCACTGCTAACACCCAACTATTTTGCCCTATTAAGCAGACCGGGGGAGGGGGGGAAAACCAGACGTGATGAGCCTGAAACCCAGCCGGGGCAATGCTGCTTTTCACCATTACTTCTTCCAAACTCTTTCAAAAGCTGCATGGAAGCGGGGGACCCCTTACCCGAGAGGGGAGGGACAGCCGAGGCTCTGAGGCTCTGCCCCCCTCATGGCTCGCAGCACCGCAGCCACCCCGTCCCCAGGCAGCCCCTGGGGCAGCCCCTTCCCTTTCTCCCTGCCTGCTCCTCTCGGTTCCCGCCTCCCCACACGGACACCTTCTCTCTCTGCCCCCGGTTTCTCTCCCCAGGGGGCAGCGGGGGACGCCGTGCCGGCAGAGGAACCGGGGCCTTCCCGCACAGCCGCCTCCCTTGCGGGCCATGCACCCTGCGGACCGCCCGCCCGGCCCCCTCCGGGCCCCTTCCCGCCGCCCCGGCCCGCCAAGGCCCCGCCGCTCGCCTCAGGGCCGGCTCGGCCAGCGGCAGCCCCAGGGCCTGGTGGTAACAGCACCGGCGCGCAGCCGGCAGCAGCCGCGGCCCAACCCGGCCCGGACGGACCCGGACCCGGCCCTCCCTCCTTCCCTGCTCGCCCTCCATCTCCCCACCTTCCCGGAGTCCCGCCGGCCCTGCTGTGTCCCGGTCCACTGAGGAGCAGGAGCGGAGCGCAGACCGCCGACCGCAGGTAGAGCCCGCCGGCCGCCCGGTGGGCAGGGCTGCCGGGGAGGGGCCGGGCCGGGCCGGCAGTACCGCCCACGGGAGCAGCGGCGGGAGCGGGGGCGCCGTGGATGCGAAGGTAGCGCCAAGCCCGGAGCCCTGCGGGGGCCGGCAGCCCGGGAAGGGCGTTGCGGTGGGGCAGCCGTCCGGCCCGGGGAACACCGGGGGGAAAGGCTGCTTCCCCCGGGCAGCCGCTGGCACCGCGGCGGGAAGCGTTCGTGGGGAGGGTTCGGGCCTAGGCCCGGGCCTGGTGCCGCGGCCTCTGCAGCGGGGCCGGGCCCTGGCGGGGAGTGAGGCCCCGGTGGCCGGGGTAGAGCCCGCGGTTCCCCGGCGGGAGTGCTTGGTTCGCTCCTCACCGGCCCTCACCTCGCCCCGGGGCGCGGCCGTGTCTCGGCGCTGCCCTCCCGCTGCTTTTCCTGGCGGGAAGCAGGAGCGGGCATGAGCGGCTCGGGGTAAACCCTGAGGTGGTGGCCGCAGGTTTTCATCTGCAGCTTGTCTTCCCCTTCCCCACCCCATAAACCGAAGAATTCCGTGAGTGCGTTGTTCTGGGGGAGCCCTAAGAAATGTGGCTGCTGGAGTGGGGTTTGGGGGCTGCTCTAGGAGGATGTGAGGATGGGAATGTGAAGTTTTGAGGGGTTCTTGCTCAGGGTGCAGCATTGGGGCTGTTTGGAGACCCCGCTCTCTGGGGCTTCCTGTAGAGGGGTAGGAGGGTTGTGTCAGTGATGGTGCTGAGACACACAAAATCCTACACCTTCCCACAGAGCAAGGGTTGCCATGGGTCTGGTTGGCGAGGAGTTAGAGTAGTGATGTTGCTTTGAGCTGAAATAGGAACATTTTATCTAAAATTTGGTGTTAGATGTATTGCCCTCCATTAACATAAACACCATAAGAGAGCCATGGCTCCCTTTCCCAGCAGGTGCCCCTGGGATGTTGCAAGCTGCCTGGTTGACCACACACATCTTAATATCCACCCTGCCCAGGGTGGTTTGGATCCAGGGAAGGGACCTCTGGAAGTGTTGAGGGCCAGGTTGGATGGGGCCTTGAGCAACCTGGTCTAGTGGGAGGTTTCCCTGCCCACTCAGGGGGGTTGGAATCTGATGGTTTTCAAGGTCCTTTCCAACCCAAACCATTCTAATGGAAGGGCACACAGGGGCAGCTTCCTCTCCCAAAATGCCTGCGTCAGTAACACCTTGTAGAAAACTTGTGTTGGGGATCTGCAACGTTTTTTGTTTTTTATAACCCTCTTTTGTCTCAGTGACTTTGGATAAAGATACTCGGCTTTAGTCTGGCAGTTGTCATTAGCTAATCATGAAGCACTTGACACAGGAGTCATGTGTAACACATGAGTGCATGAGCAAACCTGCCTCTGAGTGCAGGATGGGTGGAGAATGAATTGATGGCAGCCCTGAGGAGAAGGACTTGGAGGTGTTGGTTGATGACAGGCTCACCATGAGCCCAGAGAGTCAACTGTATCCTGGGCTGCATCAAAAGAAGTGTGGCCAGTGGGTCAAGGGAGGTGACTGGTGATTCTCCCTCTCTATTCCACTCTTGTGAGACCCCACCTGCAGTACTGCATCTGGCTCTGGGGTGCCCAAAATAAGGACATGGAGCTGTTGGAGTGAGTCCAAAGAAGGGCCATGAAGATGACCAGAGGGCTGAAGCAACTCTTGTATGAAGAGGGGTGAAAGGTGTATGAGAAAGGTGAAGTTGTTCAGCCTGAAGGAGAGAAAGCTCAGTGGAGACCATAGAACAGCCTTCCAGTACCTGAAGGGTCTACAGGAAAGATGGAGAAGGACTTTTTACAAGGGCATGGAGTGATAAGACAAGGGGTAATGGCTTTACACTGGGAAAGGTGTATTTAGGTTAGATATAAGGAAGGAATTTTTCACTGTGAGGGTGAAGGTTCCCCAGGGAGGTTGTGTATGCCTCATCCCTTGAAGTATTGAAGGCCAGGTTGGATGGAGCTTGGAGCAACGTGGTCTGGTGGAAGGTGTCCTACCCATGCAAGGGGGTTGAAACTAGATGATCTTTAAGGTCCCTTCCAGTCCAAACCATTTTATGATTCTTTGCATGTACACGATTAATAATTGGTCTTTCTTCAACAACACACATCTTCCAGTGTTCCCCTTATTTCCCAGTTTGTTGGAAGACTGATTTGTTAGATCTTTTTCCTACATCTGAAAGGCAAACTCCCTTTGGAATAAGTAAAAAGAGAAAACCTCTTTGTAGTTGGTCTCAGAAGTTTTGATCCTGCTTCCTCTTCAAAACACTACACCTTCTTTTCCCCCCAAGTGACCATGTTTTGTCTTTGTCTTTTATGTTTATAGAGTGGCATTCTTCAGAATGTTACCAAGGCAGAAAAGCCTCCTGTAATTGTTGTATCAGCTGCATATGTACCCTGCAGGATAGTGATTCTCTGGGCTGTTGGCTGCAGTCCCTCTCTGTGTCAGGGGAAACCTGGGTTTGCTTCATTCCTCCACACGTGCTCGTGTCCTTGGGATTGGTGCTGAGCTCCTGGCCTGTGTTTTCCAGCAGGCAGCTTGGATGGAGAGGCCAGGGCTGCTGGGATTGTTTGATTTTCAATGTAAATAACATTACATCATGTAACCCAGGAAAGAGAGCTGCTCTGCAGGGGGAAAAAAACACCCAACTTCCTCATAGGACAGAGAGCAGCCCAAGTCTGAACCAATCTGCAGGTGCAAAGAGCTGTCTAGCAATGTTCTTTTTCCCTCTTTTCTCTTACTCATGCTAAAAATGTGGTTGAGTTCTTGGTGTCAGGCTACAAGGATCAACAAAGATTTTTTCCTGGAGTTTGGTTAAATGGTGTCTACTTGGGTACTTAGAAATGGATGAGATCCACTTGCTGTCTCTTAAGGGTGAAGTGTAAATAATGCAGCAGGAGTTTTAGAGCTCTTTGTGTTTTCTGTGATTAAACTGGTTTATAATCTGAGGCATCTCCCTTCTCAAGTGGAAGATAAAGAGATTTAGAAATAAACTGACCTGCTTGAGGGCACAGAGTAAGTGAGATAAGATGAGAAAGGTTGTAATTTAGAAGGTTTTTTGGTTTTTTTGCATTATTGCCAGGAGATCACATTGCCATTGGATCTGACTTTCACCTCAAACTATTGTGCTTCCTCCCTGCTGCTCTACCAGCTCCAAAACAGGATCCCTTCAGGTCATGTTTTTTCCATGAATATCTAGGTGTTGGGAATCATACACACATCACAGACATTTTAAGTGTAGGGGGAAAAAAACAATAAAATTTTCAAAAGTTCTGCTCTTTCTTATGTCTGTGCTGTAGTTAGACCTGGTGCTGGGTTAAGTATCTTACCTCAAGATGTTTCTGACTAGCAGTGTGGGTTACCACATGGTTTATCTGTTTTGTTGTAACTGCAAGATCACAACCATAAAGTATTGTAATTTAAAGGAGAGGACTGTACCTGTTTGAGATAATATACTGTTCTGCTCACATTATCCTGACACTCAGAAAGTTTTTAATTAGAAGTTTAATCCACTTAAAATAATGCTTTCCACAAGAGAAACTCCCATTGACTGCAGAGAAAGCTGGTTCTTACTGTATCTTGAGGATTTTATCTAGCTGTGATGTTGTTTCACCTATATTTAAAAGTTGCAAAACGTTTACTTAGAAAAGTGTATTTGTAACACACTTTTTACATTCTTTTTCTGTTACCTTGTTCTGCAGCTTCTCTGAATCCTGCTTCACTATGAAACAGCTGCCAGCAGAAACAATTCGTCTCCTGTCAAGTTCTCAGGTGATTACATCAGTTGTCAGTGTGGTGAAGGAGCTGATAGAAAATTCCTTGGATGCCAGTGCCACAAATATTGATATTAAACTGGTATGTCCTTCTTTCCTTTGCTCTTGTAAGGAACTGGATTTAAGATAAGGTGGAAGAAAAGTTGTTTCACTGCAGATGTGTCTTTTAGGCTTGTCACTGTTCTGGGAATGGAAGTATATTAATAGTGTTTATACATACGTATTTTAACCTCCAATTAAGATGGTCTGACACCAGTTTTTCCCAGGCTGGAAGTTTTTCTGAAGCCCTCAGGTTTATGAGGCCTCACTGAAACAGTTTTATTTGTGCTTCTGAGTGTATCTTGAAGAGAAACTGTCAGTTTCTTTTACACTACTTTTCCTACTTACACATTTACTTTTTCTGATTAATAGCTTGTTTTAAAAAAATGTTGGAGTTCCATTTCACTGCTGAGCTGGCATGTTTAATTCTCATGTCAAAATCTTATTTAGTAGATGAAAATGGAAACAGTGGAAGAGGTCACTGAGGGCCATGTTGGATTTTTTGGTAGGACAAATTACTGCCTGGTCCCTCATCAGCATGATGGGTTCTGGCTACTTCCAACATTTTATTTTTATAAGATGTGAGAAAGAAGTCAGCATAACCTAAAGATAGTTTCTGAAAAAATAAAATACCTTTCAAAATAAGAAACTCATACTTATTTTTTTCCCCTTAATTGGGTAAAATGGCTAACTTGTCAGCTTCTCTTGCTTCCATGAGCATTTCTGTTTTGGCACTACTTTGCCTCCTACTTAGTAAGCAGGTGAGTTGTTACAGGCTATATAAATGGATTTGTCCAGAATTACACCCACTTTCCTTCCCTGCAAATCACAGTGAATGTATAAGCTGTTCTTGATTTAAATGTTAGACAAATGCTTCTAATTAGGAGATCAGTTAAACTGCTGCTCATTTCTTTCTCTGTGTCACTGCTGTATTTTCTGAACGAGTCTTAAGTGCTTTCCATCTGAGTATGCAGGTACCTTCAGATGCCCAGGAACAATTTATAAGTGAGCTGAGGATGCTCTGTCTTCATGATTGTCTCTGATGGCCTTCATCTCAGTATTTATCTTGCTTTATGAGTTACTCCAAAGTGAGTGAGTAGTGTGTGCACAGTTCTGGGGGTAAAAGTATCAGAATCAGATCTTGTGAGCTGATCAATAACTGCAGGCAGTCAACAGAAGGTGCTGGAGCCTTCAAAAATTATTAGAACAAACTTTGTCTCTTTTACTGGAATGCTGATAAAGAGGCAGGAAGATATCCAGAGGAGAAAGCCCTCTAATCAGCCTGTGTGTCACAGTGCAATACCCAGCTGTTTCCTTTATGAGAGGTCCCAAATCAATTAAAAAGGGCATTTTCAACTCTTTCCAGTGTATGAGTCGTTGCATTACTGCTACATTCTTGGTCAGTTCAAGATCAAGTTCTCCATATTTCTAAAACAAACAAATCAGCCTGGCTTTATACAGCTAGTCAGTGAGTAAATTAAATTTGCTAATTGTTACCCAGTGGGTGCTAGCTGGAGTAGACAGAGCTTGCACTTTACACAGCTGTACATAATATTTCTGTAAAACTGGGGATTCTTCTGGGAATATTTTTTTTGGTGATATTTTTATAATATAAAAATATATAAAATATTAAGAAATAAAATATTTTATATAAAAGTATATATGTAAATATTATTGCCTGACATTTAAATAATGTTGACCACATAATAGAGTTCAACAACCACATTACCTCTGAATTGGTTCACAAGCATAGCACAGAACAGAAACTTTGAAATTTCATTTTACAGCTTGATGGTGTTTACTTCAATCTTGCAAAGTTTTCCTTGTTTTAACTTTTTCCAGCTGGATTGGGTAGGCCAGATGATTCACTCAGACTTGCTACCCAGTTTGCCTAAACAAGGGCAGGAATGGGTTGCTTGAAGACAGACAGGAGTTAACCTGTGGGTGGAAGGATTCTCAGGTAGACTGTGGTAGTAGTCAGCTTGATTTAGAATTTTTGGCTATTTTTGGCTCCTGGTATGTTCTTGTTTGCTTTTTGGTTGAGCAGACTCCAATAGGTGATGTTTGCAGTGTGTATCAATGAGCTTTTATACAACACTGAGACAAACATCAGCTTTCATTGTAGTTTTAGATAATGTGGTCTTTCATTAAAAGCCAGTTCTTTGATTATAAACTGAACTGTGGCTTTTCTGTAAGGTGTTGGGTAGTAAAATATGAGCATGGTGGAGCTTGCTTTGTTGTTACCAGCAGGGTCAAGAGCCTTCTCAGCATGGCTGTGCATGAAGCACGTGTAGAACGATGGGTTTATTCCTTGTGTGGTGTCCTGCCCTCTGGTTAAAGTATGCTTAAAAACCACTGGTGCAGCACTAGGACTTCTTGTGTAAAAGAGATTCCATGGGCATCAGGCTGCCAGTTTCCCTACTGACCTCTAAAGGAAATAATCTTCCCAGTCCAAGACCTGGATTAACTAACAGAGATTAGCAACAGTGTGTGTAAGTAGTTGGAGCAGGATCAGTATTCAGAAAGGGTGAACCTTGGCTGCTCTTCTGTTGCTGGTCTAGCAAATAGCTGCTGTAAAAGGCAGGCACTTGTTTCTGCACCTTTTTTTTCCCAGTGGGTGAAGTGGGAGCTTTAATCCTTGGAATTTTCTCAGGGTGAGGTTCCACTGCACTCCTGATCCATCTCACCACCTGCATCCATGGCACTCCTCAACATTTCTGCCTCCTGTGATCACCTTGATGAACAAAAACCCACCAAAAAAATAACCCAGCAAGAAAAGTAGATTATTTTTGCCTGTTCCATAAGTTGGGTTGACCTGGGTGTTCTCAGGAGTAGCAGAGAACTGAAACAAAGGTGGGACTGTGCGTTTGTAAGTAAAGGAGTAGGGAGTTGCACCACCTGGTTTGGTGTCAGTGATCTGGTAGAGCAACTTAAACATCTCATGGGATCATGATCTCAGTAGTATTTAGGTCATGTAGGATGGTGGGAGTTGGTGTAGCAGAATAAAAAGTTTAAGCACTGTAATAAATAAAAAATAAAATAAATAAAAAAAAATGCGTGCAAGTAAAAATGAACTATGTTAGAAAAGAAATAGAGCATCTCTCGTGTCAAATTCTGATTCAAGTTGGAAAGATACATTTTTGCTTTTCCTGAGCAGTTAAATTGTCTGGAAGTAGAAATCAGCATGGAAAATAATGGCTCACTGAAAAATGCTTGAACCCTTTGTTTTAATGCATACAGCAGCAGGATGTATCTCATTTTGTGTCTTTATGTCCAGTTGAGGTGTATTGCTCAGCTTCTGTTTGCTTTGCAGCAGGAGGTTAAATCAGCTATTAGTACAAGCCTTGCTTTTCACCTCGAGGTAGTTTTAGCACCATTCATTTTTACAGAAAGTGAAGTGCACCCACATGTCTATTGTATAGCAGGTAGTTAAATATCTATTGTTCTGTGCCTAGCTAAGAGGCTTGTGGTGTTTCCTACTGCAGATTATATGTGAACACAGATAATATCTTTAGATCCCTTCCTTTTGTTTTTAATGTCTTTTTTTTTTTTTTTTTTACTTCAAGAAATACTCCTGGGAGTACACTGTAATTTGTAATAACTCTCTTCAGTACATGCCCAGATGGGACAACATGAATCAGCTTTCTCTGAGCAGCCATCCTGTGCTCTGTTCAGTATCATTGGCAGAAGCCACGCAGTCAAGATGCTTTCTAAACAAAGTCACTTTCAAGGTGTATTACACACGACAGTACATTTTCCTGTATGTTACAGCACACTCTTTCCAGCCAGCCGTGCTTCTGTAAAAGAAGTTTAGTTGTGATCCTGCAGCTCTCAATACTTTCTTCTCTTGGCTTGTGGTTCTTCCTTGGTTATGATTTACATGTGCAAATTATAATGTAGCTGAAAGGAAGCATTTGTTTGCTCCACCTGCTTGAAGTGTTATAGAACCTAAATTCCATATTTCGTGCGTGTTCTGGGTTTTCAGTATTTTACTTTGTTTATGCTTTTTAGTGAAATAACATCTGAATCAGAATTCAGTAAAAGATGAGTTGCATATATGTAAAAGTAAGTCACAAAGACTGAACTTTTCTTCCTTGAAAGCTGTTTTTAAAAGAGCCTCTACAAACCTTTGCTTATTTTTCTAGAGAGCATTGTGCCCCTTTACAAGCTCTCTTAATTCTGTCTTCTTGCCATTTATGGCCTGCCCCCATTAGAGCTGCACCTTCTGTCTATTCAGAGAGTGGAAAGACTGCAGTATTGAAAGCATAGAAATAAAAAGTGAAATTGAAAGAAACATTCTCAGTGAGGGCTGACTGACTGTAGTGGATGTGGGGCTGCATTTGTGGAGATGTGGAAAAATTTATACTAGACAGAAAGAGAGGTGAAGAATATTTCACTTTCCAGCTATAGATCTTTTTCTGAGTTTAGGTTTTTCAAATTTCACCATTGTTGTAAAGAGAAATATTTAATTTCTGTTTCAATTTACTGTGTATTTCTCCAAGCCACAGGTACTGAATTACATTACTCACAGCCAAACCAAGAGAAACCATCACTGCTATCCTAACATGGTGCAATTTTTTCTTTCCTTTTTTTAACCCAGCATTTAATGGTTGCTCAGTTCCTCCAAATAAGCAGAATTCCCACTTCTGTCTGGATTGCTAGAGACTGTAACCCCAGCTGCTTCCAACTTGTGTCTTAGTTGTTTTGACTGATTGAGGTCTCCTTTATGTCTTGTTCTTTTTTAGGAGAATTATGGGTTTAACAAAATAGAGGTGAGAGACAATGGCAGTGGCATCAAGGTGTCTGATGTTCCAGTTATGGCAATTAAACACTACACCTCAAAAATAAGCTCTTCAGAGGACCTTGAAAGTTTAACAACATATGGTTTCCGTGGGGAGGCTTTGGGGTCAATTTGCTGCATATCAGAGGTAAGCACTTGCTATAAATGTCTCTGGCCTTCTGTGTGTGTGTTGCTGAAAGTTTTAATAAAAAACAGCAGTTAAAAGGCTTTTAACTTGTTCCAGCAGCCTGCCAGGCTTTTGTTTTCTGAAGAGTTTTGGCTTCTGCTCCCTAGAAGTTGCGTTGAATGGTTAGGAAGCAGTGTGGTTTCCTTGTTAGTGGCAGTCCTGCCTTTCTGTCATACTGGTCACAGCAGTGCTTGATTAATTTCCTATGTCAGAATAACTTTGAGACAGGTTGCTCAGTGCTTCTTTGTTTCAGGGTATAGATCTGTGATTTTCTTTTTTTCTTAGGCTTATCCTCTCAAGTGTTACCAGCAAATGTCATGTCAAAGAGTATGGCTGAGCTTACTGCTTGAATCAGGGTAAATTAAAATGAGGAACAACAGGTGGTGGGCAGGAGAAACCATTTCAGGGAACTGGTAGCCCACATAGCTACCATTCCAGTAATGATTTCTGCCTTGATGTTATCTGGGTTGATCAGCAGTCATGGGATCTTCCTGGGCTCTGTATTGCTCCTTGACATGTGTGTGACTGCAGTTGCTCAAACTTTCATGTTTGTGTGAGTAAACAGGAACTTGCTCCCTGGCCTGAGTCTGATCCATATGTTTGTGTTAGAGGACTGACACTGTACTGATACTTAAGGTTTAACTTGTTACCTGAAGTCACTTGGTTCAAAAACCATCTGAAAAGTGCTCAGGTAGCTCAGGGCTCAGCATCTTGTCTCTCCCATTGTGCTCTGCCTTTCTGTGCTCATGCTGTGCCAAGGCCAAGTGTTGGATTCTTCTTTCTAAGTCTCCCAAGCATTAGATCCTGCAAGAAGATCCTGGGATCTGTGTCTGACTGGAACTCTCAGCTGTTGAGGTCAGGAGAGGTGCCAGAGCTCAATTCCTTGCTACCTTGGGCTACATCCACATCACCCTAAGCAGAAGTGGGTTGTGTGTTTGGATGGAAATTTCCAAAGATGCTTTCAGAAGTGTTGGTGTTTTGACAGAGTGACAGACCTCAATCACTGGGTGCTTCTCCCAGTGGTCAGAGCAGGATGCCAGGATGCCATCTGTCCTGTCCCGGGCTTTTAATCAGCTCTGTGGTACATTTCATAAGAGATGGGAGGTGGCCTGAGTGCATAAAATACTTTAATAGGTATTGCTTTAATCCTGGGATCAGTAATTATGTTAATTAAGCACTCTGGCATTCATTGCATTCTGCCTACCCAAACAGCTCCCTGAAGTTTCAGTTAAGAGGTACTTTACTATTGGACCTTAAGTAGGTCTGTGATATTGTTGCTTCCAATTAATCAGTTACTGGGGTTTATTCTCCAGAGGTATGGCTGAACTCTGAATCATTCATACGAGACACTAAAATAAACCAAGATATCCTGGCTCTCTCTCTCTGTGTGATAACCTTTTTGCCTTTCAGGTGGCTGAAGTGCAGTGGTTCTGTTGTCCAAAGTGCTGATACCTGAGCTCAGGGAATTGTGGCTTTATTGAACTTCTGGTGTATGACTGGGCTTGCTAATGGCAATCCCTCTATTACCTTAACAGCTGACAAAACATGCTACTGCTGGCCATGTTTGGGTGTGGAAAGATACTGTGCTGTTTGTTAGCACTGATTAGATTTGTGGAATTTCTCATGAATTTAAGTTGTCCTTTCACAGAGAATGAAAATGCAAAATTATCAATTGATTTAGTTGCTTATATAGGTGATAGGAGTGGGGAGTTGAGGGGAGTGGCATTGCTACATTTTCTGTATTAGTGTGACAGAAACTTTAGTGGATTTTACTTAAATGGATGAAAAAATCAGTATTAATGAAGGATGTTTCTGTGACTAAGAAGCACCTGTAGAAGAATTTTCTAAACTAATTAATTCTGTTAGATGAAAGAATGCAGTGGGAAGAATGGCAGCAAGGTTTATCTAAGCTCATTCTGAACTTTGTGAATACTTTAACTTTTTTTTTTAATAATTCTTTTCAGGTTTTGATCACAACCAAGACAGCTGCTGATGATTTCAGCACTCAGTATGCTTTGGATAGCAATGGGCATGTAACTTCTAAAAAGCCTTCCCATCTTGGACAAGGTAGGATGTCTTTGTGTTCTGACAGAGGTCCTTTATGTTTCTTTGAGGCTCAGTTTGATGTTGAAATACCTGTTCTGTACCTGAAGGCTGAGTATGAAATCTTTGCAGCTCGTCAACATTTCTTGCCTGTGTCTGTCAACTGAGAAGGTGTTGTTATCCTAACAAATAATATGTCTTGGAAATTACTTTGGATAGTAATTGTAAACCAGTTTCTCCTTCTCTGATTCACATCTTCAAGCTGACAGTGGAGAGAGAGGCTATAGAAATTTGATGCCCCAGGTCCAGGCAGACTTAGCAGATAAGTATAAGAAAGGTTTGTTCAAGACCAAAGTAACGTTCCTGTAGGTAGCAAAATCCTTCCTTAAAGGAGGAAGAGTTTCCCTGCTGCCACACCAAGGAGCTGCTGGAAGCAGCACGGCTGTAGCAGGAAGCAAAGTCACACAGTTCTTTCTAACCTGCAGGAAGGGTGTGACCCTGGTTGTGTGGAAGATTAAAGGTTGCCCTCAGCTCAGAGGTCAGCCTTGGTGGCTCAGACCTGGTGGAGGTTTGGGGTACTATCAATTTGTTTCTCTGCTCAGCTAATTGTAACTCAGCCAGGACCATTATGACCACACCATGTCCCCACAGTCACATTCTCACCAGTGTGTATTCCCCAAAGAGAAGTGATGTGCTCCTTGCTTTTTAAGATTTAGACAGTAGCATTTGCCATGGCTGGAAAACCTATGGGTTTCATTGCCCTGTCTTTTGTCAAAATTGTTAAATGATTGACTGAATTCTGTAACACACTTAATACTTCATAATGCCCTTACAGGCTAGAAATTTATGTGATTGTGTTGGTAGATGAATATTCCTCCTCTTAATGTGTACTGTGCCAGGGGTTTCTGGCTCTTCAAGTGAAACCCCAAGGGCCTTAATGGAGCTCAGTGTTCCTTTGCCTCCAGATATGTCTGATTAGCTTCTAGTGCTAGTTCTTGCTATTAGTCTAATCATTAAAGAAAGGGAATTACAGCTCTTCAGTTCCATTTGTACTTTTTGGGGGGTAGGATGACTGCTAATTTGGTGTATTTCTTCCCATGCTAATGTAATCTAATTTAGTGTCGCTAGGGTCTGTGTTGTATAACAGCTACATACAGACAGGTATCTTAAATAAACATTAACTTTTCTCAATATCCAGTTGGTTGTGTGTAATATCTCCTTGTTGATTTTGTCACCTGTTTGCAGGTACTACAGTAACAGTCCTGAAGTTGTTTAAGAACCTTCCTGTAAGAAAGCAGTTTTACTCAACAAATAAAAAATGTAAGGAAGAACTGAAAAAAGTCCAAGATCTACTGGTAGCATATGGTATCATAAAACCAGACCTGAGAATAACCTTAACTCATAATAAGGTAATAATGAATAGCCTTAGCACATGTAGAGGTAATAAAGAGGTTCTCTGCCAGCTATCTTAAGGATCAGTCTCTTAGGAATTTATGTTGTTCATCTAATACTTACATCAAATCCTTATTTCCTAGGAATTTCCTTCTAGGTTTGTTTTGGACTTCTTTCTTCCCTTCATAGATGTGTATTTATTATGGTTATGGATTTTGATCTGAAACCTACACTTCAGGCTCAGATTTGCCTTTTGGTCTGTTCTGACAGATGCCTGGGTAAAAATATGAAGAATAAAAGTGATTTGATGTGGTACTGGTATAAGATTTATTTTACATGGTAGGGATTAGTAAAGGTGGTGGTGTTCTGCAGGGCAAATCAGTGAGACCTTTCCAGGCCATGGGGCCTCCTGATCAAGTGTTAACCTGAGCCAGCTGAAGAAACTCTCAAAATTTCAGCTGTCTTCTCTGGATGGACACTTTGGCACATACAGGTGGCTTCCTGTGTTTGAGTCACATCACCTCAGTTCACTATGGTGGTTTTGTTTAAAAAAGGAAAGCAGTTTGCTACATCAGTTGAAGCAACAGTAATATAAGTACAGGCTTTGGTTGAGCCAAAGTGCTGTGTTTAGAAAGATTCAGAGGCTGCCTGGGGGCTACTTTGACTTCACAGCCTACTGAGCAGTCATTTTGCAACACAGCTACAGAAATGGTACACACAGCTACAGAAATGTGACACACTGAGCAATTCTCCTTTACCTGACTCCAGTTTAAAATTAGCTGATTTTATTGGCTGCACTCTGATTTTTGGCACCTCTGAGAGAAAAGCAAAAGAATTTCCAAGTTGCCACAAAGCAGAGAGTGACATCTCGTGGCCACAGCCCTCAGCACTTATTTTTTCTGTTAGAAAATGATTTTGTTTGTTGGTCTTACTTTTTGGCCTGCTTGTTAAGCAAGTTTGAGTTACTCTATCAACCAAACAGTGAAACTTCAGTTGCTTTGAAAAGGCAACAGCTTGCTCATCCTGTTTTGGAGTTGTATAGCATGCTCTGGTTATATTTATGTATTTATTCCTAAATATCAAAGTGTAGATCCTGTAGACAACAAAACCACTCCCTGTGGCTACAGAGTAAGTGTTCCAAAGCTGAGTAAGCATAGCTACTTTAAATCTTACTTCACTGGGACCTGAGAAGGTTTGAAACCAGAAATCTTAGGGTTGTGGATTTCTTACTTCATGTTAAGCTCCCTGACATACCTAATAGTGCTTTCATGGTATTGGTCCTAAATATTGATTAGATTTCCTCTTTTGTTGGAGGTTTGAGTTTGCCCAAATTATATTTGTGATATAATTTTTCTCTGGTTAGGCTTGGTTTTTATTTATCATTATTGGCCACTGCAAGGACTTAGTTTGTTGCCAGTACCTTCTGTGGATTATTTTTCCCCCCTCTGTGGCAACTGTAGCTTGCTACCTTCAATTTCAGATCTTAAGTGTGATACAGTGTGTTGGGAAACATGTTATTTATTTTGGAAGATGGTTGCTCAATTGGCCTTCCTGAACTAGACACCTATTTCATGGTTGCTTACAGAGTTTGCAGGAGCTTTTCTGATCTGTTTGGAAAATCCTGTTGATGCCCCTGGGTGCTGGCAGAGGCATGGGAATGTGACTCCTCCATGAGACAGCAGTGATCTGGGGGAAAAGTGGGAAGAGGAGAAGGGGAGCAGCAGTGAAATTGCTGCTGACAGGTTGCAAATTATATATATATATATATTTATTTTTTTTTAATGGTATTTTGGTTCCATCCTCTTTGGTTAGGCATGTCTTGATTGTATGCTTATTTTAATACAGTGGCAGTAATGTATCAGATTCACTATATTTAGTATTTATCTAATCAAATCATTAATATTTATTTACTTATAATACATACAAGTTTCATAATACTTACTACAATAAAGAGCAGCTTGACAGTAGCCATTGCATGTTGGCTGTGATCCCTGATAGGAGCTTCAGAGGTACATTCTTCAAGTGCACAACTGGAGTAGGTGAAACAAATCAGTCCAAAAGAGATGTTGTCTGCAGGCAGTTTGTATTCATTGGAATGACAGAGACAGCATCTCCATTTTGCAGTGCTGGCTTTATCTTCATTTAATTTCTTTAAAAGGAAACAAAGGGAGGAACTGCTCAGTCATGTTTCAACACGAGAGGTCGCTCAGTAGCTGTTGCTGAGCTGGGAGAATCAAAGGCTGAAGACATTGGAGAGGAAGTGTAGTCTGTGCCTCTGCATACAGAAATACTTCAAAATAGTGTGAAAATGGTAAAAAAACTTGGGAGTGCAGATTCCTGCTCTTCTACTGCTGGCACAATAAAAATTACCTACTGCATCATACCTTCTCATAAAGTTTGGAATTCCAGTGCTTAGCAATTTTCAGCTTGCCTTTGTGCATCTGTTTTACCATAGTATCATAAATCAGGAATATTCATGGGGTTTTTTTCCTTCAGTGGCTCAGCAGTATTGCCATTAAAATTATTAATTCAGATCAGGTGTTTTTCTTATAGCCATACTCCAGTATCTCTGTTAGACTGGTACTCCACTCATTAGGGCTGTCTGATTTTTTTATTTTTAAATTGTGATTTATTGAGGTTTTGTGGTGGCTGTTGTATTTCTGTTTGAAATTCAGGAGCACAACTTTTTAGAACAGCTTTATTTTTCATGGATCTCAGAGAGTATATGTTAATTTATTTTTTTTTTAATTGCATATGCAGATTATTCAAAGGAGTTTCTAGAATCTCAGATTCTTGAGGCTGAGCCAGTACTTTCTGTTGCAGTGGAAGAGGATCAGCCTTAGGAGAGCAAAAAGGTAGCAGAGATGAGGTATTGCAGGAGGAGAGGAAGAAAGATGGGTAGAAGGGGTAGTCCAGTAGAGTGTGTTTCAAAGAACTCTTGAAAATAAGTGACTCTAAAAAAAAAATAAATTCTTTATAGTCCTGTATTTTATTAAAAGCTGAAGAAGAATGGAAGAAGGCATAGCCTGGCTTTGCAATGGAACAAAATAATGAGGCTGAAACACTTGTAGAAGTGTCTGAGGTCAGACATCTGGAAATGGTTGCCTAATGGGTTCTAGCAGAAACTGATTTTTCAAATTCAGGCATCTTACTGAGCTCTTGAATGCAGATTTGTGTTTAGGATGCACATGACTTCGTGTGTTTCCCTCACCACCCTGTTGGGTTTTCCAGTGCTCTGTGTCTCGTGCTTCTGGATGAAAATTCCAGAAGTTTTTTCTTCCTGCTGTGCCACAGTCTGTATCTGTGTTAGTTCAGGAAATATTACCATTAAGCATCTGATTTCTTTCCTGTGAAGAGCCACAATGAGTTCTTCCTGCCTTTGGATTGTTTTCTGGGAAGTAGGAAAAGAGCTGTCCTTGTATCAGTCCTGCTGGGGTCCGTTTGTTGTGTCGGATCCCTCGGTGGGTTTCCCAGATAGGAAATATTCAACTGCTCTTTCTGCTCAGAATGTTTTGTTTGCATTAGCAATAAATAATGAATCGCTTTGCAGATCAATCTTTGAAGTACTATTGCTATTTTGACAACTTGGATTAGCTAGTGCTCCTTCTTTTTATGAAGGTTTATCCTGCCAACACATTCTTTGAATACTGATAATGTTGATCCTCTTGCCAGTATGGTTATGTTAGAAAGAGGTATTTTTCTTCTTTCATCACCATGTTCCTTGAAAGCATATTGAATAATGAGACAGCCAAATGGAAATAATTTACATGAGTATTCAGCAGGTTTATTTAAAGTTAACATTATCTGAAGGCGTGCTAAGAACATTCCAAAGTCAGCTACCACTTAAACTGCATCAAACTCTTCAGCACGAAGTGCCATGTTCTAGTCACCCAGGAGCTCTGGCTGTATTTTGCCTGAGGTGGTACAGGGTAAAAAAAAACAGTTTTCACACTCTTCACTGTTTAACACCAGTAGCCCTTGACTCAGTCTTACAAGCCCCTGGTGTTCAAGAAATGCTTTTGTGTGTTGAAAGGCTGATTGATGGTATGGAATGCATCTAGTTCTAGAATGTTCTGTTCTGGTTGCCTTTATTCAACAAATACTGAAATGAGCTCTTAGTAACTGTACCTGTTTTAACGATTCCAGATATTATAGGGCTGAACAAATTATGGCAACAGGTGGTTTAGATGGTGCCTATCAGCAGGTCATACCATACACAACTGGTCCCATGTCTTGTGCAAAGCACAGGTGGGCTGTAAGCAGACTCAATAAATTTTCCAGTTGCTGTTGAGGAAAAATCTGCATAAGGGAATTTTTCCAGTGCTTTTCATGCATAGTATTTTGAAGCCTTGGTCACACACAGTTCTGTTAAGAGCTGTCTTGGGTTCTTGTTTCGTGAGAGAGGTCCAGGTGAGAACTTCTGGATGCAAGAGATCCATTTTGAAGCTGCTATTGTAAGTTTGGATGATATTCTTCCCCAAGTCCCTGTTGTGATAAGGTATTGACCTAAAGGATGCCATCTTAATTTTTTTTTTTCCTTACTGTAAATCTTCTCTTATTTCCAGAGCTGGGTAATCTTGACCTATAGTCTATATCCAATAGTCCAAAACCAGATTTGTTTCTGTGTCTGTGTCCTCTGTGAGAAGTGTGAGTGTTTTGAGATGGAGTGAGTGTGTTAGTTTATATATTAAAATTTACAATTTTTAATAATGGGATTGTGCTTTGCATTCATTCATTTCTGCTCCAGATTGCTTCATGTTGAAAAGAGATCTGCATTGAGCAGAAACAGCAGCACTTGGGCCACTTCTTGAGTTGGAAAGGTTACTCTGTTTAATGTAACGATGATAAATTAAGTCCCTCCCTAATCCATATGTCTTAAAATATAAAGAGGAATTATGATTAAGAATCTGCAGTGCTCTGCAGCCAACCTGGAATTTAGCTCAGCCTTTACTTCCACTCCTTCAGTGGCTCTGCTGAGAAAGTCAAACAGAGAGTCAATTATGGTGTTTTTTGTGCTGAGGACACCTGTCCACTAGGAAATGCGCTGAGACCCTCAACTCAATTTACATCAGCCAGAGAACAGCTGCCAGATGGTAACTACTTTTGGTCACTACCAACCTGGTTGAATTTGAACTGGTGACCTAGAGGTGAAATGCTTTATATCCTATTACTAATTCCCTGAGGTTTCCAGTTTCTCATCCATCACTTTTTTCAAATGACAGCACAGTGTATGTCTGTAATCTCAAAACAATTACTGTTTCACATGTGCAGTGCATGTTGCTGAATCTGGGATGTGCCTTTAGCTCCTGCATGGCCTTCACACTCACTTTGTACACTTAAAGGTTAGTAAAAAAGGATGTTTCCCCTCTTCCTTGCCAATGTACTTTGTCACAGTAAGGTGTGCTGGTTTTATTGACTACTGCTTTATAGAAGGCTTTTAAATCTCTCCTTATTTAAACGGAATTTACTCTGATGATGTACATCCTCTGAATGACAATTTAGGGTTAGAAACTGTGATTTTTGCCAGATGTTTATTCATTGGAAGGTTTTATGTTTTGTTTTGTTTTTCCCGCTGTGGAACTAGAATTTCTCTGAACACCAACAGCTGAACATGTGTGGTTAAAGCATAAAAAAAATCGACAAAAACTTACTCCTAATAGTTGTAAGTAAATCTTGAAAGGCTCTGAAAATGTGTTACCAAATGAAGATTTCCTTGGCTCCTTGTAGTATGTTAGCTTCTCTCCTAACTTAACCTCCCAACTCCTGAATCCAAGCACTGTGTGATGCTGAAGAAAGCCTTTTCATTGAGAGGGTGCTCTTGTACCACAGAAGGGAAATCCGAGCAGGAGCTGTGTTGGAATTTGTGGGATGAATTATGTTGTGGAACATTACTGTCTTTCAACAGACCCCCTTGATAGCTGTAATGTCTGATGCCCCTGGGATAGACAGGTATGTCAGCTGCATCTGATGAAGGGAAAAACAGTGCCTTGAGTTTCTCTGTTGCATGCCTCCACTGGTAGGTGTCCCACCAGCACTTCCAAAGTGGATGGGACAACTGATTCTCTGAGGGCAAGTATAAAATAGATGGGGGAAATAAATGATGCAACTTTCTACATATTCATAATTTTCTCCAGGCTGAATTGAAAACCTGCCATGTTTTCTGTTTTCAAGGGAAGACTGTGCAGGAGCTCTCACTTCTCAAGGCTGAGATTTAAGGAATGTGGTTAAGGCTTTATCTTGATCATAGCTGGTGGGCTTTCTTCCACTGCAGAGGACATGCCAACCCTTGCAGGCAGATGTGCATCATAAGTGGAAGAGAATATATACATTGCACAAGGCGATGTCTTTTTGTTTCCCTTTGGCTTAGTTCAAACTTTGGATATTGCTGCCTGGCTTTGTTCCTGTTTTTATGCTCTCTTAACAGGTAGGCAGGGATGTTTTCAGTTTTGAGCTAATAAACTCCTAGGTTTTGAGCCAGGAGACCTCAGGACCATACACTGGCCCAAAGAGGTAACTCTTCTTTGAGATCTGGGATGCCAGGCTTTTTGAAGCACGTCAAACAAAATAGGAGAGACTGTGAAATACAGTGAAAGACAGTTCTCTTTTTCCATGTTAAAATACAGGTCATGTGCAGTCCTTGCTCTGCTATGCTTGTACACCCTTTAACTGTATTACATGATGAATGACACCTCTTCTATCACAGAACAAATAGAGAAAATTGATGGTTTCTGGGTAGTAAAAGCCCACTTTAAGTTAGTGCTGTCATGTAGTGATGAGGGAAATGGGATGAATCTCTTTAACTTGAAGCCCCATGGCTGTACAGTCAGCAACAGCAGCCAGTGCCCAGCTCTAATGAAGATTTGTCTTTTGTCTGTGATTGCAAGTCATTGTGGCTGCTGCTAGAAGCTCTAAATTATGAAGGATGGTTAAGGATGAGGAGTGTCTGTGTGTTTCCTCTTCCTTTCCTTGGTGTCTTTGAGGAGAGAGATAAAGAACAGCTCTGATTCTGGGACCCCAAGTGGGCAGTGGTTGCACGCTTTTTTTTCCACTCTTTTCAGGCAATTCTTCTGTGCCATGTGTGTGCATCCTGAAATAAGAGGGATGCCTTCCCCACCTCTGCATGGGTGTTGTCATCTCCCATGAAAGTGTGCCTGTGTCCTAGGGCTGGAGAAATACAGACACAAGACAGACCCACACGTACTTCTGTGTATGTGCAGTAGATTTTATATACGTTATGACATTTTGTAAGATCCAGATCATGTAATCCCCTTCAATGAAACAAGGAGGGGGGTGGGATATATTTGGCTAGCTCTAGCAAAGCCTAAGATGGGCCATATGTAATAATATATCTTTGAGTAGGCTGTTTCTGCAGTGTCATCATACTGACTAGAATCAGATTCTTCCTTGGCTCATCCTGGACACCCGCTTTATATGACCTAGAAAAAAAAATAGAGGAGGGGTGGTTGTGGGTGTATTTTTAGCTAAACTAAAGGGTATAAGCAAGGTTAAAAAAGTAGGCTATTGCAGAGACCTCATGGAAACAAGCACTTTTTTGGATAAATGAAGTGGAACAGGCATTGTTTCTTTCTGGATTTTTTCCAGTGCCTGTTGACACATCTGGAGAGCCTAGAAAAATAAATCTAATTGCCAGCTCTCCCTATCTTGTTGCTTCATAATGTGCAGTCGAGTTAAAATGAACACACAATCTATTTTGTGTTTACATAGTATAGAAACTTAGGAGTTGTCTGGCCTTTTTAGTACATAGGCTTTAATTTAACCTATGGAGGTAACTAGTTCCTAAAATTTTGTCTGTAGTTCTGAGTATTAATACCTGACAAATAGACGACTACATAAAAAACCAGGCCCTGAACTTGCTAGAAGTGGATACTGTTAATAAGTTCACATTTAATGAGTTCTCATTTTGCCACAGCTTTCCTAGGACCACCTTACTGAAGTGATCTTTTCACAGTATCAGCCATTCAGCAGGTCAAGCAGTGTAATAACCTTGCATTAATCAGCAGCTAAGATTTATATCTGTACCTGAGGCATCACACTAGTATAAACCTAAAATAACCAGCATGATGTTTATATATTAGTCATGTAACAAGTGTCTTTCTCAGTTTGGTCACATGCATTTAATTTAAAACAGCCAGTAAAGAAAAAATTGCTTGGCACTCTGTGTTTCCATTTTAAGTCATCTGTTTTAAAATAGAAGCAGTACAGGATATGTTTTATAAGAGGAGCTCAAAAGAAGAGGACAAATTCTTTCATCACTCCAAAATGTCGTTGAGGAGATTTACAGCAGGTGGAGAGGAGGGAGGCTGAGGGACAGCCTGCTTTGGGCAGCCCCAGCCTGTCCTTGGCCACTGCCACGCTGGGGACTCTCCCTGCCAGGGCTTTGGACACCCAGCCCGTGGCTCTGCTTGCTGATTTCTCCCTTTTGGAAATTCATTTCCCACCATAAAATGCCCTTTTTGATTGAGGGGTTTGTGCTGGCTGTAGGGTGACTGAGCCTCCATCCTCCAGCACAAGGGAGGTCAGGCTGGTGGCAAGGAGAGGTGAGTGAGATGAAGGCAAGGACTGGAAATGCTTCACAAGTAGTGCAGGGTGTACATGGAAAGGGAGAATTAAAGATTTGGGGAATAGTTTTAGGTTTGACAGTCTCAAAGCTTTACTATTCCACCTGTCCTGTAGGAAGGGAAGATCATTTTACAGGAGCACCGTGTTCTCCTGTGGAATTCACCCCTCAAGGCCAGCAAATATCCCACTGGACAGGTGGAATTTTAAGGCTATGTATTGCATTTCTTGAGATGGGTGCAAATGTGTTCTTTGCTCTCTCACCATGCTTTCACATAACATCCTGTACTAGAATACTGTGAACTCATTTTGAATTTATGGGACACCTAGCACCTATTTAATACATCAGTTTTAACCAGCACTCTGGAGTCAGATTTAAAGTGCAATTTTCTGCATTTTTTTTTCTCTTTTCTGTTGGAATATCACACACTGAAATACACTCTGTGAGCTAACAGAGACAGAAATAGATATAAAGTGAATCTGAATCTAGCAGTCCCCGTTGCCTAGAAGCAGAAAGCTAACTAAGCAAAATATTTTTTTTTGTTGATCCACAGCAATAAGTCAGCAGATTCAGAGTTAAATGTGTGGCTGTTTAGTGCAGGACAGCATTAGTGAGAGACAAAATTTCACCTCCCAGAGCAGCTGATACTGCTCAAGTAGACTTGCAAGGTAACTCTTGATGCAAGTTGTAGTTCATACTGCCCAGCTGAATTAATCTTTGCAATAGCATTGCAAGAAATGTAACTAACTGCAGAGATCCTTTTATCCTTCTTTTACAAAGTTTTCATCAGACTAAAACCTCCTTTTCTTATGAATACTTAGAAACTGCTTTCCTTTCTTACTAGCAAGTTTGTCACAAACCTGGGGTGTCCAGATGAGAGCTATGAATGAACATCTAATAGCCTGATTTCTACATAAATGGCCTATCTCTTGGGTATAAGTACTGTGAGCACTGCAGTGTCTGCCTTCACATGTTGCCCACCATGTCAGGAATGTGTTATAAACCCTCACTTTATGTGCTCCATAAAGGCATCTAGCCTGCTGCTAGGTATCTTAAGAGAAGCAGCACTTTTATTGATTTGTTTTCAGCAATTGTTTCAGGTGCAGAGGTCTGGATTACCTGTCTAACATCCATACATACAAGCTTTGATTAATTTTCCAGTCACTGGGAGTCAAAATAAGCAATACCGTATGAGAGAACCTGCCCAAAAGGACCATATCGTGTCTGTTAACACTGAAAGTTGTGAATGTAAGAGGGTCAAAGTACAGAATGTTACATATACAGTATGTGTGCAGTTGCATAGACATGTTCATAGACATGACTTGAGTTCAACAAATATAATGTCAAAAATTTGACTCTGTGCCATTTGTTTCAGGCAGTTATTTGGCAGAAGACCAGGGTGTCAGATCACAAAATGGCCTGTATGTCAGTTCTGGGAACAGCCATTATGGGCAGTATGGTACCTTTTCAACACTGCTGTGAAGACCCTGAGGTGAGTTTAAACTTCCTTCTTCCAAATCCACATAAAGCCTGGCAACCAAGAGAGCAAAACCCATATTCAAAAAAGAAGGAGACTTTGAAAGACTGTTATCTCCACGCTGACATCTGATTAATGGGGATGATGCTATTGCTGGCCTCCCTGCAAAATTAATTGGTTTGGTGATTGAAAATCCACTCCAAGAATCATCCAGTGAGGACTCATGTGGCACTGATCAAATGGCAGTAAAAACAGTTGTGATGACAAATGCAGAATTGCTGATTGCTCAGAGCTGTCTAAGTTGGGATTCCTGGCCCACAGGCAGGTTGTGCTCTGATTAATATGTAAGCATTTTCTTTCAAGGAAATACTAGGTAGTTTTCAAAAAATTAGTGCACTTGGCTTTCTTTGCTCCTGTTGAAAATGAGGGACTTCCCTGTTATATTCTCCTTTGTTTAATACTTCCTCCATTTTTATTGGAGACATTGTTATAAAAAGGAGCCTTGCTACTGCTGCTCCTTCAAAGCTGCTTTTTCCTGTATCTTACTGTAATAACTCTTGATCAGTCACGTAGATGAGATGGATCACCATCTGTGAACTCACAGAACCTACCACACTCCAGTCAGTGTCCTAAGCTGTGTTCAGTGGCATTGTCCAGACTTCAGTCTTGAGTTTCAGAATGCTTGTAGTATACAAATGCAGTGAAACAGGGGGGGAAAAGCAAAGTTTTCCTTGTAGTTAACAAAGTTTTAGTTGCTTATGTTTGAACAGAACATCCAGAGTTGTTATTACCTGAATACAGGCTGGATGTGCCCCACAGAGCAAGTGCAGGGGACTCCAAGGGGAAGACATGGGGGTATTTAGAAGAGCCTGGCTTGAAGGAGGCCCTCAGGTTCTCACATTACCTCTCTGCTATATCATGAGGCATCCCTATTCCTTGAATAGAAGTTGGGGAACATTCCATCTCTCTCTGTCTCTAAATAGTGTGTAAAATACCACGTGCATCAGTTGTAGGTGTGTAAGTGACACGTGCATATTGCTCAGGCACAAATCTACATTCAGAAACCACGGGCATTCTACATTCAGCCACAAGGAAATGGCAGAATTAAGGTTATCTGTGGAGCTTTTTCTCTCTCCCCTGTGTATTGCAGGTGTTGCAATAGGTATTTAATGAGAAGGCATATGCTGCTTTTTCCCTTCCCATTAGGTGCATGCCTCATTCAGTTCACAGGCCAGAGGGCAGCCCTTTCATTCTTTTCCTTTCCTACTTGCTCATTCTGTACCTTCATACTTCTTTGCTGCAAAGTCTACTCTGAAGACAGAAGAAATATTGCTGTATCAACTTTCTGTGAGCTATACATTACTAACTGGGGAGTTAAAACTTCTGTAACAAGTGATTCAGGGGTTTTATTTTAAATACTGGCTTTCTTCAAAGCATCTCCATTAGGAGCACTGAATGAAACAAGAACAGATGTCAAGCTGACTCCAAAGCATGCCACATCAGGAATTACTGGTAATATAGAAGGAAAACTGAAGAAATAAAAAAAAAAAAAAAAAAAATAGACCCAACTTTTTGCATCTTCATAAGAGTATCTCTGCTTTTCATGTTCCTGGTCTTCTAAATGGATGGATTTGTTTTAGCTGAAAACTTTCACACAGTGAATTTTCCCAGTCTTTTTCTGTAGGGGTTAAGTTTAGCAGGTACACATGCCACTGGGGAAAAGACAAGTACTCAAGAAAAGCATTCTGCTGTCCACTCAGCACAGTTATCTTTTAATACATGTATAGGTAGTGTTATTAACTTTGAAAACAGTTGATCTAATTTAAAAGCAAAAATTTTGTCATATATTCCAGTCTATAATTTTGACCCTATTTTTCTCATACACTTTCATATATGAGAATTCCAATACTTAAGACTGGTAATACCCTTTCATATATGAAAATTCTGATAATTAAGACTGGGTTTGGAAATTGTTGCTAACTTTTAATGAGCATACTGATATTCTACATGGCTTTAAATAGTAACAGCAGTCAGCCACTTCTAAATCAGGCAACCTCTGAAATGAGTTACTTAGAGACTTTCAATTTTGCTTTAATGTATATGAAAATACTGCTTGAAGTGAAAGACTTGTACAAATGTTTGGGAATTAGCAAAGGAGCTTGGAGCACGGGGAAGGAACATTGAGGGAGGATGTGCTAAAGTTGCGGAATAAAATCTAGAAGTGCTGCATGTTGTTTTCTGATAATCATCCAACAGATATTTGACACCTCTTTAACTTGACCAGTGGTGTTTGGTTCTGTGGGACGTTGCTGACCAGAACACTCCAGCTTTAGCACAGAATGCTTCTTACAAGGTCAAGAGGGAATAGGGGAGCAGGGAGCTGGGGTGACGTAGGTGCATGGGCAGGGCAGGCCAAACCCCAGGGATTTTAAGCTCCGTTTCAAATGCATGGTAATTTGGATTCTATTAAATACAAGTGGGTTCTGCCAAAAGCAAAGCTAACAAGGTCTGATTCCTGTGTTCTGTCATGCTACCAGAACATTCTCCTGATTTTCCAAAATCTCCATCCTCACGATGCCTCCGTGTTCCTTCACCAGTCAGTCTGGGTGATGTGTGAGGCATGATGTGGGCTGGTTGGCACATCAGTGCTTTCATGCTGATGCATCTGGTCTTTTTGAGAAGTTACAATTGCCTTTTCCTCAGTAAGGTCATTATCTTGAGGCTGTCCTCTCCAAACAGCTGTCAGTTACCACAGAAATTGTGGAAATATAATACCTTTGGGATTTCTGCTTCTTCGTCAGATTGAATTGAAATCAATCCAACAGTTTCAGATTTGCTTGGTGGGGGGAGAGGTGATGGGACAGGCAGCACAAGTCATCTGCCTCCTTTTGACCTAAATAAACAAAGTTAAATAATCTCAACAGGAAAATTTAAAAGCTTGGAGTGAATGTTAGGTACTGGAACTGTGTGAGATTCTGAGGCTCCTTGGCAGTGCTGTGTGCTCACAGGTTCTGTTGCAGTCTTTGAATCGTGGGTGCTCAGCACTCTTGAGAGTCAGATGATTTGGGTACAGGTGGCATAGGTAAATTTAGGTGCCCTGAATAAATGCCCTGTGCATGCCTTGAGCTTGTACAGGGGTTAAGTTGGCAACCCTACAGTCCCCAAGCCTAAGGCAGGCAGCAAATGGTGCAACTGGCAGTCTAAATAGGAAATTTCTGGATAAATTGATCAAGGAATATAGATACAAATCTACCCTTCTTAACCCCCCCTTTTTTTTTTTTTTTTTTTTTTAAGTACATTTATTTTTGGTGTCATAACTTTTAAGAGTGACCTGGGCTTCTGGAAAATTACCTCACCTGTGTAAAAACCTTCTTTGTGTTCTGTTTTTAAAGACTTTTGTACGGTATTTGTTTTATCACTGCAGATAAATCTTTCTGGATTTCTCCCAAAAGCTGACTCGGACAGTTCTTTGACAAGCCTTTCAAGTTCAGAAAGGAGTTTTGTTTTTATAAATAGTCGTCCAGTTCAGCAGAAGGAAATACTGAAGGTAACATTCTCTGGCTTTTTTATTCAAGAAATAGAAAGGTGGCTTCTTTGAGGACAGAGACACATATGCAGTCCACAGCCCTCTTACAGCATGAAATACCTGGAATATTACAGGTGAAGATTCTAGCTTTTACAAGAGAAAACTCTTCCACAAGTCAGATGCTCCTGGTGCCTCAGTTCTGTTCCAATTGCTGCAGTCACTTACAACCACAGAGCTCAAACTTATGTTTATGACTCTTAAAAAAAAATGTAATTTCATATGCCCTATGCAAGAGACCAGAACAGTTGATTCTTTCTTTGTGTTAGCCTGCAGAAATACACCTCTATCATTTTTCATGGGGGAACTTTATGTGGTTCCTTCTAAGGGAATTATTCTGGAAACAGAGATTTTGTTGACTTGTTGCTGTGGGCTTATGGAGCAAGAACCAATGCTTTCCCTTTAAGTTTGTGTATGCATTGGATAAAAATGAAAGTGATAGTGCAGGAGCACTGGCTACAGCTAGGCATTGTGTAGGCAGAATTTGATACTCTTGGGTTTCTCACACTACTGAACCTTGGAGCAGGCTTGTTCTCCTAGTCCTTGCCCTCCCTGGGGAAGAAAATCATGTTCATGCCAAAGCGTACGTGTGGGTTTTAAAGTAGAGACAGTGAAGTCAGTTGGCAGGCAAAGCTTTTTAAATGTAAACCCTCAACCTGGGGTACATTAAGTGACAAATAAGGCTATTCCATCTCAAAGCAGTGTTTGGTGTGCCTGGTTCTTCTGGGAGTTCAAAGCTGAGCTTGAACCCCATGGCAGAGACAGTTTTTTAACCCCAGAGCACAGAGGCCTAGTTTAAGGTAGGATGAAGTTACATTTACTTTGCTATTATACAAAGCAAAAATTTGTTGCCCTTCACCTGGGGCTTTTCTTGTAGGAATGCAAGTGATGGTGTTATACTAACATTTATTTTTTTCTCCTGTTTTTTTGGCCAGCTGAGGATTACAATATGCCTGTAAGAAAACGTTCTGATGGGTTTGGAAAACAAACTTACTTTTATGTTTGTGCTCTGTATAGGGAAGAAGTGCTGGTGGACTTCATGTTGTTGCATTTCAGTGCCAGCTGAGGACAGTTTGTGGGAAGGTTAAGGTTAAAATAACTTGGAAGTCATAGAATCGTTTTGGCTTGAAAAGACCATTTAAGGCCATCAAGTCTAACTGAGAACCCAGCATTTCCAAGCCCACCACTAAACCATGTGCCTCAGCATCACACCTACATGGCTTTTAAATACCTCCAGGGGTGTTGAATACCACTTCCCAAATTTAATGCTATTTGAAGAATATTTAGGAATTGAAAATCAATGGAAAAAAATTAATATGTGGCAGCTCTTCATTTTTTATGCTTTTAATTTTTTTTTTTCCCTCCTTAATATATTCCTTCTCTGGTAGGTATGTCTGAAGGATCCTTGATATGAAGTGCAAGGATCTTTATTCAATCCTTCAAGTTAACAAGACCAAAATTCTGAAACAACAAAATAATTCTTGTCGTGTTTTGGATGCATTTTTGGGAGGATTACAGGTAGAGGCAATAGGAAGGGTGAGCAGAGTTTGAGAAAAGCTAAACATTTAGAGTTGGGTTACTTAGAAGAGAAAATTAATGCTGTTTTGGGAAATGGGCCAGTCTGTGCTACAGGTGCTCCTTTGTCAAACAGGCTTTAGTTTTGCTGAAAGAAACAGCAGTGTGGTTACATTCTGTAGATTTTTCTTTAAAAAGCAAACAAACAGTAGTATTTGTGTTGATTGAGGAAGCAGGTGTTAGAGTTTGGGCAAACTGTACCTTTTCCTCCAAGTGTGATCAGTACATTCATGCAGAAGGTTGAAATAGCTACTCAGAGTTTGCTTGTTGGGTTGTGGTTGTGGTTGTGTTCTTAATCCAGCTGTGAAGATGTTGAAACAACCATTAACCACCCATTTGGTGATTATTCCAGCACACATATAGACCCACAGAGACCTTGAAATTCCCTGAATTTCAAACAAAACCCCAGCCCAACGAACCAGTTATGCTTTTATAATGTCAGATTTTATTTCTCTGCTTTTGTGTCAATTTTATTGCCTTTACTGACATCTCTTTATTAAATCAATCTGCAGTTAATTCGACAGTATTACAGTCTGGTGATGCACAGGGACTGCACTCGTTTATATCCTGTTTTCTTTTTGAATATTACTGTACCTGCCTCTGCTGTGGATGTGAACTTAACACCTGATAAAACTCAAGTTTTACTGCATTATAAGGTAACTCAGGTTTTAATCTGCTTTTGAACTGTCAGCCTTTTACTTACACAGAAAAAAAGGGGTTTCTGGGACTACTGAAATGTTTGAAAATAAACATTGCCACTGATAGTTAAATGATAGCTTGCCTTTATCACAAGACTGTTCTGTTTGAGAGGTATTGAACAGGTTAAGTGGAGGATTATTCAAAATTAGTTTCCCACTTGATTTCAAACATCATTTTCACTCTGTCAGATAGTTTTGTGTGTTGCTTTTTTTTTCAGATTATGCTGAATGAAGCTAAGTGGCATTATGTGTGTCCCTACAGAATTCTTATGCAAATTCCTAATTACACTAAGTAATCACTTTTTAAATGTCACATACTTAAAAGTGAGAGAAGGAGTTAATATCTGGACAAAGCAATGTTTTGTCATTATATGTGGAGGTTATTGCTGACATCACTTAAGCTTCAGGGAATCCTCTTTGTATTACCAGGACCTGAAATTCAGCCCATAGATACCCATGTTTCAGAGCCTATGGAGTTATAAATTTCTATAAACCCACTTCACTCAGTAGCACTTTGTTTTAATAGTGGCACCACAGAAATAAAGAGGACTACACAGACAGAGTGGTTATTTAGAGTGGTTGTGGGTAGCAGAGTGTATTAATCCTCCTCTTCACTGAAAGTTTCTGTATTTGTCTGTGTTAACCTTGTAAATGTACTGCCTGTAGAGTGTCACTTGTATGAAAATTCACCAGCATTCTCACACTTAATCTAGTTAAAATTTTTCCTTTGGCATTAGGAAAAGGGTTGGGTTTTCTTTTTTCTTTTAAATTTAATTATTTTCTTTTATTTTCATTTCTATAATTTGGTGCAAAGCTGTTAGGGAAGCACGCACCATAAAAGCACCTACCCCAACACACTTACATGAAATGGGATGGTTTTGATGCATCTGTCTTGACTATAAGCTTCTAACTCCCTCTGAGGTGGGAATAGCTGTGCCTCATTCTAGTTTAAGCAGCCAGTACCCTGTTAGAAAGAAAGCAGGTAACCCATTTTGATATCAGAGCAAACAAGTGAAGCACAATACCTTTTGCAAAATACTCGAAGCTAAGGGTGTCCAGTTCAGAGTCTTCTTGAGCATGTGTGTGCAACTGGAATGCAATCATCTGGCCAGATTTGTCTAAATAAAAGAATATTCTCCATGAAATCACGTTGGTTATTGCTCTAAATTCTGGATATCTCTCAGTTACATTTTCAGGTGTGCTTATGTGTGTGACTTCTCTGTTCTGGTTTCCCCCCCCTCCCTCCCCAGGAATCTGTCTTACTTGCTGTTGAAAATGTGTTGAAATCAGTGTATGGGCCACTACCTGCTACAGTCCCTGGTGAAAGTAATAAAACAGATGTTACCTCAGAAGACATGTTTGTTTATAGAGCAGAACAAACAGATGTGGTTGTTAATGAAGTGGGACCATCTGGAAACGATGATCTACATGCTCATACTTCATTCCTTTCATTCAGCAGTGATGTGCAAAACTGTCAAGCAGGAAAAAACACAGAAATCTGCTTAAATCATCAGATGTTTTCTGGTGATAATGCACATAGTTGCCGGGACAAAAAAGAGGTTTCTGAGAGTGATGCTTTACCAGACAGCTCTTTAAATTTATTGTGTGAGGAGGAACAGAATGGACAGAATATGACAGATATTGAAAGTAACAGTGTTCCCCTGGGCCCCAAGTCTAAAAAAGCTGATGAACATCTTCTGAGTTCTCATAATATTGATGAACTAGAAAAAAATGAAGAAGCCTTAGTCCCTAAAGACTTCCCTGAAATCTCTGCTGATAGTTGGAGTATGGGAAGTGGATTAAAAAGCCATCTAGGAGACAACCTGGAACCTGTGAAGATTCTGATTCCTGAGGCTGGAGGAACAATTGATAACCAAAATGATGTTGAACAAAAGGAGCCACAAACCTCAAATCAAAGCATAAAGAAAAGAAATGTGATAAGTGATAAATTTGGACAAGTGACAGCTTATGACTTAATCAGTAGTAGAATAATAAAGAAACCAAAGTCTGCAATTGGATTTTTCACTCAAGAATGTCGTCCAAAATTGATAGCTGATCATCCAAAGACCAGCATGGAGGACATCCTGCAGAATGTAGAAGAGCAGTGGAAGAATTTGAGTGAAGAGGAAAAAAAGAAGTAAGTTTTCAGGCTGTCTTGCTCCTAAATCTGGTACTTACCAATGAGTCGCCTGTAGTGAATTAGAAAAACTGAAACTTACCAGGAAAAATAGAGCAGAAAAGTACTTTTTGCTTTTCAGGATCATGATTGATACTGTGATCTTGCCCTGTGTGCATAGGTGCACTGCTGATTTGAGTTCCTTGTGCCAGTATGCCCTGCAGCAGTTAGGTAGGGAGAGTTTGGCTGAATGGTTATTGAGGTAAGAGAGGGGAAAATGCAGTGTCTGAATCCTACAGAGTTCTGTTTCCCAGGGGCTGCCTGTGTCTTGTCACTCCTGGTGCACTGTCAGTGAAAAGCAGCATGGTGATGGATGAGGCACAGTGTAGCTCCTCCAGAGCTTTTTTACAACAAGCAGTTCTTTTTTTATTGCTACAAAGTGAGGATTCTTTTTCAGGATCTTTAGTACTCAAATGTTTGGTTTACTCCTTTCCTCAAAGTTTAGTCCATATCCCAACCCAGGCTACCTCAGAGTTGTATTTATGAAACAATCAAATCACAGTAGGAATTTCTTTTTTTTCTCCTAAGCAGCTATTCCATTGCTGGGCCAGAGAACATAGTATAGTTGGAATTTTAGTCTGTTTCAGTCTAAGCCAAATTTCTTTTTAGATTACAATTTGAATAGTTAAATTCCATATTCTTCTAAAACTTAATTGTCACTGAATTATTGAAATCCATCTTCAAGTAAGGGAAACATTTTAGCCTGGACAGGGGTTGATGAGTTAAAATAGTAGGTATCTGAGGAACTTATGTTATGGGAAAAGATGAGGTAAAATAACAGATTTTAAGACAATCTAAAATGGTTTAAAAAAAAGAAAACAGAAACAGCAAGTCTTCCACGTTTTGTAGTTTTATAAAATGTACAGCACTGTAGGGCATCACACATGAGTAAAATGAAAGTGGTTCTTTAGCAGTTTTATGTGTAATGATTTCAGTGTGATTTGTAGCATGAAGTTTGGGAAATTAAATTTTGGGGTTGAAGAACAAACTCATTCGAAGTGTTGTGAAAATGTCTTCATGTGACAGAAGCAAGAAGAGGTAATATCACTGAAAAGGAAAGTATATTAGCCAAATGGTGTCATTTTAATTAATTAATTTAATTAATTTATGTAATTTAATTAAGATTTGATTCAAAGAGTGGCAAAAAAGAGGAGCTTTACCTGTTGGATTACTGTTTGTATTTCTGGGGTTTCCTTGAGGTCTTGACCTTTTTTTTTTTGAAACATCTGCATTGTTCTGAATCCCACCTATATCAGAATTATCCAAAACCTTTTTATCCAGCTTCTTTTAAAGCTCAGTAAGCAAGCAACATGCCATGGTTGGAAAGTGTTTTGTCCATCTCTGCATTAGTAGAAGTATTAATGTGTTAGTAGAAATCTACTCCAATTATATTCCTGCTTTTAATGAAATGAAGCAAAAGGTTCTGCTGGCTGTTCCAGAAAGTTTTACTTTGCTGTGCTTTAGCTTTTGTGACTTCATGTCAGCAGCTTTGCTGCTACAACTGTTTTGTTTAAGAGTGTGCTTACAGATCAGCTTTGTATTTCTTCAGGAAGGAGCCTTCTTTGGTGATGAAGTTTTCCTTACATGTAGGAGTGACTGCTCACTGGTTCAGTGAATGTTGAGATGAATGAAAACTTACCACTAGTTGTATGGATACGTTTCAGCTTTGGTTTTCCACTTTTCTGCTTAAAATATTTTAAAATTGCCTCTAAAAACATCAAGTAGGAAGAGAGAACACAGTCATCTTTCCCTCCAAGGCAACAATCCAGAAGAGCTGTTGTGTGCCTGGCAGAGAACCTAAGTCTTGCCTACCAGATACTCTGGATAAATTGGGCCACCTAGAGGTAACAACAAATGTATATACAACAGGGCAGCCAAAGTGCCTCCCTGCTACTGAGTGTGCTGTACCTTTCCTGGAAGCACAGCACTACTCCTGGGCACTTCTCCCCCAGCCTTTTGTCACAAGGTCACGTTTTTACAGTGCAATGGATGTGCTTGCCTACAGCATCTTTATTTCTCTCTCTGGCTTCTCCAGCAGGTCTAAATGAGTTTAAATCCTTTCTGTGAGCAGCACAACCATCAGATGCCTCAAAGTGAAATAGGATAGCTTTGTCTAAACAAGCCAGCATTTATTACTAAACCAGAATGAGAAATGTTATGGTGTTTGGGTTATAATGAAAGAGGAAAGCTTCCATGCATGTCCATGCTGGCAGTATTGTATATCCTCCTGCTCTGCAAAGTCAGGATTTAATTTCTTGCACTCACTCAGCTCTTAACACAGCTTACCTGTGTTTCTGGCCTTAATATTTTTTGTGCATCAAGCTCAGGGAGGAGTGGGAGAGATCCCTCTAAGTGCCATGACAGTGGCAGCAGAAGTTGTCTTGAGCATGTAGGAAAGGTTCAGAGGCACACAGACACATCATGGGGCTAACAAATTGCCTTTTCAGTGCTCTGCAGTAATTCTTCATCAGTATATTAGTTCCTTGGGAGAGGTTTTGTTTCAGGTAGCATGGAGTTTGTTGACAGGCACAGAAGTATGCACATAGCCATGACTGCCTGGTAGCAACTTGATTGTCTGGTAGCTTTTTATTGCCTGATAAACTTCCCATGCCTCATGGCTTGTGTGTGTGTGCATGCATTATTTGTCATTCTTTTACACAGGGGCACTTGTGCTTGCTTCACAATTCTATAAAATATCTTTCTTACTATATTTTAACTTCTTAGTATAGAATCATAGAATGGTTTGGGTTGGAAATGACCTTATAGCTCATCTAGTTCCAACCCCCCTGCCATGGGCAGGGGCACCTCCCCTTCAACCTCCAAGCCTCATCCAGCCTGATCTTGAATGCCTCCAGGGATGGGGCATCCACAGCCTCCCTGGGCAACCTGGGCCACTGTCTTACCACCTCACACTAAAGAATGTCTTCCTAATGTCTAACCTACACCTCCTTTAAAACCATTACCCCTTGTCCTATTACTCCATGCCCTCATAAGAAGTTCTCCCCCACCCCCCAGCTTTCCTTCAAGCCCTGGAAGGCTGCTATAAGGTCTCCCCAGAATCTTACCTTCTCTAGGCTGAACAACCCCAACTTTCTCAGCCTGTCCTCATAGGAGAAGTGCTCCAGCCCTCTTTGTGACCTCCTCTGGACTCACTCCAACAGCTCCATGTCTTTCTTCTGTTGGGTGCTCCAGAAGTAGACACAGTACTGCAGGTGGGATTCTCTTTCCTTTGGATGGGGGTAATTTGGTGACACTCTCTGGCCATTTGCCATCCATTCTATCTCTAGTCAGCTCCATTCATCTGCTGATAGATATTAATAATGAATAAAGGTGTTAATCATAGAATCATAGAACTGGCTGGGTTGGAAGGGACCTCAGAGCTCATCCAGTCCAACCCTTGATCCACTCCCGCTGCAGTTCCCAGCCCATGGCACTCAGTGCCACATCCAGGCTCTTTGGAAAGATCTCCAGACACGGAGAATCCACTACTTCCCTGGGCAGCCCATTCCAATGCCTGATCACCCTCTCCAGAAAGAAATTCTTTCTCATCTCCAACCTAAACCTCCCCTGGCACAACTTGAGACCCTGCCCTTGGGATCTGTTGCTTATCCCTAGCATCTGTAAAGTTATAATATTAGGTCCATGGTCTGCACTTCTAGGAAACAGTGCTAGGAAACCTGCAACCTATGCATTGTTTTTTCCTCCTCTCAAATGAAAGAAATGTAGAAGTAGAATGTAATTTTTAACTGATGGTGATAGCTTGAGATGATTTGGTTTTATTAGACGAAGAGGCTGATGCTGAGAAGGTGTTACACTCAGAAAGGAATTCCAGTCTGTTCTAACCATATATGAGGCTCTACAGGTGGCCATCTCTGGGCAGAGTGTACTCCAGATAGTCAACTTCAGTTTGCCTTCTTTTTCTTAAAAGATCTGAGAGACCTTATATCAAAAAGTTTTTGTTATATGCCAAGTATTTCATTTGGGTTTAAGCAGCAAGGAGAAAATTATGACTCTTGGGATCAATTTTTGTAGTTAAACTAAAGCTGCCTTTGAAATCATACTTCATTTTAGCCTTCTCTTCTTGTACACTGTTTTACAAATCTCCTCAGCTTAAGTTCTGTAGCTTGAGAAAAGTTTTGAGAATTCACAAAGCAGGGAAGAAACAATTCTGGTAGTGTTTATTTGTATTTGCTTCTGTGGAAGGGGTTTTAGAGAGGCAAAGGCTTTTCCCCCTCATACATAGTTTGTAAACCTGCTGTTTTCTTTCATTCTAAACAAATGACTGGTGATGCATCTGAATTTGCAAAAGCCTCACAATCCAAGTCTGAAATGCTAGAATTTTTTCTGGTAGCATATTGTGGCAGGCAAGTTGGACTTCCTTTAGAAGTGCTTTTGGTTTGGATTACCAGTGTATCACTGAAAGCTCAGTTCTTTTACAATTAGTCTCCTGCACGACACTTGTGTCCATCCAAAACAAAACCAAAGTATTTCTTGATCTGGTCAAAGTTACAAATGTATTTGGGATAAAAAAAAAATTCTGTCCAAGTGATTTCATCCATTCATTTTAAAAGGAGCAGATGTTTTTTATCTTAACGTTTACTCCATATTTTCTAGGACATGATTTATTGCAAGAAACTACTTAAGCTGACTTTTTTAGTTAACTAAATATTGGTACCATATGTGAGTGCTAGCACATCATAATTAATTGCAAATGGTGACCCTTTTGTTGACCTTAATTTTCCAGCATGCATACACATAATTGAATCAAACTGTTCCAGCAAGTAGCAATAAATAAATATGACCAGCTAAAATACTTATTTCCAATACTTCCATGTGATAGTACTACTTTTTTTTTTTATTGAGTATTGGACTGTTTTGAATTACCTGCTGGAACTGAGAATATCCAGTAAAGGCAAAAAGAGGGAATTCAGCAAATAGCACCTTTGGCCTTCAAAAAAGTAAGCCTCCTATGTAGTAGGCAATTATAAAGCTGGCACCTATAAAAGCTTGGCTGTTTTCCTGACATTTCCAACCTCGTTAGGAATCCATTAAGGCTGAAGAGCTTCAGTGTGTGGTAAAGTTTTAAATCCTTAGTCAGCATCTAGGAACTTAGTAATGAGTGCACTTTGAAGAGTCTCTGTTTATTAGTCAAAGAATTCTGTGGTAGTTGTATCTATCTTGTATTCTTATGCTTTTTATTTGTGGTTAATTTGGGGCCCTTTGAAGTCAAATGTACTTCTTCATAAGGCTCAGATTTTATTAAATAAAAAGTTTTTAGGCTCCAAACTCTTGGATATCTGCATGGACTCCTCTTGAAGTCTGTAGAGCCCTAGAAGCCTAAATGCCTTGGTGGGTTGGGCTGGATGTGCCTGTGACAGAACCTCTTCCAGAACTAAGCATCTGCTTGTGAGTTAGGCTTGAGCAGTCTTTGGGACTGAGGTCAGAAGCAGCCTTCTGGAGCTCTTTTTTTATGGTGCAGCCTGCTCCTCCCCATTCAGTAACACAGGTTTTGCTGGTTCTCATGATGAAGGAAAATTGCCAATGTAGCATCTTCACAGGGTAATGTAATGGGGGCACAATCCCTGGTCACCTTCTGCTGCCAGCAGAGAATCTTTCAGGTTGGAAAAGACCCTCAAGATCACAGAGCACAACCTTCATCCCTACTCTACACAGTTCTGCCCTAAACCATGTCCCCCAACACTACACATAAACAACCCTTAAACACATCCAGGGATGGCAACCACCTCCCTGGGCAGCCTGTTCCAGTGTCTGACCACTCTTTCTGTGAATAGTTTTTTCCTGTTGCCCAGTTATAATCAAAATAACACTGATGTGGCCACTTGAATGAGTTATTCTGTTCTTATGTTAGGAGTTGGGGTTTTGGGTGTTTTATCTGATGATGCTGTTTGGTTTTGGTTTTGGTTTTTTGTTTTTTAAGTTATGAAAGAAAAGCTGCTAAGGACCTGGAAAGGTACAACAGAGAGGTGAAGAAGGCCATGGGACAGACAGTGCACCGACCAACAAAGGAGGCAGAAAAACATAAACCCAAGCTGAAGACTTCCCTGTCCGACCAGCTGAAGCTTGACAAAATATTTCATAATCAAACTGAAAAGAAGAGCAAACATGAACAGCCTACAAAAACTGTGACAGTGCCTTTTTCTCTGAGTTCCTGTAGACATCACCTCCAGAGACAGGAGAGTAATTGTTCAGATGAACACCAGCTATTCCTGATCCGTCGTCAGAGTTTTCCTGATGTCTGGATATTTGCAACAGAAAAGCAGCTGATGTTGCTGAATCCATATAGATTGGAAGAAATCCTCCTCCATAAAAGGTTACTGATGAATCATAAACTTCCAGTAGAGAAATTGGACAAGCCAGTTGTGTTAACAGACAGGTATGGAACACTGGAGCAAAAACTTGTACATTATTTCAGGCATCATTTGATAATTATTTTCAGAAAACTCTGGTAAGGCCCTATTTGCTAATTCTGTGATCATTTTCTAATTTTTTTGTATCTATAAGAACAGATTTTTATATTTTATGTTCTTTTACATTATAGTAGTGAGCAGACCTGATCACACTGCAGTTGAGATAAGAATGAATTGTGACCAGTTTCATCGGTGAGGCAGTGAAGAAAAATTTCTTCCCCCAGAGGGAAATAAAATGCTTCACATTTTCACACCTTTGCTCTATCTCATTTCTCCTATTGATTATGTTATTACTATTATATCTCTAAATTTGGTCATTCTCTGAGATAAATGAATAGTTGCTATTTTGCTTCTTTATATAAATTAATGTTTCTGAATATTTCTAAAAATCTAATAACTTTTCGTCACTTCTTTTTTCTGTATGTTTCTCAGTTTTAATTTTCAAATGAAGCATTTTAGCTCTTAACCCTTTATTGATTTTTTTTTTTCCAGTCTTCTTGGTGGTTCTCAATTTATGGCTGCTCTTTATACAATGCAGAAGGATTACCAGGGTTTTAATGGATCAGGTTATTTGTCAGATCCAAGGCTTGTAGCAAATGGATTCCAGATAAAAGTGATAGAAGGTATGGTGGTTTTAAAATCTTTTAGTCATATTAGATCTTGGGTTTTATGGTGTAATGATTTACGTGGCTGTTAATGTAGATCATGTCTGGATATTTGCAATAGAAAAAAAGCTAATGTTGCTGAATCCATATAGATTGGAAAAAATCCTCCTACATAGAAGATTACTGATGAATCATGAACTTCCAGGAGATAAATCACTTTATCATTTAAAGTATCTCCTTGACACTGAGATTTTATTACATGGCAAAGAACAATGTCTACATAGAACACTGAGTAATGGTAGCCACTCGCTGAACAGAAAACCTTAACACTGTTTCTAAGAATGCTCTGAAATTCACATTTTCCTGACTTGTTTTTTCTCCAAATGTTGGGTGTCAGTATCCGTAATTACCATTTTGACAAAATTTAGATTAAACTGATGAGACTTCCTTAGTCCTGGCAGCTTCTTCCAAGGTGATACTTCCTTGCAGAAGCTTCTGTAAGCATGTGCTTCAGCTGGTTTTCTGTTGTTGAGCAGCTGAGGAGGTCCAGTAAAGAGCTGGACCTGGTTATGGACTAACTTTCTGATCAGGATGGTAACACAGAGCCCAAAGTGTCCAGCAGAGAGTGGCAGGATCATCACCACACCTTCTGGTAGAGTTTTTCTTTTTTTCACTTTTCTTTGTGACAGCCTGCTTTTCAGTGCCTCTGTGTTAATCACAGAGTAAAGCTGTTTCATAAACAATTCTTTTACCTTAACAAAAGAGATCAAATATTTATGAATTTTCCTGAATAATGACTGATAGAGATGCTGCTGGAAACCCAGGGGCAACTCACCCAGGGTGGGTTCTGCAGGCCAGGGTTTCTTCAGCAGAATTCCAAGGAAAGCAAAGATCTTTGGGGGTAGTACCTAGCTGACAGCTCAGAGAAAAGATTCACTATAAGAGCTGTTAGAAATGCTATAGCTTCATGTGTTGCAGATCTGCACATATGTATGGTGATGACAGATCCACTGTAACATATGGGATCTTTTAAGGGGAGATACAAAAAAAGGATGCAGAGCAACTTGTTCACTCAGGGGCTGGCTCATGGGAAGAAGGGAGACTGAGCTGTTTTCTTTACTGAATCAAGCACAGCAAATCCAAGGCAACTTCTTTGTGACTGGCTAAATCACTGGGAAAATAGCAAAAACTGTGCAGAAGGGGTGTTCCTGGTGATAATCCTTGAATGATTAGGGGAACAAAGTGCATATAATGAGAGGGAGCTCTGGAAAGGTTTATTCAGCCTAGCAAATCAAAAGCTGAGGAGGTCTATATGTCTCTAAGCAAATGTGGGCGGAAGGGATTGCTACTTAGCCTTTTGCTCACATCCATTTTTTTTTCTTTTTTTCACTTGATAGCCTAAATTTGCTCAAAATCTAATGAGTATAAACTGTGTGTGAATGCCTTGAGTGTGAAAATTTGAAGTTAGTTCCTAGGCAGCAACAGAAGAGAATGTCTGACCAGTCTTGTGGTAGTGGACATGGGAAACTACCTTTAAGATAGCTTGATTATTTTCAGGGAATTGTACAATAAACCAGCAAGAGCCTTGACACAGTAGCCAGGAAGCAGGAGCTGTATCCAATCCTGTCTTTCTAAGTAGGTGAAGTTAAGGAAATTAAATCTTTTGAGGAAAACCTCATTTAGTTTAGAATTAATGAAAGTAATTAGTGAAATAGTAGAACTTTATGTGCACTGTTCAGGTCAACACACCCTGGTCGTGGACTTGATCAGTATCATATAGCTATTCCAGATGAAGAATGGGAATCTAATTCAGTTCTCTGAATGTATTTTAACTACTTGAGTGAAATGTTAATAACATCTGAGTCTTGTCAGTCATGTTTATAAGCTTCTGCTGATGACATTATACCAGTTGCAGCCCCTGTTATTAAAAGAGCATACCATTGCAGATGATGGGTGAAATACCAGCAAACAAGTGGAATTTCTCCCAACTGACCTAAGGATTTTTACTTAATACTTCATCAGTCCTTCCTTTTTTTTCCATAAACACATTCCTAAGTATGCTCTCTTCTCCAAATGGTTATTAATGCTGATTTTTAGATACACAGGTATTAATAATTATCACTCCTTATGTGCCCTTGTCTGGGAATTCCACTGTGCAGTCTGAGGCCCTCTAATTTATGGATCCTTGTTGTATAATCTTTACAGAAAGTGACTTGCAGACCAGCAGTGATTTGTCCCACTTACACCTGGGAATCCTATAGGATTTCTCAGCTTTTAGGGAACAAGTTCCATCTCACAAAACATTCTTAACTGTCTTATAGAAGTTTGGGGTTTTTTTTGTTCACTGTCTGAATTCAGTGTCTATTTTTGTGGTCTTTTGAAACTCAGACACAGCCCGAAAGGGGAGCATTCAGATACTGTTGAACTAGAAGTTAACTCAGTGTCATGGGTTTGTTTCTTCAGTTTTGTTCCTTCAAGATATATTGTCAAATTTTTAGGACAGGGACTGCCACTTTTTTATGATGGATGCTAAAGTCAGCTGGCTGTAGAGAAGTGTCTAGAATGCCCTTAACTCACAGATACTAAAGAATTTCACCTTATCAGCATCCATAGGAGCATGCCTGAACCCCATTCTCTTCATAACACCTTATGTACCTTCATAACACATTTTTTCCCAACTTTTTGGGTGAATTGGGTCAGTCCTACTACTTGCTGTCTCTGCTATCAACTCTTTCTTGCTCTCAAGGTCCACTCTGGTATATTTGAAGGTCTGTACTTTGAGATTCCAGCCTTGACATGACATATTTCTGCCCCTGTGCTCAGCCCTGGTGAGGCCACAGCTTGAGTCCTGTGTCCAGTTCTGGGCCCCTCAGCTCAGGAAGGAGATTGAGGTGCTGGAGCAGGTCCAGAGAAGAGCAAGGAGGCTGTGAAGGGATCCAGCAGAATTGCTGTGAGGAAGGGCTGAGGGAGCTGGGGGTGTTGAGGCTGGAGAAGAGGAGGCTCAGGGGAGACCTCATCACTCTCTCCAACTCCCTGAAAGGAGGTTGGAGCCAGGGGGGGGTTGGGCTCTTTTCCCAGGCAACTCTCAGCAAGACAAGAGGGCACAAAGGGTCTCAAGTTGTGCCAGGGGAGGTTTAGGTTGGAGATGAGAAAGAATTTCTTTCTGGAGAGGGTGATCAGGCATTGGAATGGGCTGCCCAGGGAAGTAGTGGATTCTCCGTGTCTGGAGATCTTTCCAAAGAGCCTGGATGTGGCACTGAGTGCCATGGGCTGGGAACTGCAGCGGGAGTGGATCAAGGGTTGGACTTGGTGATCTCTGAGGTCCCTTCCAACCCAGCCAGTTCTATGATTCTGTGATTCTATGATATTAGATGGCCCTTTCTGACTGCTGGTTGATTTCTTATTAAAAGCCTTTAGAGCACAGCTTCCCTTTTCATCCTGGGCTAAGAGTTTTACTTTCTATGTTAGAAAATATCTTTTGTTCCTGAAGGGGCTTCCTCTTTCATGTCACAAGCAAAGGGCCCGTGTCTTTACTTTTAAATTTGAATGTGAAAGTGGTATTTCTGATAATTTCTTCATGCAAAATAACAAGCCTTTTTGTTGATCCATATGGATTAGCCCATCATGCCATCAGTAGCTCTAAGATACCTTCCATCAAAAGAAGAAATTAAGTTGAGGTGCTCCAATTTGATGTTTGGCAGTTTTGGCCATGGAAGAAGAGGCTTTCCTTGACCCATGGTGATCTCTGAAGAGGACTGTCAGTCAAGTAGGTTGCATAGATTATTTATTTAGATCTTCACACATTCTGCCAAAAGAGGAGAGAAGAGCCCTGAGTAGTGCTGTCCATTACCATGTATTTAGTCTGCTCCTACTGTGCAGGTGCTAATTTCAAATACAAGGCCTCACAAGGGCTGTTCCTCGGTGAAGCTACAGGGACTTGAATTCATTGCTTTATTTCCTCTTTGTATGAGGGATGTTTTGCAGAGCTGAGTATTTATTTAATAACAAGAAAATCTGAACAGCTGCCCTAATTTGAAAGGTGATGTTGGTTAATCCCGTGCTGTGCTGGGCTTGCAGCTCAGCTGTGCTTTAAGATGCTTCTTCATTGTATAACATCCTGCCTTGTGGTCACTGATGGCACTGAGGAACTTTTTGTAAACATTTTGATTCTGATAGTTTCTTACTTGAAAAAGAAACCACAAAACCACCATGCATATTGGTTTTTCCTTAAGTGTAAAGACATATTGTCTGTAAGGGACAGTTTCTCATAGGATAAAAAAAATAATCATTATTCTTGCACTGAATTGGTTAGGTCTTTGGATTAATGCTTGGCAACTGAATCTTATTCCCCACAGTGCTTGGAATTCACAAAAGTAAAGCTACAGTAGTTAATGTCCAAGACCCTTTTAGCTAGTGGGGTGGTTCTGAACTTGAGTTACTTGAGTTGCCTACCAGGAATCTTTCTCACAGGTGTGACATGGACAAGCCTCACTCTGAACTCCGTGGCACTGTGTGATGCACAAGCAGGCAGAAATTGGGCTGACTTCCCAATACTGAGTTGAAAAATACCTGTCCTAAGTCATGTCTTCTGTTCTTATTCTGGTAGGTGCTAAAAACCATCTGTACAGTAATGCCACTTTGTTCCCTTTCTCAGTCTCCTCCCTCTTGTGGTCCACTTGCCTAACTGCGGACACTTATTCTGCTGGTTCTGATCCTACACACACCAAAACTGATGTGTTTGACCTCAGCTTGAGCATTTCCAGGACTGTTAGTTGATCGAACATCCAGGCGGTTTTAATTTCAGGATGTTGTGTTTTCAGTTTGGAAACACAGAACCTTATTTACAGATCTTCTGCCACTGCCCACGGGCAGCTCCTAATTTGTTCAGGAGCAGTTCAACACCCCAATTGGGCTGTCTTTTTAAAATCAGAGATGGTATCTTGATCTTTCTTAAAAACAAAAAAGTATCAACTATTTATTAGATTTAATTGCTTAAATGGTAAAATTTTCAATTATGTTAGCTTTATATCTCCAGGATGTTTTTCTTAGACTACTCTTAGTGGTTTTTTGAAAGGTCTTCTTATCCTCTTTCTTCCTAACAGGGACACAGTTTCATGTGAAGTTTTGTTCTTGTTCTGTCATTTTGATGGGCAAGCAGTTTGAACTTCTGTCAGTGTTTTCCTTTTTCACAGATGCAGCTTTTGGATAGTTACTTTGACAGGAGTGTGAGTTTCAGGCCCTATTTGCCATTGTTTCACTTGAGGGGATCTCAGTCCTTTGAATGTTCTCTTGTTTTAAGACAAGAGTGTAATTTACCTTTGTTCCATGTGGTTTGAAGGCTCTGTATGATTTCACCCAGAGTTGTTCTAAGTATCCTAGATCTTGGACATTCCCTGCCTTCATGTTTTTATAGACTAAGATCTTTTTAAATGTCTCCTTTTTCTTCTTCTTTAGATTGACTGCTCAGCAGTCTAAGGGCTTTTTGACTAAGATTTTTCTCTGGATAGCTGACAGTGAAAAACATGTTGTGAAATAGCCCAGAAAAAGCTTCTTGCTGTCACTCTGTCTGTTAGGCAAAATCAATGGTTTCTTTGTGGAACGTGCCAGTTGTTGTGATTTGCAAAGCTGTGACTCTGAGCTCCAGCCCTTCTTCCACTGCCCTCCCACCCCCTCATGTTCTGGAAGCCTTGCTGAGCCTTCAAGTGATGCTACCTTGGGGAGAGCAGCATGTTTGCTTTTACTTAACTCAGTATTCTGGGATCTGCCAGGCTTTTGTTTGCTGGGTACAGCTTGCAATGACCCCTACAAGCATTTCAAGAAGTAAGATGGATTGCTTTCCATCCAGTTCTCCTTAAGATGTGTTTGTTACGTGTGCCCTCCCAGCGCATCTGTCTCTTACCCTCTGTGACAATCCAAGAGAGGAAGATGGGAATTCTTGTCTGGGAAGGAACTGAGAGCAAGGATCAGTCCTTACCTGTTGGGGCCTCAGGCCATGCTCCCAAGCAAGCTTTTAGCCTGGAGTTTTTTGCCTGATAGAATGTGTGCACCCAACATATGGATATACAAAGAATCTGTTTACAAGGCCTGAAGGAGCAGTAATAGGTAAAAAACCCACATCTTCCTTGGTAATATAAGATGCCTCAGCTCTCATTACCAAACAGTGGAAAAATCATACTGCTACTGAATTTCAGTTTGATTTTGACCCTGGGCTGGAAGATAGATAGTCTTACAGTGTCACCTAATCTAGGTGGCAGCTGGAAAGAGAACAGTTTTTCCTTGCCATCAAGAAGGAACTATCCAAAGATGATTGTGAATGCTTTGTTTGGAAAGAGAAAGGGGAAATTTGTAGCAATGAGAAATTCACATTTTTAGTCAATTGAAAGCCAGTTTATTTGTTCAGGGAAATATTTTCCTTGGAAGTTGCAAAGCATTTCATAGAAACTATCATGGAAACTGCTTGAAGACTGCTGTTTGAATACTCAAGAAACTTAACGTATATTTCATCAAAAATTTACAAGTACACTGAGGCTCAGATGTCTGCTTAAACCATCAAGTGTTGCCAATACTGGAATTCCAGCAAATCCCAAGCAAAGGCTTGCAGATAAGTAGATGTCAATGAGCATGCAGCAGGCTACTTTTCAGTCTAAAGAACGCAAGCAGAAAAGGAGAGTGACACAAAAATACCAAAGAATAAAATTTCTCTTGTACTGCTGGTTCTTATGTTATGCTCTTTAAAGCCTTCTTTGATTTTCAGAATAATGAGAACTATGGTGAAGTCAAATCTGGTGTCAAAATCTGCAGACAGTAGAAGTGCAGCTGGTGAAACTGAAGGGTGTCAGGCATCAGCAGTCTCATCAGCAAGCACTTCTTACAAATCTAGAACCTCACTGCCATCAATTTTTTAAGAGGAAGAAGCTCAAGAAATACAAATTTCCTTTTAAACCTTTTTTTCTGTCCTGTCTTTGGTAGCTTAAGAGAGGAAATTACAGAAAGGTTGTCAAGTTAACTAAGTTCTCATTTCAGGAAGAAAGCACATCAAATAGACAGGGTCAGTTACTAAAATCTTGTCTTTCATTAGAGTAAAAATGGGAGAAAAATTAAGGGAATAGAGCTGAAGGAGATTAAAAGCAGACTTTTGCTCATTTGTTTTACTGGCAGGTTTTTCTGTGGGGAAGTACTGGCATAGTACATCATCTTTTCTCACCTTTAATAACTGGTGAACTATCAAATAGTTTAACATTTTGCTTTAAACTGAATCTGATCCTAGGCTTACAGCCATACATTAAATATGTCTTTTTCTCCTGTCCATGATTAGGGAAAGATAGCTTAAAAAGGAGAAGGAAGGCAATGCTGGGTGAAAAAGGAAATAAAATTTCTATTTTAAAGGAGTGTTAAATACTTAGCTGGGAGGAGGCTATGTGATTTTGGGGGGGGGGAGCTGAGAGGTTTGTTCTCTGTATCAAATTTCCAGTCTAGTCAAAGGATCTCTTGCCATGAAGCTTAAAAAGGCCCAGCAGCATTACTTGCCTGGTGACACACAGATATTCAGACAAAAATTCAACCTTCACAGTCATGCTGCTCATCTGTGCTCTTATTGAATGGCTCTCAAACAGTGCCTGCTCATGGGTCTCCTCTGCCAGTACGTCGTGGAGACTTATATTGCATATATATATTTTTTTTTTCTCTCCCTTCTGATGAATGATCCTTCATCACGTTGGGTTTTTTCAGTTTAATCCACTTTGTAGCAACCTTATTTGTCACCATGTTTTTGACTTTGCCAAAACCATTTGTGTCCCAGGATGAATGCAATTTGTCCTACCTGAGGCCATTACCCAGGATGGGTTTATTTTCATTATGAAAATGAAAATAATATCCTGTTCATCTGTGCTCTTATTGAATGGCTCTCAAACAGTGCCTGCTCATGGGTCCCCTCTGCCAGTACATTGTGGAGACTTATATTGCATATATATTTTTTTTTCCTCTCCTTTCTGATGAATGATCCCTTATCATGGGGATTTTTTTTTCAGTTTAATCCACTTTGTAGCAACCTTATTTGTCACCATGTTTTTGACTTTGCCAAAACCATTTGTGACCCAGGATGAATGCAATTTGTCCTACCTGAGGCCATTACCCAAGGATGGGTTTATTTTTCATTATGAATTTTATTCTTCCATGCTCTCCCTGTGGAGGTCTTGTACTTGGGAGTGGAGGAAAAGGGAAGGTAACCATGTGGGTTGGGTTGAGATTTCTGTGCACCCAACATGAGGGAGAGGAGGAGCTCTGGATGAGGAAGAGGATGCGTGAGACCGACACCTGGAGAACTGGCTTCTGACAGGGAGAAATCAAGTCAGCTGTACAGTAGCAATTTCATTAAATGTTTTTGCAAATAGCAGGAATAAGAAGTGAAATCTCAAAGACTGAAAGGGTGTTTTGTTGAGAAGCTTGCTTAAATGTTTTATTCAGCATTTCTGTTCAGAGTGGTACCTGCAGCAGCAGTGGTACCATGTGAATCATAGCATGAAGTCTGTCACAGAGCCTTTAATTATAAGGGCTTCAGTTCTTCCTTTGCTGTTGTAGGAGAAAAAACTGCTTTTTATTTCAGTAGAAGCTAAATTTGTTATGATAACATTTGCACTCTACAGAGGTTTAAATACAGAAAACGGTGCCAACACTCAGTTTCAGTTTTTTCAAACAAAATTGTATTTTATTATTAGCTTTTAATTTCATGTATGTTTAATTAAAACCATAGAAGCTTTAATTAAAGCAATGCTTCAAAGTGGGAATGCTCCAGAATGTTGCAAGCATTTAAACAGTGCCAGCTAAGATTTGGATTAAAGTCAGCTGAGGCAATTTTGATATGAGTAAGCACACATGATCACAATGAAGCACTGAACAAATACATGCTTTATGCTCCACAGAAAGGGCAAAAGAAAGTTTTCTAATTGCATTGGGTTTGTGAGACCAATTTACTAAAGTGATTTTACATCAGTTCAATTTTCTCTGAATTGCTCCAGCATAGAAATCATAATTACTGTTTTGGTTTTGTATTTTCAGGTGCTTCCATGGCAGAAAGTCATCTGGAAATAGAAGGGATGGCACAGTGTGTGCCATATTATGGTATTTCTGATTTGAAAGAAATTTTGAGTGCAGTAGTTATTGGAAATGCAAAGGAAGTGTATGAATGTAGACCTCTCAAAGTGATAAATTATTTGGAGGTAAGACAGAAGTTTACTTTTAAGTATTGTCCAGCTGAATTTTTAATGAATCCTTAAACAGCCTGATCTTCCTTCAGCTTTCTGTTTTAATTAATGAACTTCTCTTCTAAATAGAAATTACTTTTGAAAAGGTGAATCATCATTTCCACTCAAAGAAGAAAAATTCCTATGATTCATTTGAATAAAAGATAGAGGAAGACAAATGGATACTTTTGTCAGAAAAACAAGCAGTCACTGAAATTAAGACATTAAATTAAAGAAATTAAGCCTTATATACAGTGAACTCCATATGCCTCTGTTTTTTTCACACAAGTTGTTATGGAGCAGTTGGAATTGGAATGTATTATTAATATTTGCTATGCATAGAGAATAAAATAGTTCAGCCAGAGACAATCATGAGTGTGAAGTTTCAGAGACAGTTTATGTACTAGTTGAAGTTACTAGTTAAAGCTGTTTCTTGTTAAAACTACAATAGTATTTTTCTATCACTTCTTGTCTAGATGCTTCGCCAATCATAGAATCATCGAATGGTTAATGCTGTCTCTAATCCCAGTTCTTAAGGTTTCTCTCTCAAAAAGGTTACTGAAATATATGTTGTCTCTTCTTACATTTGCTAACATGCTTCCTTGAATTGGCCTACTTTGAAACGGGACTTAGGCATTTATGCAGAATGTGTGGTTTGTCTTTTAAACATCAATTTTATAAATCTTTCCCTGTCTTTTTGGGGCAGTAAATTTATAGCTACCTTTGGGGCAAGTGATTCTGTTGTGAACTGTACTGAACCATTCCCATGTATCTGTGAAAGAAGCTTAAAGAAGAGATGAAATCAGTATTGAGACAGGAATGGTTTGCCACTTGGTTTGGAGGCAGATGCCTTATTTCTAGTTAAAAATACCTATGAGTCAGATTGAGTGAGATGAAGTTGGTTTATATATATATGTGTGTGTGTGTGTGTATATATATATATAGATAAGAGAGAGAGAGATGTATATGCCTATATACAGACATAGATACCCACATACAGATACATCTAAAGGTATATATGAAGATACCATCAAGAGAAGGCTTATTAAAAGCAATGTTTTTTCTGTTAGGAGCTGTTAAAAAGATGTTTGGGCAGCAGTGACAGTAGCTGGAAATGCATAATAACTAGAAAGTTGTGGCTGCCATAGTGGAAAACAAATGCTGTGAAAATAAACACTGAATTTTTTCACCATTCTGTGTGGGTAAACACTGGAAATGCCATTAACTGCCATGTTCAGAATTGCAACTTTTATTTTAAGTTTCATGTTTGAGCAGGCAGCATGTCTGCTGCTCTTGTTGTCTTTTGGTAGACCCAGAAGAAAGAACTGGGTAATGCTTAAAGAAGCAGCCTTCCTGGGTGGAGAATAGTCCTTTTTTTCCACTTGGAAGGGTGTGAGAAAACCCCAGAGATAGAAAATGAGAGGATTCAGATATAGGCCATATCTATTTCTGTCTAGGCAACATTACTGAAGTAAAGGAGAGGAAGTGGTGGCAGGAAAGTCCATCTTGGAGGAGGAAACAGAAAAGCTGGCTACTTGGTTTTGAAGTTTCTTGATTTCTTTGGTGCTACAAAGATGATTAGGGGACTAAGACAACACTCCTGAGGAAGGGCAGAGGGACTCAGAGAAGACCGAGGGGGGATCTTACCAATACTTATAAATAATACCTAAAAGATGGGTGTCAGAACAGTAGGGCCCATCTTTTTTTCAGTGGTGCCCAGTGACAGAACAAGAGGTAAGGTGCACAAATGTGAACATAGGAATTTCCATTAAACACGAGGGGGAACTTCTTTACTTTGAGGGTAGCAGATCACTGGCACAGGCTGCCTGGGGAGGTGGTGGAGTCTCCATCTCTGGAGACATTCAAACCCCACTTGGGTGCCATCCTGTTCAACCTGCCCTAGCAGGGGGCTTGGACTAGATGAGCTCCAACCCTTAACATTCAGTGATTCTATAGCTGTGTTCAGCAGTGATGTCTGCTTTCTGGTGCTCTGAGATAACTGGATGCAACAGACAATAATAGTTTATACCACATTATTCTAAAATTTCACCATAGGGTTTTTAAAACTAGTTCTGAAGTTTATGGTGCACAGTGTGTCTTGTCAACCTGTAAACATCTTCAACTGATGCTGGTGCCAACAGGAAACAAGATATTCAGAAACACAAAGCATCTTGCAAATGTGAACCCTAAAAGAAAAGAAAGTGCAGGCATGACCAGGAGACTGACTGTGTGTGTGTAATGACCAGTAACATATGTTTAGACTTACATTTTGGGTTCTGGGATTTGGATTATCAGCAGAAAAGAGAAGAAATGACCTTTAAACAGTCAGTGTTTTATTCCTGCTTTCTGGTAGCCCCAGGTTAATGTGTTAAAAAGTGGTACTTAAAGCAATTTGGGGTTTTGTTTTTGTTTTTCCTTTCCACAGGGAGAAGCAGTACGTTTAGCTCGGCAGCTGCCCTTACATTTGTCAAAAGAAGATGTACAAAACACAATTTACAGGATGAAGCAACAGCTTGGAAAGGAAAATAAAGGCTGTGTTCATGGCCGTCCTTTTTTTCATCACTTAACAGATATTCCAGAGGCTGACAAGAACAACTCCATGGAAATTATTCAGTAAATGGAACATTTTGTTTGGAATCATATTTCTCTTGCTTAATTTTGATCATTACTCTATAATTTCAGTATGTTTTGTGCAAAGCTGTTGTATAATAATTTTTCACTATGGTATGTTTGCCTCCTAGACACTATTTAAATGCAAATATTTAGTATTTAAATTCAGAATACTATTTGAAAACTGGAAATAAATACTGTAGAGAAACAACTTGTTACTATTTTTGAAAAGAATTTATTAAAGAAATATTCTCAACTGGTTTGATGTTTTTCTTAGTGCTGCATGTTTAGAAGATAGCAATATGTCAAAATGTTTTAGGTGTTAAATGATTTGAAGTTGCTTTCAACAGAACCTGGCCAAGTTTATTGTACTAAAGCCATGGGTTGAGTGCCAGATAGCTGTAGGTATTTAAATGTGGCATTGCCATATGCAGTTGTTATAGTTATACTTTTATGGTGTTGTATTTCTATTTGAATTTTGCTAGCTCTTAGGTTGAACTAGTGAAGGCCTGGTGTCCAGTCTCCAAAAAGCTTTTCTTTATGCAAATGATTCAGAGAATTTTTAATCTTAGCTTACAAAAGTGACTTTGTAATACACTCTTAAAACTTCAGATCAGCAGAAATTGACCAGTGACTTGTTAGATGAAAGGCTTAGAATCACAGGAGCAGAAGTTGGCACTGAAAGCAGATGCCAATACGTGTGTGTTGGTGCCATGCTATACACAAACTGGGGGTGGGAAACAGAAGCAATCCTCCAAAAGGTAGAATGTGGCTTGGGCAAAGTCTGCTACAGAGAGAGCTACTGATTGTGGGAAACTTGTTCATTCTCTTTCTACCAGAACATAATGTTTACTCCATTACTTTAAGCCCTTTTTCTGTAAAAAAAAATCTGTGTCCAGTGATAAAATGTCTCTGGATGACTGTGTTTGCAAAGTTTCAAGAAAGGTCATCTGAAAATTCCTGTCCATTTCCAGTTGTTGGCAAATTTTTGCACTATGAAAATGTGGTGGTGGGACCCAGCTCTGCAGTGTTTCTCTGGCAGCAAGGTAAATGGCTGAAGGTTGCTGAAAGTTGGTGGACAGGAGGAGCAGACCAGACAAGCAGATGTACAATCCAAAAATGAAAATTACTCATCTGTTGCTCTATATCAAACAGTTCTGAACCGGTGCACTAAGTAAAGTGCATCACAGCAATACATGGCAACGTGTAAATTCCTCACTGAAAGGTAATTATTTTGTGCCTTAAAGGAACTTTTATCTTTTCAGATAGAAAGGAGGTTTCTAACTGCGAACTGGAGAAAAGAAAAGTCAGTTTAGGAAACCTAACTGCACTCTTGGTGCAGTCATATTTACTCACAGTGCTCATTTTAAGCAGCTGCCACCATTAATTATAGTGTGTTTGCCTCAAAGTAGCTCTCTTAGTTTTATGATGAGTTCATCTATGTGCACATTTGGAGTGAACTGCTCAGGGGGGATGTTCTTGACAGCAAGCTGGGTGTACCTTGTGCCCCACATAGCTGAAAGGCAGCCTGAACTCAGGGCCTTCTTCAGCACATAAAAGAGGTTTTTGCCCAGGAGGCACATAAAAGAAGGTTTAGAGGACAAAGAATGGAAGCAGAATTGTTTCTTATCCCTTCTGGCAGGTGGAAGAGTGGTGCAAAGGCCTGAGCTAAGATGTAGGTAGGAAACAAGGTGCTTGCTTCACAATTAGATGTGAAACCTTCACAGCTGCTCAAGGAGCAAGAACAAAGAGGAAAGTGCAAACTCCTCTGTTGCTGTTCCCCACCTCTGCCATGCAGGTGTGAATGGTCACATTGGCAACAGCTGGAGGACATCAAGTGAATGCCAGGTGGGGGTATTTAAGTGTAAACTGGGAGAGAAAGGTCTCTTTCTGGAGGAGGAGAAAGTTTCATATTGACTGCTATATGAAGGAAGCCTTAAGAGGTGACCATGAGTAAGTAACTGGTTAAAGAAGGGTGAGGTGGGGACGGATGGGGGAAGAGAGCAGGGATGATCAGAGGACACAAGCTGGCTCTTTGCAAACCTAACCAGTGAGCAAGGCACAAGATGAGAATGTCACTGGGAAGCTGGGCACTTGTTGGCTGTAAATGTCACTCGGTGCAGAAGATGTGAATTTTTAGAATGGAAGTGAGAAGGTGGATGGAGACACAGGAAGGAGACGTGACTTTTGGCTCCGAGGGGGAAACAGGATCCCAGCCTTGAGGTGGATGCAGAAGGTTATAGTTTGTTTATTTTTATTCTTGTTTGGATGCAAACTCTGAGAGTTTAGAGAGTGGTTTAGTAGCAGTGAGAAAAGCCCCAGGCAAGCTGGAGAACAGAAACTGGTGGCCAAATGAGGTTTGTTGGAACTTAAATGAGTATGTGCACCACTTTTACTTAGTTTGGAATATAAAGAGATTAATAATTAGTATTTTTTCCTGAAAAAGGTAAAATAGCTGTTTCTTATGGGTACTGGTGCAAATGCAAGTATCTTTGGTAAGACTGGCATCAATATTCAAGTGCTTTTGTGTCACAGTAGTGTTGTTTAATAGAGGACAAGTTTTTTAATAGGGATTCAGACCCTAAGCTGAGGTAACAAGTGGTGGGTGAGTTGGTGTTCCCAGGTGCTGAGGGGAGCAAACTGGTGTCAGGTGCGGGTGCCGCAGGGAGCTGGCGCCTCTCTTCCTCCGCCCGGCTCCATGTTGCTGCCTCCTGCCTGAGGGCTCCTGGGGATCCATGGCTTAGGTGCACATCTGTACGGTTTGTTTTCTGTCTCTGGGGGATGTTGGGGTGTTGTTGGGTGCTGAGCATGGTTTTGGGTCTGTCTCCTTGCTGGGGGTTGGGGTGCAAGGTGAAAGTGTGAGTTGTTCCTGTGCTGCGCTGGTGTGAGGTGGCTTGAGGTGGGGTGGGCCTCTCCTGGCTGTATCCAGCACGGGCACAGAGGAACAGGATTCTCTCTTTCTAGAGGTGATCTTACTGGTATTTCTGGCGACTCGTCCATTCTTTTTTCCTTACCTAAACCAGACAAGTACCTCAGTTCTAGATTTGCAAGTTTAATGGGAATCAAATGTGATGTAATGCTTCTGGAAAAAAACGACGCTGGCTGTACGGGCAGCGGTGCCGCTCGGGTGTTTCTCAGAGATTTCCTCAAGCCACGAACCCCACAAAGCTCTTGGGTCACCAGGGCTGTCCCTGCAGTCAGTCAGTCAGTCCCAGCTGGGTGTGGGCTGTTTGAAATGAAAACCTAAAACGTGTAACAAAAATGAGGAGACTTGGAGTTGTCTCTGACCTCCTGCCTCAGGTGAGCAGCAAGCACAGGGGCTGCCCATGGCCCTACCCCGGCACTGCCTTCACACCCTGAGTGTCCCTCCGGATCAGGGCATTTCAGGGAACTTCTAATATTTGCACTGCCCTCTGCTGGCGTTTTGTTTTTGTACAATTCTGACCGCTTGAAAGGAGGGGTCTGAGGTTGTCCATGAGCAATCATGGCTCCTTCTTTGCTTTCAGTCACTGGAGGCCAAAGTGTTGCTGCTCGCTCTGGTCTGCGTGTTTGTCTTCCCAAACCATGCAGGTAGCAGTGCTCCCTGGCTGGTAATTGAGCTAACGCTTGCTCTTGTGGTAAAAAATTGAAAAAAACCACTTTTTGTTGTACATAGCTTTTAATATTTCTGATGATCATGTGTATGGTTGGCTTCAGAAGCTGAAGTTCCGGGGGTGTGTTTGCAGCTCAAGTGTCCATCCCGCCCTGGTTCTGAGAAGTTGCTTATCCTTGGCATAGGAAACCATTCCTATGGCTTCATGTTCAGTCAATAGAAATTTTCTTTTAAATACAAGAAATCCTCATGAAAAACAGAATTAGTTTTCCCTGCATGTAAATATGAGCATAAGTCTGAAATGGAGATAGTGTCTTTTACATGTTACTTTTTGGAATGGAATAGGGATCTTAATGATTAAGATTTTCTGCTTTCTCTCAGTTAAGGGCTATGTGTGAAAAGATTTGGAGTATTTCTGTGGAATTTCTTCTTCACTTTGTATGGTTCTTTACTTTTGCTGTTCATATAATAGCAAAAACAGAGGAATGCTTATTTTAGGAGCACTTAGGAAGGTATCTGCAACAGTAAAATCTGTATGATATATTTTGTGACTTGTTAAAATAGGCTTTTCTATATTCCATATCCTAATACGGAGTAATTAAACTGTCCAGCAACAGAATCAACAATCCCAAGCAACACACTGTTTAGTTATACAAGCACCCAGTCTTTGGTCTCAATTTATGCACATAGTATCCTTCCAGTATTTCTTCTACAGAGGTACCGGTATTTCTTTCATGAAAGTAAGCACCAAAGACCAGCTTTTTGGTTTTGTTTTGGTTTTTTTTCTCATATTTAGCCTTCAGAGCTTGCTTTATCTTTCATAAAGCAAGTCTCGTTTTGGGCTGGTGGGATTTTAAGGGGTTTTTTTATTAAGCCTATAAACTGATATTTTTTGTTGTTGTTGTTGCAACAGCAACATTGAAGGATTTTGAATTTTTTTGTTTCTTTCGTGCTCAGCTTTTAACAGCCTGGCTTCAAAATTTTAAGAAAATTAAGGTGTATCATTTAATTTTACAAACGGAGAGCCACCAGAAATTGCTTTTCTTTCTTTCTTCTCTTCTCTTTCTCTCTCTCTCTCTCTCAAAGCATGGAGTATCATATCTGAAACTATGGAGAGTATAAATGTGGAAATGTTAAATCTTTTGTTAATGGCTTCGAATTAAGCACACATTGTTGCAGATGATTTGGAGGACTTATTTAAAGTAAATATACAATTTCAAGCTCAATTATCATTCATAGTTTAACTAAACGTAGCGAGATATTACGTCTGTGAATTTGATACAGTGTTGCTTCATAATTACGATGCTTTTTTTACAGTAAATTTGATATAGAACAGTTGCTAAAGGAAAGCTGCTGAATAGTGTGACCAACCATTTTATGGGACACATCTGGTGCATTAGTTCAGGATGTGCACTGCAGAGGAACAGAGCCTTCTGCACAAAATGAGAAGGAAGCTAACTCCACATGTATACGTTTTGTTGGACATGCAGAGAGGTTAAACAATTACGAGTTAATTGTGTAAGCTAATAGGAGGGGTGTTGGTAATGTCATTTCAAACTAGTGGAGGAGGAAACGGGGGAGAATTATTGTTTAAAAATCTCAAATGAACGGTGTACACCTGTTAATGTTACATTTAGAACAGCTGTTTCTTTTATTATCAGTAAACAGATGCAGAAAGTAATGGAATGTTTTAAAGCAATATGTTAATCCTGGCTCCCACTACTGAACATTCTCACAATAGCATGATTAAATATTAACTGTTGATGCTGCTGTCATCTGCAGTTCCAGAATTCTTACTTATTTTTCAAATCGCTTTTGTCTCTGAAGTTACATATGTTTATCAGAAGTTGCTGTAGTCTTTCATCAACCCACTGTGTTTTTGCACATCAGTAATTTTCTTTACTATTTCATTGGGCTGAACTACTCGGGCAAGGAAACCTTGACTTTGGTTTTGCTCAAAGGTTATTTATCTATTTGTATCTCTACAGAAAAAAATTGCTGAAGGGCCCAGGCTAATGCACATTTCAAATGAACTCCAGATGAAGCTGGTTGGTACAGAGCATATTTAGTTTGGTCCATCCATGCCTCTGGGATAGTACAAGACAGGTGGTGCAGGAGAGGTTCTTGTTGAGTGAATAGAATTAGTTGTTCTATGTTGAAATAATTTTAATATTAGTTCCTTTATTTTACCTATGCCTTATGACAACTGCAGTGTGCTACTGAGAGTTGGAAAGGCAGAAAAGCTACGATTCTGACAGCCTTTTGGAAAAAAATAAAACTTGGAATAACTTGAGAACTGCAGATGCAACACCATATATACCTAGAAAAAACCCACCAAGTATTTAAAAATATTTGGTGCCTGAACTGACCTAGAAACCTGGACCTGCCACTCAGCTGCTCCAAGGTGATAATAGCAGTTCTTCAACTGGCAGTCTGTCTTAGAATTACAGTATCTGTAAATATTCTTAAAAATGTGGCTTTTCAATGAAATAACGTGATGGTGGAGCATTACTAACTCAGCACTCCAAGAACGGAAGTGTAGAAGATTAATTCTGTATGAGTTTTTTGGCAGATTAGTTTTCAGGAAATGTAGAGACCGGTGAACATGGCAGCTGCGTTATTAAAATACTGTATTCAAGTCCAGGTCAAATTGTTCATTCATGCATGGAGTATCTCCCCACTAATTGAATCATTGCATGTTTTAGATATTTCAGATCACCCATATTTTTGCTTCGGCACTTAAAATGCCTGTTCAAATTAAAATCCTCCCAAGGAGCAAGCGTTTTGGGAGAGGAACACTGCATGAAGCATTTCTGTATGAACTTTCACTTATCAGGTCATCCCAGTAATAAACTTCCAGTGATAAAACTGAGGTTCTACCTTATTTCTAATGCCAGCACAGCCTATTTTTGGGTGATTTAAAAAATACTTAGGTAAAATTATTTAAGTTAACATAAAGATGTTACCTCTTTATTATTTTCCTTGTTAGCCTCCCACTGTTCATGTTAGTTAAATGGTAGTGTTCTTGATGAAGAGTAGGAGAATATCTCAGTTGAAAAAGGGAGAAACCCTCTTGTGTTTTAAGTACCTTTAAAAGAGTCCTGTCATCTTCATCTCACTTAAAAAAAGAGTGGAAAGGAAGAGTCTGTTGGAAATAATTTGAGTTTATTTCCTATAGAGTAGTTGTTGATAGGCAAATCAACAGCTGTGTAGAGCAGATCTAGGCTTGATTCTTGTGAGTCTTGGCCCAAACTGACTGGTAATAAATCAGTTGTTTCAAAGCAACCTGCTGTCAGATTTCTCTTCCTCAGTTCAAGCAGGCAGTTTGATTACTGGTTAGTCAGTAAAAATTCTTGATTTCTCTGACAGCTTAGGTGTGTATGATTTAGAACCTGTTAATTGCCTGAGACGTGTGAAACTCTATAGACATGGTTCTACCAAGATGTTCCTTCATCAGAAAAATTCAGTTACTTTTCCCACTGGGTGGTTGCCTCCATCTTCTTGATTCCTGCAATTTAAACTTCACATTTAGCTTCAAAATTATCTTTTTCTGCCCAAGATCCTGTTGCCATTTATGAGAGCTGTAACTTCTATGCTTTTATTTACAGTGGCATTTGAGAAACTGAAAATTCTTCCAACTGCTTTAGGAAATGTGGATTTGAAGCTCCAGTTTTGGCCTGTGCTCACAAATGAGTAAATGTGATTATGCACCACATAGAACAGCAATAAAAATGGGTGCTGGGCTTTTAGACTTCTTGTATTTGACACTCTCAGTGGGCTTTACTGTGGAACCTGAAAACAGCTGATATTACAGCAACCACTTGTGGATTATGGAAACTGAAGAAACAGCTCAATCAACCTGGAGCCAGATGCAGAGATTGAGAGGGGGCTGGAACCCAAAGCTCTGCAGCTCTGCTCCCTCTGTTGCATTTTTCCTATAATGATCATGACTCTAATGGTTAATGGGTGGATTTTTGCCTAATTATGAACTTTTTGTCCTCAGGACTGTAATGTATGACTCTCCACTGCTTCGAGTTGCTGAAAGTTATGCAGATTTTGTTTATTACTGTTGTAAGTTCTGGGTTTTTCTAATTCATTTGCATGCTACATACAGCAAGAAAGTGTTGTGTTGATTTCTCAGATCATTTGAAGTAATGAAGGTTTCAAGCACCACTAGATTTATTATTTTATTTTTTTTTTTTAATTTGTGTGTATGCAGAATTAATACAACTAAAATCAAGTGCAGGTAAGGAAGGATTTAACTGATAAAACACATTGCTATAATAGGTGTCCTAACCTGGTTTTTTCTGGTTGTCAGTCTAAGTCTTTTAACTCTAGCTTAAAAATCTGAAGCAAGTGTTTTGGCATAGCACAGTTTGTTGTAAGGAAGATTTAATAGCTTGTTGTGTCCTATTTCTATAAACAGAAGTCATTTAGAGTTCAGCAGATATATTTAGAATCAGCATTTGTGCTGGTAGTTACAAGCTGAATAAAATAATCTTTAAAAAGCTGAATATACAGAAGGGAATATGCAAGTTCAGATTTGCCTCACAACTAATTCTCTTTCAAGAGGCATTGGCATAGTCACTGCTGCTAACCTACAAAACTGGGAATCACATTTAGTATTTTATTTACAGATATTTTTAATAATGAGTTGAAGTATGTGCAGACTTTTATAGTTTTAAGGCAGTGTCAGGATTATTGCTGTACAAGAGGTCTGACCTTTCACACTTTAGTATGGAAAAATTCCCTCATCTTCCCCAGGGAAGATTTCTCTGTCTTCAGGACTGCCCAGTAAAATGGACTGCCCAGTAAAATGGAAAGCCAGAAGTTTGGGAGAAGTCTTCCCTACTTTGGGCTACTTTGGGTCAAAAAATGGGAGTTTATATTGAGTGATTCGAAGTCTAGTTAGTGGTTTGTTGACTTGAAGGTGTTCATAATACCTGCAAAACATGTGCAAAGCCAGTTTAAAGATGCAAGTTTTATAGCAAACAGTAAGGGAACGCCATAGTGACCTTTTGGTCTTGCTGGTCATGTGCATAAAGTGTTCATCTGTTGGTCTGCACTAATCACAGCAGACAGGAGCAAGGCTCTTCTCTATTTGTTCTTCTGCAGTCCCTCTTATTGAGACAATTTTTGAAATGTTTATAGTCCCACCTTGATGCAATTTCAGCGTATTTTCCATTGGGAAAATAACAAGAGTTCTTTTCCTGTAAGAATAAAGTTAGAATAAGGTGCAGATAGACCTCGGTCCCCTAATTTAAATTGCAGTTGATTTTTCTGCCCCTGCTGCTGACTCTGGTGCTCTTGGTGTGACTGACAAAGACTTGGTGAAGTCTGATAACTTTTACAGTGGGGGTTTCTGGTATTGATTTTGCTAAAAAGAAATTTGAAAAAAATTAATTGAACGTATATTCTATGTTGCACTGAAATATTATTTTCCTTCTGTATCTTACTATCCCTAACAGATGCTTTCCTTTCCCCTATAGTAAGTGTCCATGCTTTCAGCCTCACAGAAAAATATCACCTTACTGAAGAAGTACTTCAGTTCTTTGCAAACAAAACCTTGTAAACTTCTTGTTTAGATATGAGAATATCAAATGAAGTTTATCAGTTTGAATTTTGATTGCTTCAGTAAACACCAGGGAAGTTTGGGGATTTTATTTTGGTCTCGGGCATTTTATTTTTTTTTAAAGCCATCACCAGAGAAAACCCAACTGTGGTTTTTTAAGTTATTTGCACACAAATGAGAGCCCTCTCATGGCTGTTTGTCCCCTCAGTAAAGTGGTGTATTGAGAAGAGGGCTGGCTGGTGGCAGAGCTGGGAACAGGACCTGACATGCTGATAGTGTTTCCCTACTTTAACCACGTTGGAAGGCAACTTGTTGGGGTAAATGATACGCTGGTACCAAATGACAGATCCACATGATGTGCAACACAAAAGATTTCCTGTTTTCAGTTTGTGTGACATGACCTGGGGGCTAGCTGAAGAAAACATCACTGAGAAAGAGCTATATCTACATATACAAGTGCTCCTATTGATACGTTATTTTTCTAAGATTTTGCTGAGTAAAGCTATTTCCATACATAAGTATTTTGGCCATCTGCAACTGCTTGTCAATGAGCCTGGGTTGAGAACACTGCTGGTAATTGTAACCTCAGGAATGTGTGACCAGCTCGCAGCCAGCTGTGCATGCCCTGACTTTTCCCAGGTGTTAAGATACATGGCCACTTTTGTTCACTTTAACCAATGGGGCAAAATACACTCTTTTGCTTTTTTTTTTTCTTTCTTTCTTTTTTTTTTCCCCCCTGGGTTTTTGTTATTTTCGATACCTCAAAGCAAACAAGTAGGTGGTGGGGTTTAATTATTGTGCTTATGGGACAGTGTACTGCATCTGTACTAGAGAAAATACAAAAAGGCTCCTTGATGTGCCATGGACCCTTCAAATCACACAAATACTCTTTTAATGCTGTTTATTTGAAAAATATTTTCCTTATGTTTTGATACCATAGATATTTCTCCAAGAGTCTTTAGCCAGGATGCCTTTGGCTACATTTTCTAGTCAGTTTTATTTTAATGATCCATTCCATGATGATAGAAATCCTAACTAGCAGTCTTCTGCATGAGAGCCTGGTGGCAACTCCTTCTAAATCCAGCCTGGAGCTGTCTGACTCGAGGGGGTTTTAGGTTTTGTCTTTACTTGTAGCATTTTCTTTAGTTCTTCAGTAGCATTTGCAAGGTGAGGCATTATGAATAGCTTGAAAGCAACACATACGAGCACAGGTTTCCTCCTTAGAGGTGCTGGGGGGGGAGAGCACTTTTAGTAAGCATGAAAACAGAATTAGTATCATGGGTTTTGACCCTGTTTAGTCGAAAAGTTGAAAGCATCAGCTTAGCTTCCAGACATGATAATTTCCAGAGTGTGATTGAAGAAATAAATCCACTTCTCCAGTCACTGCTGTTGCCAACAAGCTGACATGACCTCTAAGTAGAAAATAAGGACAAGAAATGAGTTTTTAACTTAGACCAATGTTTTTTATGTCCAAAAAAGACACATTATCCCTAAAACTTATCTACCTATTTTCATGAGTTTCTATGGACTGAACTCAGACCTTCAACCAGAGCAGGTCTGTGTCTTCTGTAGCAAGTTCTGAGTTCATAAAGAATGAATTTTTCTGCCTTTTTTTTGCCTTTCAAAGAACTTGCAGTGTTGGATTTGGTCATCTTTGAATGTAGCAAGGAGTGGGTTCTCCTAAATGTTCAGCAGTCAGGGAGGGATGTGCACGGGTGAAAATAGATGTGCCTAAATGCTTTTCAAAATCTAGTTCTGAGGGACTCAGAAAAGCTCGTTTCATCTTGAAAGTCAGTAAAAAATGAGGCTCCTAAACACTTATTTAACCTCTGAAATATGTCCCAGAGCTGTCTGGGGAGGAGAGGATTCCACCAGTCCAGTGCTAAGCCTTCCTAGAACATGAACTTTTAACAAGATAACTCCCCCTTACAGCTTCCATGCACCACGGAGCACTCCTGCATGGTGACCTTCCATAGAAACCTGACTGATGTGCTTTTCCAAGGGTGTTCCTGAAATTATGGTGGTCTGGGGATCCTCTGGAAAAAGTGGGGATGGTCCCCTCTTCCCCAGAGCACACGGGAGAGCTGCTAAGACCTGGGATAAAACTGCATGGTACAAATCACTCGTAAGTGATTTGTGCCTCTGCCTGACATCTCTCCAGTCAAGACTCCCAGCTCTGTACCAGCATGGTGAGATTCCTGGAACCACTGGTCTTTGGTATTTCCTGTGAAACTTAACCCTAATGTTCAAAATCTGCATCAGCACTGAACTATTGTGTCCTTTGTTTTCCCTTGGTCAAGGTGGCTTTTCTCATTAGCATAAATCACAGCCCTCCTGCAGCAGTAGCATTGGCCATGTGATATACAGCATCTCTGCTGCACCCAAGGAATATTTACAGCCCCAAGTGCCTTGCTTTGGAGAAACCACTCATTGTTCCTTCTGTCCCAGCTTCTTGCATCCTAAGGAGTAATTCTGGTTACAAGATGGGTCTTGAAGAGAAAATCTTATAGATGCTTTTATGATCACATATACCTGGTGCAAACTCGAGCTCACCAAAAGCAAACAAAATGCGACCCTGTGGGTTTAAGAACAGTGAAGTTAAAATATCTCTGGTGCATCACATGTGGCTGCTGGGGTAAAAAGGTTGAATGGCTCTAAATTGTGGGTAACCTGGTTGAAGAAGTAAGATACTTCTGGTGGGGTATGGATCCATAATGTAAACAAAATCAAAGAGTATTTTGCAGTCTCTTGGAATTTGCTCTGAGTGCTTTTGGTTCAATGAGAGTAAAAAGTTTTGCTCCATTATAGCCTCACTTGATAGTGAGGAAAAGGAAGGAAACTTGGAAGCAAGTCTACTTTTTTTTCTGAATTATTGCTTAAAGGTGTCAGTAGAAAAAAAGTAAGATGAGCTGCATTCTTATGATTCTTCCTACCTGCTTATTTTTCTTATTTAATTGTGCCTTTTAACTTAGTATTATTTGAGCAAAAAGGAAGAAAATGCACACAAATATGATATATTCAGAGGTATAATTGGTGAAAATTGCTTATTTCAATGTCTTTATATGTGCTTTAGTTTCTTGCTCTTTCTTGGAGGTTGCCTTTTGGAGGGGGAATAAGTATTTCTGATGCCATCTTCCTATCTGTGTCTCTTTATGATATTTTTTGCTATACCTGCTGGGATGATCCTGAATCCTTGCTTTATGGGGACTTCTGAAGGATCAATAAGAACTGCTCTTGACTGACTGTAGCTTTCAATCACTTTGCTTTCTGCTTTGTTTTCATCAGATATCTCAGACCAAGTAGTATTAATCAGCTTAATAATTTGGTGGAAACCACAGAGAACAACAAGAAGTTGATTATTTTTTTTTTTTTTTCCTCTCCTTCCTGGAGTGGCATACAAAACCAGTTGGGCAGAGCTGTTAGCCTTGCTCCTTCAGGGCTCATATAAATTAAAGGTCCTGAGCACAAGGGGTTGTTAAAATTCTCATAGGGCTCTTTATAAGATGTTAACCTTCGTGGTCTGGCCAGGCTCCAAACGGGGTAATTACATTCTTCCTACCTAAATTCCCCCTGCAATTGCAATTCGATGTGCTGGTATTCCTCACTTCCTCTCCTCCGCCGTGCCCCGTGCAACAGTTGTTGCTTTTCATCCCAGAGGTACTTGCTTTTGGTGACTGATGGAGTGATCTGTGTGTAGAGTCTATAAAGCATTTTAAGAGCCCTTTCGGACAAAATGTAATTTATGACCCTTAATTTTATTTTTTTTTTTTTTTTTAGTTATCTGCTGTTTAAAATGGACCAAGTTAATCTGGAAGAGAACGGGATCAGCAACTGCTGTCCTTCCTCGTTGAACTTCTTCCCAGGGGTTTTTTGAACAGAAGAGTTAACAGGTATAAAAAACTTTATAAAGCTTTAGTTTAGATAAAACTAAAAATAAAAATAAGGCTTTTCTAAAGGGTCCATTACAAAACATATTACGAACCTTTTAGATTTATTTTTGCCCCAGTTGAAGGATGTATTGAAATACATGTGTGTGGGACTTCTTCATAAACATGAAGAAAGAGATTTTCACTGTGAAGTTGACAGCACTGGCACAGGCTGCCCAGGGAGTTGTGGAGTCTCCGTCTCTGGAGACATCCAAACCCCACCTGGATGTGTTCTGTGTGACCTCCTGTAGGTGACCCTGCTTTGGCAGGGAGGGTTGGACTCAATGATCTTTTGAGGTCCCTTCCAACCCCTAACTTTGTGATTCTGTGTGTGTGTGTGAGTGCACACATACAAACACACACATAAACATAATGTTCCCTCTGCTTAGGAATTCTGTAACCTCAAGAGCAACATCTGAACACCCATGATCTAAAACTTACTCTTTTTCTACCACTTCTTATACTGGAAATTACCATTTTTTTCTGAAAGATATTGCATACCGCTTGGAAATAGAAAAATTATAATTAAATTTTAATGTTGCCCATAAAGAGAGAGAGGTAGTACTCAATGCTTAACAGAATAGTAAAGGAATATCTGTATGTGCCAAATATCCAGGGGCTTCAAATACAATAGCCTCTAGCCATGGGCTTTCCTATCATGTCTCTGCAACACAAACGGGATAAAGTGATGCTGGGGGACATCTTCCTATTGAATTTAATGTTAAGTTTCTCTCTTCACTCGTGGAGAGACTCATACAAAGCCACTCCTACAAATTCCATACAGAATCCAAGGACTGCTGTTCATCTGTGCCATGGTGTCCTCACTGCTGAGGTGAGATCTTTCAGGGTGATGTGAGTAGGTGAACCACTCCCCACTCAGAGCAAGTTGAGGGTTTTGCAGGTGCCTTGTGAGGTAGCAAAAGAACTGTATTTTCAGTCTCAGGTGGCAATCATCAGTGCATGATCCCATGCAAGTGAGCATGATGCACTACCTCAGCTCCTGAGGGGATTCTTCCTGGTATTTTCCAAGTCAGTGCAGAGCTCCAAGTGTCTCGACCCCTGCATTAGTCAGTCACCTTCTAGTGATGCTGAGGAAGGTTAAAAAAGCAAAACCTGACCAATCAGCAAGCTGAAAAAAACCTTTCTGTGGGGAAAAAAAAAAAAAATCCATCTATTATGATACAGTAACCAAAAGCTTGAAGCTTAAAATGTCCTTGCAAGGTCTTTAATTGTGTTTCAGTGAAAAACTACACTATGGTGAACATGGGATATCTTTCTCCTTGCCCTGTGATGAAAGCTGAAATAAATGTCCCTAAATATCTGACACCAAATTTAGCTCTCTGTGCTCTACTTCTTGTTGCTTAGAAAGGAGTCTGTGCTGACTACACAGCCAGATGTTATACCTGTGTAATCCTCCTCAGTATGGCTTCAGTGGGTTTTAACTTGGGTCCCTTGCATGCCATCAGTTCAGATAGATTCTTTCTTTAAATATTTGCCACTTAGAATTGAAATAAGCCATTTATGCAGTTTTAGCAGTGTAACCATTAAAAATGTGCTCTTGTTGTTGCAATATGTAAGAGTAAATATTTGCATAACATCCATCTGTGCCATGAAGCATTTATCTTGCAGTCATTTATAGTTAGCATTATCAGTGCAGTCTAAAAATACACATTTTATAATTCTATTATAGAAGGAAATGGAGGGGAGGGTAAATTAGTTTATTTGTAAATAAGTGTAAATGGCTTTATTCATACTGATGGGTCTGCTAACAGGCACAAGAGCAATGTACTCTCTCTTACCATCAAGTCTTATATGCACTTGTGTTTTCTCAGCATCTGCCAATATTTATATTTTTTGTTTGAGCTTTGGCAGATCAGCATCCTCTAATGTACAAGCTTTTGTTTCCAAGGTGAGACACAAATTCCTGGAATCTTGCATGCCAAAAAAAAACCCCTGTGTGTTTTCATACAACAGGAACATTTATTTCATTCAACACAGCATTTTTAGGTAAAGGTATTCTGATAGAAGAAGCAGCAAAATATTTATTTAAATGGAAGGTGATTCACAGCAAGTTATTTTGGAGGTCCATAGCCCATGAATTTGTACATCTTGAGCTTTTCTTTATTTCTGTCTTCTTTTTCTTTACCTGACACTGTGGGGTAACTTCTTAAGTCCCTGGTTTTCATTAAAGAAAGTACCAAATTTTATTCTTCTGCAATTAATACCAAAGAACATTGTTAAGTTTATCTCTATTTTGAATTCTTTTACATACTGATTTTTCTACTCTTTCAGCAAGCAGTCTCTGCTTTTTGTGTTCCTCTCCCCCCCCAGCCTCAACAATCAGGCTTCATTCTTCTCCACCAAATTTTCTCTTTCATTGTTCTGTGGGTTTTTGCTGCTTCTTGCATCCTTTCTCTTGAAAAGAGGAATAGGCTCTTTTCTTCTACTCATGCATAGCTTGCTTACTGCCTTCTGTTTTTTTTTTTTTTACACACAACTATATGTTAGGTTATTTTTTAAACTCCCAGTCTACAGCTTCCTCCTCCCCCCTCCCTAGCACTCACTGCTCTCATGAACAACTTTAATTTAATAAAAACTTTTTTTTGGTTGCACTTTCAACTGAGTTTTATAGGACCCTCTGGAAAGTTTTATATTTGATTGGAAGAAAAATGTTTTTCCCTGTTCTACAGTTTTCTCCCTATTTCTTTTATTCCTCACTGACACAATTTTTCTTCAGTCTCAACCTGTCTCTTTAACTCTCCAATCTCATTGAGCTTTTTTTGGAAAAACCCCAATAATTTAGTACTGGTCTTCAATTCAAGGTGGATAAACAAGCTTTCAAAATCACAAAAAAAGCACTAAAGCATTTTTTTCTCAGAGCCCCAACCTCGTGTGCAGGAGGTTTCTTAACCAGAAGAGATCCAGAAGAGTTTTATTTGCCCTTCCTTGGAGTGAAGCTGTAGCACTACCCATGCATACTCCAAAAATGTTTCAGTATTATGGGAGTTTGTCTTTTGATGATTCAATTCCTTTTTTATTTATTTTTTTTTTTAATTATTCTGTTAACCTGATTAGGTGGCTTTTTACACAAAAAAATGATGATGTCCTCTTGGGGGAACCAGCTCTAGCAGGAATCCTCACTCTAGCTGAAACCCAGATAAAGATTTTGAGGGTGACTTACTCAAGTTTTGAAACAGTTAATGCTCTCTTTGGAGGAGATGAGGGGTAGATAAATGGTGAACAACTGGGAAGCTGGCTCTGAAGCACGTGCTCATGAATCTGGACACTGACTAATCTGTTTTGGCTGTTGCTGGCAGTGCAAATAACAGCATAATGCAAAACCTTCCTGTTCCTTCCCACTCTGCTAACTTTCCCCCCAAGGGCAGGCAAGCAGCAGCCACAGGACCTCAACAGCAGAGGAGGGAGCAGCAGCTTGGCCAGGGCTTCTTGGATGGCTGAGCCCACAGCCTCCTCCTCCTCCTCCCTGCTGCAGCTCTTCTGGCTCTTGTGCTGCCCGATGCATGGTGGAGCAGGAGTTTGGGAGAGGTTTTCCTTCCCACTTTGCCAAGCCCAAGACAGTCTCTGACAGCAATTGAAGCATATGAGAGGTGATGGGGATGTCAGCTGCAGCCATGTGCCTTGTCCCTGCCACTGTTTTGTGTCGTGCCACCATCCCTGCTTGCCTTGGCACTGAGGAACTCAATTCCTAATCCAGGGATGCTGCCATTCAGGGTTAGCTCATGGGGTTTTCCCATTTGCTTCTTACACTAGAAGTGCTTCTTACACTGCTCTGGCTGAGCAGCAGAGGCCAACTGGGGTCAAGCGTCCTTGTCCCCTACCCAGTGTCTCCTGCCCCTTTCCCAGTGTCCCCACTTGTCCCTGCTAACCTGGCACCGCTGCTGCAGCTTTGGTGACCTGTCTGTGAGGTGCTGGCTGAGCACAGGGGAAGGGACAGAGCTGGCAGGGAGCAGGACACAGGGACACCAGGGCCATTGTCACTGGGTCCTCAGGAACCAGCACCAGCTCCACCCCAAGGCTCAGCCTGTTGGGCACAGCTGGGGATGTGTGACTGAAGGTCCTGCCATGGGGAGATGAGTGTCACAGGACTGTCCCTGTGTCCCCAGGGCTGAGCCACAGCCAGACCCATACAGCTGCAGTGGGGAAACTGAGACAGGCAGATGCTGGGTGCCACCACTCACCTGCTGTCAGTTTGGGGGTTTTGTTCCTCCTTTTAGTTGTTTGTAAAGATGATGAGCTGTATGTGACTTCCTTAGAATTTTCTCCTCTATAACTTGTGTTTGTTGGTTCCCTTACCCCATCCTTTCCCTTGTCTTGCAGAGAAGCCTCACCACAAACCTAGTGACAGCAAGTAAAATTTGCCCACTCTTTCATCATCTTGTCTATAAGTTACTCTACCACTTTACCTCCTTTAGAGTACCTATCTTTTTTCCTTCACTGATGACCCAATGTCCTGAATATATCCTCTTTTTTAATTTATTTTTTTAAGGCATCAATAAATTGCAATTTATCCTCTACTCACTCCTCTCAGATGCCTCAATTGTCTGTTCTGACTTAGCTTACATTATAGATGTGTAGTGGATCACTTGGCTACTGAAGTGTTCCCTGTGTGCTGTTTTGTTCCTGAAACACTTCAGTGGTTTTGCTCTTGAGGTGTGTTATCTGAAGGATAAGACCACCCTCTTCCTTGCATCTGCTTGGGCTTCCAGCTCACATGGGGCCTCAAGACCTTGTGGAAAATCAGTGTGACTAATGAAGAGAGATTGGTGATGCTCCTGGACACCAAGAGATGAAGGGGTAATTTGAAATAAGTAAAATGAGGACAACTGATTGCTAAGTGTTTAGCCATGCACACTTCCTTCTGAAAATATGAAATTTGTTGTCTCAGTGTATGTGCTAATATAACTTTCCTGTGAGAGTCCTGAAGATTTTTTAACTGTATCCTACAGTTTTGTTTATTTCAAACACCGCTGCCACCACCTACCTGGGGATGCTATTTGCTTTTTGTCTTTGAAGGACTGAAGATAAGTAACTTCAACCATATCATCTTCTCCTCCAAGCCACTGTTACAATATTTCATATTTCCTGCTGGAAAGAATATTGTGGGCTGCCTTGCCCTGAGGTCTGATCATCTCCCTGATGGCCCTGTTGTTGCTTTCATGAGCTGCTCTGCCACCAAATCCCTTTTTAGCACTCCTGTTATCTCTCTTGGCTCTGTCCCATAAGAACAGTTTAGGTTTAAGGTTTAGGTTTTAGGTTTAAGGTCTAGGTATGTCCTCAAGTTTCTGTAAGAGGGAGCTTTGGACTTGTAGTGTATCCAAGTGATTTATCTTGTTTTCCCTCTCAAAGCCTATGGTTTGTTCTCAGCCATGCTACATTTCATGTTGTCTGTGTGACACAGTTTTTATGGTTCATTATAGAATAAAAATAATTTTTTTCATCATTTCCAAGACCATTGTCATACCTTCCATGTCTTTGTGCCCTCTTCATGAAAGTAATACATTTTGTCAATCCTTTCTTGATAAAGTCAGCCTGGATCTGTTTCAGCAACTTCTTTACTATATTAAGACTAGCTATCAAATAACAAGGAATGTATTAAAGCCCTGTTCCTCTCTGAGGCTCAGGAAGTCCCAGCTGCTTCCCTAGAAACTACAGAAGTTCATTTTTGTTATTTTTTTTTCCCCAGGTATTGCTGTTTAGAGTTTGATTCGTGACTTCATTTCCTTTACCTGTAGATGCAGAGGTGTAGAGAGGATTGGTAGTTTGCTGTTCCCATTCTTCAGACAAGAGCACTTTTCTGTCTTGAAGCTCAATGTAGAACACCTTTGGTTCACCCAGATGAAAGCCTTCCTGGGCACTGGCTTGGGGAATAAATTTCATTTATGTTGAAACATATTTACACCTTCAAAATAAATCTGTGTGGGGTTGCAATGCTCCTCATTCCAACACCTCATCTCCACCCATCTCAATTAGCTGAAGGAATACTGACTCAAAACTCTGAAGTCTAGATTACAATTCCTCCAAAAAAAACCCAAAACAACCCAAACCCTTCTAAAGTTCAATTAGAGCTCTGCTGCCCTTATCAAGCAATAAGGAGGGCAAACAAGGTATAGTCACACCCAAAGGAACACTTATTCCAGGAAATGTGGTTGCAGGCTTGCACAGATCTGTGTGGGCAAAACACTTTCAATTTTACTTTTCTGTTAGTATAATTTTTTATATTCCATTCCTTAAGAAGAGGAGACAGTCTGACATTGGCCTTAGCTGGTAAAGGGTGACTGGAATGAATCAGAGCCTTGGAATGCTGAAATGGGTACATTTTCCTTACTGAACTATTTGCTACTTAAATAACCTCCTATATTGTTTGGTTTTAGCACTGATGTCAGTGTCTTGGCCAAAGTTCAGCAAAGGAACTGTATTCGTTTTAAACTTTCCCAGTAGTTCCTTACATCATATTATGGCTCCAAAACAACTAAATGTTGTCATCATGTTTGGTTTGAGCTTTTCATTTCAATTCCCAAGTTGTGCAACTCGTTCAAAATCACTCAAGCCTGATTCCAGCTCCTAACACTGAAAAAGGGAAGAGGGACTGGTGAGTGTTTGTGTAAATAAAAATGCCCTTCATCTCCATGCTTGCACTTGGAAGGGTGTTGTATAAACTACTCCAGCTGGAACAGCAAGTGATGTGGTTTCTATAGGAAAGGGGCATCTAGGAGAAGGCTTTTCAAGTACATTTGATATTGGGTGGCAGATGTGTAGCTTTGAAGGTCTTCAAGACAATGTTGAATGAAGAAACACATCAGGATTTCTTTAAATCACAGAAGATTGGACTGATGAAGGAAAATTAATTTGGAAGCATTTGGGGTTCTGTCATTCTGCAAGACTTTAGGCTTGGCTATAGAGAGGGCATTTGGAGGTGTTATAAAGGAAAAAAAGTGTGGCATGAATTTATTTAATCAGATGTAGAGTCAAGGTAATGATGAATAATGACTAAAGCCATTTGTAAACAGGTGCAAAACATTTTTTTCCCTGCCTGGAGAGCTGCCACTGTTATTTGATAGCTTAATATTTCAGCTAGAACTACAGCTGGAAAGGCAATGATATTGAATGATTTTCATTATCCATTCTGTGCTGCTGAAATGAACACACCATGTAAGCTGATACTAAAATAAACTCATCAAATAGAATTTGCAAGAAGCTAAACAAAAAACAAGGATTTTTTTTTCCCCATAAATGAATGTACATATGTGGTAACCCTGCAGAAGAGCTCTGGGCTGCTCATTCAGTTTTCAGGTAATTTTTGTTTGTTTGTTTGTTTGTTTGTTTTTTAAACCCTTACCACTTGGAGTCCTGAGCTACAGCTATAAAAGGCCTTACCCCTGAACTTGTCATTGCTGCTGCTCTCTGATGTGACAAGTGGCCCTGGAAGATGAACCACTCCCCAGGACACTCCAAGATCAGCTCCTGGTTCTTTTCCAGTATTACTCTTCCAGCACTAGCACTCTCTTGGAGGTGCTGCACAAACTGGCAGCAGAACTGCAGACCCTAATCTAGGACAATTAGTGATGGTTGCCAGACTAATGCTAATTAGAAAATCATCAGTAATTTGTTTTCAGGCTGCATTTCTTGGATTCACTACACTCATACTGCAGGTGCCTGCAAACCTGTTCAATATTTAATGCAATCATAACGTTGACTTAGCTTCTGGCTGTCGTTGCCTTATAATAATTTTAAAATATTCTTATGCATCTCTATGTCTTTTAAGACATTTATATGTCTTCTAGAAACCTTCACAGCAAGGGTTATAATAGTCCTAAGGCTGGAAGAGGAGTAAGAAAGCAAAAGCATCACTAGCTAACTGAGGATTGTTATTTTTTAATTTGATATAGCATGCATAAACAAACTTGATCAGGTCTTCATAAGAAATATTTCTTCTAGCCTTGGACTTCTGGACTTGAGAAATACACTAATATGCAAATTTGAAACATATAAAGTGGTTTAGCTTTTCAGCAATATTTTTATTTGATTTTTTTAGTTGGTTTTTTTTTGTTTGATTCAGTGTATAGCAATGTGAATAAATTAACCTTTTTAATGTGGTATAATGTTGTGTTGCTGCTGAGCTGTATTTCTGCTTGAATGGTAGAATACTGAGAAAGCAGGTTGCCAAAGGAGACAGTACTAACCAATTATCCAGGCTTTTAGAAAACTCTGGTTCATTCTGTAAAGACAAATGTGTCCAAACCCCCAAATCTTATGTTAATAATAGATATAATTTATTACCTTGGAAATTCCATTCTGGATTTTAAATTGGATGACTGCTGGATTCAGAAGGATGAAAACCACTGCTGAAATATATCAGATTATTCATGGCCCACAGGGAAAAGCAGGTGTCTCCTTTCACTAGGAAGGCTTTCCATTACAGGAACAGGATTTAGAGCAACACATGGATGCCTTCAGGATCCTAAAAATTTCTGCTTCCTGCTACTCTACATCCTTTACAACAACCTTTTGGCAAGATGAGGCAAATCCATGTTTTGTCCTTAAATAGCAAAACTCTTCCAATTTCTTTCAAGTAATCTTGGAAGACTGCAACTTTTTGATGATAATTTGATAATCCATGTGTTGTGGGTTGGTTTTTTTATTCTCATTTCTTCATTAATGCACCAAGGTATGGTGATAAAAACATGTAAATTACTTCTAGCTTCAATACATTTAATGTAATTTAATCAATTCCTTATCTCTCCAGACCATAAAACCTGGGAGGTGACCCCAGGGGGGAAGCTGTCAGAGTCTCTCAGCCCTGCACTGCCCAACAGCTGAGTTCCCTGGGTTCTGGGTCTCCCAGACCAACCATGGTAGAAGGTGAATGGAGAAAAGGCAAAAGCTGCAGGTCAGTGCTGAGAGCCCATAAACCAAACTGGGGCTTTATGGAAAGACAAGAGTTACTGAGCCTTGTGCTATATGGCTTCTTTTTGGGTACACTGTGGGGGTGAGGATGATGATGTTATCCATCCCTGTCCCTTCAAGGCATGCTTTGTATTTCCTAGCTATTTCCCCCTTCCTTCTGTCTGTTACACATGAGAGGGGTAATTATAGCAGAATTAAAGTGCATTTTGTCTTAAAAACAGGAGTCTGCCTGCAGGGGTCATCCTGCAGTAGCCCTGTGGTAATATTTTATTTGGAAGGAGTGTTTGCAGTTTTTTGTCTTGACAATTAACACTAAGTCTCTGCTACTAGTAAAACCACTTTGCAACAATATTCTTGAAGCTGTGGAGTTTTTCTGTCACTTGAGAGTTAGCTGGAGGGATGGACCTGAATTTCCAATTGAACACAGGATGGTGAGCACTTGGTGACAAAGAGCTTCAGAAAAATGGGCAGATTGTAAAATATTTGGCACTCCATCCTATGAGATTAAGTGTCAGCAGCATTCCTTTGGGGTGATGTGAAGTCTTGGAGGAAACACCCTGGCAGGTTTTTATCTAAATTGCAAAGGAGCTTTTGGAGACAGTGAAAATTCTGGCTTTGCAGCTTTGCACTGGTATGCTCAGAGGAGATGTATTGCTTCAAGGTGAAGTGTTGGGCTTGCCCCAGTCATGACTTGGGTCAGGTTTTACTTCATTTGGAATTGCACTTCCCCAGATGAAGTCACAGGATAGGTAAACCCTTGTTAAACTGTATTGATGGGGAGGGAGGAAGGGAAAAAATGTTTTAGGCAGGGTGTTGAAGTTTGTTATTGCTCCTGGAGCCAGTTCACCTTCTGGAATAGTACTTGAAAAGCAAATATTTTATTTCCATTATTGGTGCATCCTCAGTGACATCCTCCTGAAATGCCTAAGAAGTTTCTCTCCTTCAGTTCTATGGCAGGGAATTCCTTTTTTCTCCAAGGCATCCAGGGTGTAGGATCCTTCTGGTACAGGGGTGTGCACGTGCAGTAGGGAATCTGAGTGAGCCAAGGAGCATAGAGCTTGTCAAAGCAGAGGATCTGAAATACACTGTAGACTGCACATTTAAAGTTGTGAAAGTTATTTTTTATTTCTTTAGAGTTTTCATCACTTTGTGATGCTTTATTACTTATCAAGTGGTATTGCAGATCCGTTCCTGAGATGATGTGGTCAGAATGCTCTTTTTATAACTTCTTTGCTCTGAAACTTTCACAAATGTTCAGATACTTGCTGTCATATAAGCTCCAAGAGTTGTATTCTTGATGTTGGATGTTTTTAAATGCCAATATTTAAATGTATTCTGAAAGGATGGGGTTTTTTGTCGTTGTTGTTGTTGCCTGTCCTCCACTGTCTGGAAGATAAGGCTCACCAGTATTTGGGATTGCTGATGCTGCTTAGTGGTTATCACATCTGCTGGCTGCAACTTTTCTCTGTCTTCTTTTATATTGGTTCTGCATTGCACTGTGTGCCAACAGGAATGGGAATGGTTTGAGGTGTACTTGATCAGTATCAAATGTTCTCTATGCACAAGTACTTGAATTTGAGGCATGATTTCTGATTTGCCCCTTGCAGAGGAGATAGAGTTATCCCAGGAAATCTATTGATTGTATCACCAGAAACCTCAGGAAGGCAAGAGGCTGGCTGTGTGTGTGTGTGTGTCCCCAAGAATGTCACTCCCAACCCAAAAGATCATGTGACCCCCCCCAAAATCTAGTCTGGAGGATGTATTAGCTTTAAACCAACCCTTCATCATGCTGAGGGCATGATAGTTTTGAATCTTTTTGTGATTTAATCTTGAAGGTCTTCTGCATAATTTTGTTTTAAATGTGAGCTGGGAACCAGAAGTATGAATCAGAGCAATGCAAAGGATGCTGCTTCTAAGTTCTTAATCATAGAATCATAGAACTGGCTGGGTTGGAAGGGACCTCAGAGATCACCAAGTCCAACCCTTGATCCACTCCCCCCGTGGTTCCCAGCCCATGGCACTCAGTGCCACATCCAGGCTCTTTGGAAAGATCTCCAGACACGGAGAATCCACTACTTCCCTGGGCAGCCCATTCCAATGCCTGATCACCCTCTCCAGAAAGAAATTCTTTCTCATCTCCAACCTAAACCTCCCCTGGCACAACTTGAGACCCTGCCCTCTTGTCTTGCTGAGAGTTGCCTGGGAAAAGAGCCCAACCCCCCCCTGGCTCCAACCTCCTTTCAGGGAGTTGTAGAGAGTGATGAGGTCTCCCCTGAGCCTCCTCTTCTCCAGCCTCAACACCCCCAGCTCCCTCAGCCCTTCCTCACAGGAATTCTGCTGGATCCCTTCACAGCCTCCTTGCTCTTCTCTGGACCTGCTCCAGCACCTCAATCTCCTTCCTGAGCTGAGGGGCCCAGAACTGGACACAGGACTCAAGCTGTGGCCTCCCCAGGGCTGAGCACAGGGGCAGAATCCCTTCCCTGGACCTGCTGGCCACGCTGTTCCTGAGCCAGCCCAGGATGCCATTGGCCTTCTTGGCCACCTGGGCACACTGCTGGCTCATGCTCAGCTTCAGCTTCCATAGCCAGAGGTACATTTCCAAACCTCACCATTTCATCCAGGATGTCCTCATAAGAGGAATGGAAAATTGTCTATAAGACTTTTGCAGTGCCTGTGCCACTGCTTTAGGATTGTCATAATTTTGTTGTGAAAACTTCAGTTGGCAAGAGAGGGTCTTTGATACTTGAGGTTATTTTCGTTAGTGCCATCTTGTGATGATAGCCTGTCTACATCTCCATGACACATATAGATAGGATGGACTCTCTAAATAAGGAAATAAGATGGAGGTCAATTATCCTATTAATTTATTTAACTTTTTTTTCATGTGACCTTCTGGATCTTATCTGTTGGACAACACAAATATTCTACATGTGAATCAGAATCTAGTGGTTTTGATTTTCAGCAGGGAAATTATTTGATTAATGGTTGGTAAAGAGGATTTTCTTGCAACACTTAACTGTGAGATGAGTCTTTTTGATATTTTCCATTTGTGTGGCACTGTTAAGTGGAATGGGAACACAAGGTCATTATTCTTCCACTTTTTGGAGCTCTCTGATGAGTGAGGATGTACATGGGCTGAGAAAAGTCTTCTGTAGTTGTCAAGAGGTGCTTGGTCAGTAATCTCTGAGTAGTGTCACAGAGCATTGAACAACATGAGAAGAAAACCAACAGTTTTGCACTCTGAGAATAATTTATTATAAATATTAGCCTGTCCTGGGTTGAACTCTTAAGCAGGAATAAGACTATGGAATAAGAGTGAAGTTGAAGTTTCCTGCTAAAGCCACTTCCCCACCCAAACTCTGTGCAGTCAGGCTTCCCTTTCAGTCCAAATATCTGAAATAACAAAGAAAACATTAAAAATGTCCAGCTAGAAATTTCAAATTTGAACAGCCAAGTTCCACTCTCTGACAGTAAGAGTGGGTGTAACTTTTTTTTTTTTACCCAGATATACCCAAAGTCAAAGGAAAACTGGATAAAAATGGGTGCACAAAACACTCAACCCAGAAACCCAGAATCTTGGTTTCTGAATAGCAGGTCAAAAAAAAGTTTGTTTATTTGCATCCCATTGCCCATGTGGCTTTATTGGCATTCCCAACTAAATTCCTGAGATAAAATACATTTATTCAGAGTAATCTCAGTCGTATGCTAAAGCAAACCACTATCATAGCAATTTTTTTCTTGCATTCTTTCCACATTTATAGAAAAAAAATTGACTCTTTGAGCACAACTGAAATCTGGAATTGAAGACTTTCATCTCACTTATGAAATAATGGTCATGAAATTCAGATTCCAGTCTGTGATTTTTGCCATTGAGTCCAAGGGGGGTTTATTAATTGTTTTACTGCTTGCTTAAATATGACCAGCTGGACAGACAAAAGAAAAGATCTTTTAAATATATCTAATGCCAGTAACACTTCCAGGTATTCATGTTGGCCAAGAATCACTAGAAAAGGTCAAATATGAAAAAAAAAATCATTAAAGATCATAATTAGACTTAGAAAATTTACTGATAGACTTTCAAAATTATTCTTTAAAAAAAAATAAAAACCTAACCAATCTTTGCAGCTCACAGGGTAAAGGGTTTGGAACTACTCTTTGAATGTTGTTAGGCTGTCAAGGTTTGGGTTGAAAGGAGATTTTCAGGGGTGTCTTTTGGAACATATTAATCCACTCCATCCCTCTCCTGTAATCTACAGTACAGAGAGAACAGGAATGACTTTTTCACCTTTTCAAGTCACAGAGGAAGAGTAAACCAAAATACTTATTTTCCAAAAGAACATCCAGTTTGAGACTTCAGAGATTCAATAATATTAGGTGTAAGATGGAGATCAGTTATTAATTTATTTAACTTTTTTTCACGTGACCTTCTGGATCTTATCTGTTGGAGATTGGAAAACTTCCATTTTGTGTAGAATGTCAGCTGCTTTACTCCACTGAACACCAGAATTTTAAAGGCTGATGCCTCAGAGGATCCAGTAGAGGATCATCATCACCAGCAAGAGGATCCAGAAGAACAGGAGATTCTCAGATCCAGCAAATACTTTTTTTTTTTCCCTATCATTATTTCAGTAATAATCAAACACAGAGGCACTGGTACGTGTCACATCCACGTTAATGCCACACAATCTTGGTTTTTGCTGAAGTTTCACAAGCTTTTAGGAAAGCCAGGGTTGATGAAGATGTGCTTTCCTTTGGTGTGGAGTTTGCTGATTGTTTTTTTGCTTTTTCCTTTCCTTATGAGAAGTATTTGGCTTATGCAGGAGAAAACATGGCCCTGGCTATGGATGCCAACAAGCCTTCAGTAACCATCCAGTGCCCCCTCCCCTGCCAGCCCAGGCTGCTCCAAGCCCCATCCAACCTGCCCTTCAACATTCTTAGAGATGGGGCAGCACAGCTAATCTGGGCAGCATGGGCCAGGGTCTCACCACCCTCACAGGGTAGAATTTCATCCTAATGTCTAATTTAAATCTCTCCTCTTCCAGTTTAAAGCCATTCCCCCTTGGCCTATCACTCCATCCCCTTACAAAAAGTCCCTTTTTGGGCTACTGGGTCTTTAGCATCTCCTGCTTCTCCCTGTTCTACCTACATAAGCCTCATACCAATGCAGTTGTCTTTAACAGGTTCATTTAAAGTTTCATGCTGTTTCTTTTTTTAATAAACCACCTGTATGTTGGTGTCACTCCTAGAACCATGCAGGAACTGTAGGTTCAGTATGAAGTCAGGTCCTTTCAGCACATGGTGGCACCTTTGGGAGCAAAGCTGTAGGCCTGGTTTCCATGCTGCTAGGGCATGAACTCCGTTGTCCTACTTCTGACAGACCTTAGGGCCCAGGGAGTGCTTTGTCTCTCTGGAAAAGTAGGAAAAACCAAATGTGAGGCTCATGGAGAGGTGTTAGATCAGCCTAGGCTGATTCCACCTCACCAGAGCAGCTCAAGTGCTCTGTGCAGCTGCATCATCACTGCTGCTCTTGCACCAAGTACTGATTCCTACCACAGATCTGTCTTTTTGTAGCTGCATATTCCACTTACAAGGAGCTTTGGCTTTTTCTTGTGATAACACAGGATCAAAAGAGTTGGAAAAGCTCAATCTCAGCTGACACAGCATCCCTCCCTCTCATTACAAGAGGCAGGATGACTCCCAAATTGAGGGATGAGCAAGCTGTGGGTGCCCTGGAGACGTTGGTGTTTGCTGTAAGCTGGTGGAGAAGGTGTTGCTGAACCTCTGAGATCCATGGCAACGCTGCCAGGGAACAATTGGCTTCCCAAGCAGAGTTATGGTCCGTGGGAGAGGAGCTGGAAAAGCCTCCTGAAGGCTGCAGGGCCAAACCGGATTAATCACGTTTTGTTCTGAGCTCTTTCTTAATGGCAGTCAAAAGAAATTTGTGGAACAAATTGGTTGTTATTCACTGAAGAGCTGAAGTAGCTGATCCAAACAGCACTTAACAGGGGTCACGTTGTACCATCTGGAGCCACAGTTTGTTTTGTGAGCCACTCAAAAACAGAGGGGGAAAAAAGCCCCAAAACTTGTATATGATTATTGTATCATATTGTGTGTGATTATTGGTAGTAACAGCACAGAGCTACTGACACGAGGTCTTGGGAAAGTGAGGTGGGAGATGTAAAGAAATGGGCAGTCAGGGCCAGCTACAGATTTCTGAGGCATTTTGTAAAGGCCAGGGGGTTTCACACAAGTTCACAGGTAAAAAGTAAGGTAACAGGAATAGCACCATCACCAGAAGAAAAGGGTCAGAGGCACGAGGCCTTGGTCAGGGTCTCTTAATAAAACAGCACCTTGCTGGCTAAAATTTGTGATCCAAAATAAGAATCAGGAAAAAAAGCAATTCATTGTTTCTCATTACATGTGACTAAAGAATGTGTAAGGGAAGTCACCAAACACACCTCATTCACCAAGGGTTAGGATGGAAAAGGAGAAGATAACTTTTTTTAAAGTTTGGGGTTTTATGTTCCTAATACTGCTATCTTTAAATATAAATAAGTAAATGAAACCCTTCAGAAGTTTGTAATAAGGTTTAAGTACTAAAAACCTAGGGGTTTTTTCTAGATGTTTTTTCCCTTGGAATCTGAAAATCTCTGTACTTTTTAAACTTTCCTATGAATGTTCTCGTGGAAAGAACAAACAAGTAGCTTTAAAAGAAAAAAAAAAGACAATCTACAAAAGAGTAGATTGACAAGGAGGTAAGCTGTAAGTTATATATAAAAGGTAAAAAATAAAAGGTGAGTCAATCACCTGAGAATATTTCTGAGACAACACAGTGGCTTTAAAAGAGAGTATTTTGGGCAGCTGCCTTCTGTATCTCCCTAGGGAAGTGACTTAACAATAAATGGGGTCTTCTGGCTGCCTGGCTGCCAGCTAGCAGCTACCTCCAGAGAAAAAAATAACCAAAAAAAGGAATGTTATTACCTTGATTAATCAAGTTTGTTGGCAACTGTTTATATATTGTGTTGTGTGGAGTTGGATCCATGAGATCTGACTTCAGGTCAGCATCTGAAATGATGCTGTGAGTGCATATTGTGGGGTGACTTCAGGGGAATGCTTCTGCCTTGGGTAAAAACTAAGTGTGCTCTTAGAATAATTCCTGCCTAGAAGGAAAATACTCAATTATGATGAAATTACACTGCAGTTAATTGGAGCTGACCATGTAGTAGAGCAAGGTGCTGGGCAGCAAAGGTGCAGGTGCTAAAGCACATAGAGTCTTTGCTCTGCATCCTCTTGTGTGTGATGCTTAGGAGTATTACTGCAGGCTGCTTGATGGCTCTGAATATGCAGTGCTGTCTTCCTAGTGGAAGGCAATTGCTTCTCTCTTGGGTGAAAAACTACTGAGAAAAATTAAAATTTTGACAGTATTTCTATAAGAAGGGCTGATGAATTCAATAATCTCAACTGCAAGCTATTAGCTGAGAGATGGGTCATGATGTTTTGCATCACTACGTAGTCCAATTATGATGCAACAGGTTATGGTTGCATTAGATTTGCTTTAAAACTTCTTTTAACCTTGGCAAAGATTTAACACTTAAGCATTGTTATGGAAAGGAAGTCAAAGCTCGGCAAAGGTCTCCAGCTTCACCCTGGCTTTGGGGAGATAAAATGTTTCCTGCAGTCTTGAGTACATCCCATCAAACTGTTTGACTCCTTTGCATTTCAGCTTTTATATCTATATTTGTATATATATTGTGCTCAGTTCTTTGAAATACATGGAAGCAGACAATTCTTTGCACATGGCTTCTCTGCAGTGGGCATCTCACACCTTCCATATTTCAGTGTCTCATCCTCTTTGTCTGGCAGCTGTCTCCCAAACTGCCTTTTTACAGTTTTGTGGAAGCTGCCCACCAAGTAATGCCTCCATAATGCTTTCCCAGCTACCCTCCCCTCACCATTATCATCTCTAAGGGCTCTTGTTAATTATACTGCTGGGACCTGGGACATAAAAGTGCCTTTTCTGCCACATCCAAGCATTATTATGCTTTTCTAACCAGATCTCACCCAGGGGCCATGCAGCTTTCATCAGGAGGAACAGAAAAGGCAGAGCTGAGCCAGGGTTTGTCCCTGAGCCTTTCCACAGGCAGCATCATTTGAGCAGAATCCCTCCAGCTCATGAAACTTTCCTGATAAGGACTCAAGGTAGTCTGGGAAATAGAGTGGAAAAGCACCAGGTCTGAAAGGAAATTTAGTTTCTGATTTCTAGTGGAAGCCATTTGTGTGAGGAGAAGGGGTAGCAGATCTTGGCTTCATGGGTTACCTTGGGCATAATTATATTTAGAGCCCAAATAGCATCTAGCTGAAGGAATTATTTGATTCAAGGACACTAAGGCATAGTATTTTCTCTGGAAATGACAATTTTGAAAGCATGCTCAGTGTGAACTGTGCCACTTCTGAAGAAAAGGAGTAGTCTTTCCTGTAGCCTCAGAAAGCCTTAGTGGCTAAAGCTGGTGAAAGTCAGCCAGATTAACACCCCAAAATACTGTGAAGCTCATTGCTCATCTTAAAACCTCATCTACAGAGGGATTCAAGCCTTGTTGTGTCATCTGTACTTCTGGAGTCCTGAAAAACAAACAGCAGAATATCTTCTAATAGTTTGTACATCAAATTCACCCTGTCCAGCCAGCAAAGAGGGTGAGTGTAGTTAATTTATCAGTACACCCAGTAATTAATAGCAGTATTTTACTGGTGAATGAAAAGTATATTTGCCCTTTTCCCCTCAGATTGCTGCAGCAGATGCTGGCACTATCACTTATTTTTTTATTTTTTAGAACTAACCAAGAGAACAGAGCTGTGCTTCTTGCCTATTCAAATTCAGCAGTTGGCCTGTAGCCCTAACTTTTCATCAGGGCTTTTATAAACTAAACAGAGAGAATTCCAGAGCTTGTTAGCATCTTATTTTTATGGATTCAAACACGCTGCCCTGGCTTTTCCAAGGAGAGTTAACAGTCTTGCTGCTTGCAGGAAAAGGTTGAATAGAGAAGCAGATGCATTTGTAATTTACTGAGTGGTCTTTGCCATGTGTCTTGGTATTAAATCAGTGTAAAGATACCAACTTGTGTGGATGACACTGTTGGGATGGAGCTACAACACAAGCACATGGCAAACTGGGTCAGTCAAAGCAGGTAGTAAAGGTTTTTCATGGCATTTTTGCTAAATTACTCAAGTACAGTGTTGTTTCAAAATAAACTTGCTGAGTAAAGCTTCTAGCTAGTGCCTTCCATAACCTACTCTTTCCTAACTTCTCAGAATTATTATTCACTGAATTCTGTAACTCTTTGGTTAATTTTATCTAGTACTTCACATTATAATACCCTGCTTTGTCTTGCTGCAGCCTTAACAAAATGTGACTGCCTGGACTGTCCAAGCCTAGTCCCAGGCTGATCATATTTTTTAAGAGACTTAGCCAAAAGAGCTCATTCACATCCAAGAATGAGTCAATTCAATAATCTCCTTGATTAAAAAAGAAACCACCCCAAAAAAACCCCAAACCCCAAACCCAGAACATCAATGAACAACCACAAAACCCAAAAGCCAACTCCACAGAACTGAGGAGAGGCTGCCTAAAGCTCAGCATGGATTTGACCTGTAGCTGCTCCTTTGAAACGTGCTCACATTCACCAAGCCATTACATCTGTGAGGAACTGCAGTTCCCATTTCCTTAGTGGAGATGACAGCTGTTAAATTTCCCCCAGGCTCCATTTTGGAAGGTTTTTTTTCCCCCAAATCCCCCCAGGGCTTAGCAGAAGCAGGATGCTTTGGACCTGATGGAGAGGGGCAGGGGGGCTTTTCCCCCTGTGGAAGAGGCCACGAAGTGTGCTGGGAGATGGGGATGGACATGGGATGGGGGAGAGCTGCAGAGAGGGGTTCTTGAGATGGCAGGCAAGGGAAATCAGGCTGGGTTTTTCTCAGAGTTTATCCCTGGTTGGGTATTTCTGGGTGCCCAGCAGAATAACCAGATTTGAGCTGTTGACACACAAAAAGCACTCGCAGGTGCTGCTCATCTAGGACCAGAGCCTTGGGAATAGAATGATGTAACCAGAAGAACTGAAGGAATCCTGGGAATCTCAAACTGATTGTCAATAAACACCTTAATTATGAATCACTCAGCAGTTAAAATCAAGGAGAGCAAACCTTGGGTAGTCATTTGGGATGTGAGGGCAATGTTAAAACCATAGGAGCCAGGACTGCTCTGTGACATTTCAAGTTTGGTAGAACAGGAAGGACACATACTGCCTAAAATTCCCATGGGATGAGATTTACCTGGATGTCAAGATGGAATGCTGGTTAGAGTGGATGCTTTTAGGAAGTTTCCCTCCTTGATTTGTTTCCTTGGTTTATTTTTGTTTTCTCTGCTCCCAGCAAATAACATTTCCATCCCTTGTGTGCTGCATTTGTGCAGGGTGGAGCTGTTACTGGGCAGCCAGTGATGCCACTGGTGTGGAGATAACTGGTTTTGCTTTAGCTTGAGTTTAGCTGACATGAGTAAAAATAATCCTGCAGGTGTCCTGCCAGCACTTTGGTGCAGACTGGGGAGGCATTCTCTGCTTTCAGCCCCAAAATCCACACTGCCACAACCCTGGGCTGTTGCTCTATGAAGCGACCCAATTCCAGGTAGTTAACTGGTGCACTAAAACTAATTACCTGGTAGGCTCAAGTTAATTACCTGGTAGGCTTAAGTTAACCACCTGGTGCACAATGAATGCTCAGCTCCAGGCTCCCAGTGAGGCTTTTGGTATGTGCAGAGACATTACTATTGATAGCTCAAAAGAGCAGGGACTGTCTGGTGCCTGAATGTCACCAGTTAAAAGGCAAAGGGCAAAATTTTGGTCTGCCTGAAAGCCAGCAGAAGTGTTGCTGTTCACCTCAAGAAACCTGAGTGATCTCCTTGAATCCTGTAAGCTTGGCTTCTGGAGAAGAAGGAATCAGGTGGTGCTTTTACTCCTTGCAGCTTCACCAAGACTCTGTATTCTAAGAGGTTTTAAATTGTCTTTTTTTTTTCTTTCCCCTCTCTGATTGAGTTTTGTGGGAAACTAAATAGAAAGTGTGTTTTAGAGCCCCAGAGACCTGCTCTGATGAACCACATCAGGAGAAGTTAAACATCTGCTTGATGCACAGACACAGCTTTAGCAGGACTCAAAAAGAAATCGTAGGAAATCTGTTTACTTTTAAGTTTCAAACCTCATTGCTCACCCTTAAATTTTAATGTCCTTACATACAGATAAAAAATGTAAAAAAGCTCAATACAAAATATTTACCACCCGGGCAGAAAATGTATAAAAGGAGGAGGAAATGTGTAGAAGGGGAAGAAAACGGATCAGTTTTGCAACTTCAGAGTGGCTTTTACAGAAGGGAAACCAGATTCTGGAATTTAACAAGACTGTATCATACTAACATGATATTTGAGCAGTGATTTTACTGGCTTACCAAATGCCTGGTTTATAGTTTGTATTGCACGTGTGAAATGAAATGGACTTTATAGTAAATAGATTTTTTTAATTTCAATTAACATTTTTTTCATCATAAAGAAAATGTACAGAATTTGTGTGGAAATCCAGGTACTCTGCTTACTCAAAAAAGATAATACTGTGCTGCAGACTTTTAAATATAATAAAATGCATTTAATAGCAATCTTGTGGGGTATTGTCAAATATGGACATAAGATTCAAAGTATGGAAATTCAGTTGTGGATCAAAATGACCATAAAAGCAGTAACTCAAAGAACCTTATCAACATGTCAGTGCCCATCATTTATCACAGATGGCTCATACCAATGTAAAAAACATATAAAATGTAGTAGTATACTCAACACATGGTTTACTTTGTTGCATTGTTCCTACATGTTCTTTGTGTTAAAATCCAGGAAATTCTATTACGAAGAGAATATTGGGTTGGGTTTTTTTTGTTTGTTTATTAAACTAAAGTACAGGTTAAAGTAATTCCTTTCTTGCCATGAACATATACCAACAGTGATTAAAAAATAAACATTTATTTACAAAATATTGAGGCATACATATTACACAAGTCAGTTATATCAAAGTGGTTTGGTTGGTTTTTTTCTTTCTTTCTTTCTTTAAACAGTATCTGTAGCAACCAACTATTTGCATTGGTTTCTCATAGTGCAAACGGTACTGTTGCAAAGGCAGGTTACCTTGTGGGGTTGGGGTTTGGATGTCAGGCTTCTCTGCTGCCTTTTAGATTCACTACATCTAGAAAACTATTCTCTTTCACTTAAAAAATACCTATTTCTTGCGAATGTTGAGTAGTGTACCTGAGGATAGGGCAAATTCCTTGTTAGTCTAAATTCTTTCACTTATTTAACTATCTATTTACTCAGCCTGCTTACGTAGCACCATTGCCATCGTTTACTAACACACTAATGAGGAAAAGGAATGGAAACACACTAAAACACACTATGCCATCCCTCCTTTCAGGATTTGTCCCTGGATGTGGAATTTCACCTGATACATTTCGTGATTCTGCACTACGTGTTCAAGTGTTTAAGGATGATTCTGGTGGTATTGTGGAGTGGTGTATATGCTAACCAGTATATATTTTCCTGTAAATACAACATTAAGTGAAGCTGTGAAGAAATGGACTTAAAAGCCTGCTCCTTCAGGTGAGAAGGAGCTTGCTTTTGCTTACCAACCTGTAGCAAAACCTGCGTATAAACTCGTGGCTGAACGACTGAGCGTTGATTCCCTCACAATGTAAAATCCTGGTTTTGATTGTAGCTTTTCTTCTTGGCTGGCTCAAAGGTAACTGTCTCGTCCTTTTTAGTTCACATTTCTGGTTCTGCTGCACCCAACCTCTCCCATAACCTCTGGTGCAGCACGTAGGATGTTGGCAATGCAGAGCGTACGTAACTTCACAGTTTCAAAGACTTGCTGAGGGGGTATAGCTTTATTTTTTTTTCTCTATTTTTTTTTTTAATTTTTATTTATTTTTCTTCTTTTGGTAGCTCCCACAACCTCATGAAGATGTGGCTCTCCCAACCACCTCAGGAGCACCCACAGCGATCTACCACCATGGCTGGGATCTTCCCATAGATTATTTGTTCCTTCCCGTTGAAGTACAGCATGTTTATGGGGGACATCTTGGTGGGCGTGCAGCAAGGGCCCGCAGAGCCTCTGGGGTTGGCTTGGTGCACCAGGTGAGTGTGGGGGTATTTTTGTAAAAAGACAAATTCACACTCTCCAGAGCAGTAGTTGGCTTTGTATCTTTTCGGGGCGATAATCCAGTCCCAGCCAAAAGCCTCAAAATCCACTGTCAGGGGGTAGCGGCAGCAGCGCGACTCCGTCGAGTGCTCGTCGCAGTCGAGGCCGAAATCTCTGCGGGACCTTTTTGGGGTGTCTGTGACTCTGACCTCTAAAAATGGGTTCTGAGAGGAAACCAGAAGCATTGCTGAGTTAAGCCCAAGCGCAGGAAAAACCATGCAAATCCAGCACCTTTCATAGGAGGTGTAGCAAATCATCACCCCCAGATAACAGCCTTTTGGCAACCTAAACTTCCTCCTCCTCTCTGCTCGAGGATTGTTGCTCTCCTGCACGCTGAGCACCACCATCCCCCTCCTGTTTCTCCATAAAGAGCTTTAGTTTCTGAGGTTCTTCCCCTGAAAATCACCACTACCTTACTGCCACCATCATTTCTATTAAATGCTAAAAGCTTCCAGAAATTTTGAGGATTTCTCATTTTGCTGTGAGCTTTTCTTTGTTTGTTTTAAACCCTATCATAAGAGCCCCCCTTTTTTTTCCTGTTTTTTTCCTGTTTTTTTTTTACTGGTTTTTTTCCTGGTTTTTTTCCCCCTTTTTTCTCCCTTTTTTCTCCTTTTTTTCCCCTTTTTCCCCTTTTTCCCCTTTTTCCCCCTTTTCCCCCTTTTCCCCTTTTCCCCTTTTCCCCTTTTCCCCCTTTTCCCCCTTTCCCCTTTTCCCCTTTTCCCCTTTTCCCCCTTTTCCCCCTTTTCCCCCTTTTCCCCCTTTTCCCCCTTTCCCCCTTTTCCCCTTTCCCCTTTTCCCCCTTTTCCCCCTTTTCCCCCTTTCCCCCTTTTCCCCCTTTTCCCCCTTTCCCCCTTTCCCCCTTTTCCCCCTTTTCCCCCTTTTCCCCTTTTTTCTCCTTTTCCTTTTTTCCCCCTTTTCCCCCTTTTCCCCTTTTCCCCCTTTCCCCCTTTCCCCCCTTTCCCCCCTTTCCCCCTTCCCCCTTTTCCCCCTTTTCCCCCTTTTCCCCCTTTTCCCCCTTTTCCCCCTTTTTCCCCTTTTTTCTCCTTTTCCTTTTTTCCCCCTTTTCCCCCTTTTCCCCCTTTTCCCCCTTTTCCCCCTTTCCCCCCTTTCCCCCTTTCCCCCTTTTCCCCCTTTTCCCCCTTTTCCCCCTTTTCCCCCTTTTCCCCCTTTTCCCCCTTTTCCCCCTTTCCCCCCCTTTCCCCCTTTTCCCCCTTTTCCTCCTTTTCCCCCTTTTCCCCTTTATTCTTTTTTTCTTTTTTTCCCTTTTCCCCCTTTTCCCTCTTTTTTCCCCTTTTTTCCTTTTTTCTCCTTTCTTTTTCCTTTTTTTCTTTTTCTTTCTTCCTTTTTTTCCCTTTTTTCTTTCCTTTTTTCTTTCCTTTTTTCTTTCCTTTTTTCTTTCCTTTTTTCTTTCCTTTTTTCTTTCCTTTTTTCTTTCCTTTTTTCCCTTCCCCTGCATTAGAACTCCAAATCAAAAATTAAGAACTCCAAAACCATTTCAAGAGGCAGGACTGCCCAGTGTTACTCTCCCTTTTGCCAGTCCTTCTGGAACTCCCCCCACTGAATGCCTCTCCAGTTCAGGCTTTCTGGATACCAGGGAAGGCTCCTTCTCCAGACCAAGGAGGAGAAAAACTGCTCCATGGTTGCTGCTGTTCCTGAATGACTGCAGTGCAGTAGGAGTGAGTGTTTCCCTGCCAGTACAGGTCACTTCAGAGTTTTCCCCTCTGCCAGAGGGCTGAATGCAAATTTGCATCCAACAAGTGCTGAATTTGGAGGCAGATCTCATATTTTGACTCCTAGAAGAGTCCTGTGGCCAGGGATGGGATCTGGGGGGATCTCCAAGCCCTGTGCCTCCCACGGGAGGTGCATTTCAGCCCACAACAACTGAGAGCAGAAGGATGGTGCAAACCTTTTACAATCATGAATTTTAAAAAAAGTTCCTGATGGTTCTTCCCTTCCAGGCACTGATTTCAGCCCCACCTGTTGGTGTGACACTGACCAGGGTGTCCCATGAAAGTGGAACCTTCAGCAACTTTGTCACCCAGCTCTGTCCCCTCTGAAATTCCTGCAAGTTGCCCTGCTCTGCAGACACTCCTCCCAGAGGTAATGATATGGGCAGGGCCAGGGAGGAGCTGTGGGGAAATTCCCTCTCCTGTTAACAGGAGATCCACATCTCTGGTGGATCTACACTTAAGATATCACATCCTTTTTCCTTTAAGTTTTGCCTTTAGGTTTCCTCTAAGTTCTTAATCCCATTATACCCTTATAAAGTTAAATGTTACCCAGCTACCTAAGTACAGTTGGACATGATCTTAAAGGTTTTTCCCAACCTAAATCTATGATCCTGGAACAAACAGATTGATCCACTGCATATAAGTAAAAGTAAATCCTACTCTTCATGCTTTATTTAAAAGGAGGACCTTTGTGGTTGTGAGTTTTTTTGGCTGTGATAGGTTCAGGATCTTTGTAGGTTGGAGATGATGAGTGCAGAAACAAATAACAAGCAAAATGTGGTAGTTTAATTGGTACACTTCAGGTTTAATTTGTTCATCTCTACTTACAAAATTAATTATTTTATGTTCTTTCTCATTATTACATCTCATTTATTGTATGAGGCAGAATTTCCCTATGCAAACATCTCTAATAGATGGCCTGACACACTTCATTACATGCTGAGAGGTACAGAGCTCAGCATTACCTGGTTCCACCTTCCTAAACACAGGTAACTCTTGCTGTTGTTAATATAAAACACGTGCACACAGAGCAGGGAGCAATTCCCTCACTTTCTCAGCACTATTGGAGGCAACTTCCCTGTCACTGAAAGTCACTAATGACTGTTCCTTTAGCTTTATAGAGAACAACTGCTGATGAAGCAGTATTTGCCCTCAGATTTGAAATGTTTCTTTGCTGGTAACATCCACTGGTATTCACCAGAATATTTTCTAGTTATTAATGCCTTTCAGCATCCCTCTGAAGCACTGCAGTTTGTCTCAGTTTTTCAAGCAGGGAAACAAGCAGAGGAATGCTGTTGGTTTTGCCATGATCAGAGAGCAAAGAACAGAAGAACTGGATATACAGAACCTTTCTGTTCCCTAAGCAGTGCTTCAGCACAACTGAAATGCAAAACATTTAAATGTGATTTAAAAAAAAAAAACAAAACAGAAAATGAACTTACCAATCCATCCTCACCAGGTCCTGGGAAGGTTACAGCAAGATCTCGTCCGTTCTCATCAAAAGCTTTGATTTCGATGCCCAAATTGGATTCAGGCTGTTTGAGCCAATTTTGCAACACTGTCTTCACATCAATACTCTGCCAAATACCAGTGCCTGGGTTCATGTCAAGTTTCAGAGATCGAATTCCAGTGTATCTTGTACCGTCTTTCATGGGCTTAATAAGTCTCAGGATCTGCACAAACACCGTTGTAGGTTTTTGGACTTGCCTCAAGTATATCCACAATTGTGCCTTTACTACTTTGTTATATTGTATTTTAGAGCTAAATTTAAAGAAGCAACATTTTGGTTTTCCCTCCATTTGTACAAGAAAATCAGCTATAAATGAATGGAAAGAATAGATTACTGAACAGGGAACAAAAAGAAATATGCATATATAAACCAAATCTATTTTTTTTCCAGACCCCGTAGGAAGTCTCACAATATATTATAAACAGTATCAGCAGCCAAGTGGATTTAACTTAATTCATTTACTGTGGTTCATGCTCTACAGCAAATTTAATGGATGTCAACAAAACCATTAAGCTAATCACCTAAAAAGTACCATTGCATGTCAAGGAACCCATGATAGTGGCACCAGTGCTGTGGGCTGACCTGCACAGCTGCAAAAAACCCTTCTTCCCAAACAAAAACTACCTGGGGAGGGGACACAGCCTATTCCACTTCACAGTGGCTACTACCAACTCACTCCTGCTGGCCACCTCCTGAGGACCTTCCTAAAGCATGCAGAATCACAGAATCACAGAATCCTAGGGGTTGGAAGGGAGCTGACTCAATTCTACTTCTAATTTATTTGATTGCCTTGGTGTGCTGCAAAGCCACACACACAGAGGCAGTCGTGCCACACAAACACTGCCATTTCTTTTCTCAGGGGGGGGAAAAATAATTGAGAGTGTTAATCCGAGGATCATTTTGTTTTCATTTGAACAATATTATAAGAAAGTCGTGTCTGGTGCTGTGTTCCCCCTTCCTGGAGCCTATGATGCAGCTGTCACACCTCCTCACCATGCCAGGGTAAAATGGGTAATACTAATCTGAAATGGTGCAGGGCTTTGACATTCATAAATCTCCCCACTTAAGAGAACTGTCTCTTTAGTGCATTTAAAATACTTCAAGGGCTTTTTATCAAAAAGTAGGAAATGCAACTCAGATGGATGAAGTTCAGAGACTTCTCTTCAGCCGCTGTAATTATGTAACAGTTTAATTAAAACCTCTTACAAACCCTCGGGTATCGGCAGGCTGGAACAAAACTGCTGGCAGACCACAACTTTGTGACAAGGCTGCAGCAATGTATTGCTAGTAAATGCACTTCTTAATTAAGAAATTAAAGAATTATGCAGGGAAAGTGCCTTTTTGGTCGATGCCTGCATTTTTAGCCAGTTAGAGCAGCTGGTACATGGTTCCTGTGTGTGCATTGTAATGATATCTGTGACTGCTGCCATGCCTTCTATGCCCTGTCATCTTTTGCCTTTTTGACACAATATTCATGTGTTATTTAAAAAAACAAAACAGCTGCCAGAGTCAAATACTTCAGCTGATGAAGAACACAAGATACTATAGTATTAGCTGTGCAAAAGATACTTGATAGGAGCTATAGCAGATGTTTAGCACTCAGAAGATAACTCAGAATCTGCTCATTCAGAAAATGCCTTCGTTCTTGGCACGACCACTGGAGCCGATTGCTCTGCCGTGGACATTTTCCCACTTAAATCTCCTACACACATATTTGCTTTAAACATAGAGTTTTAAGGGAGAGGTGGGTGGTGCTAGTTTATGGGAATTCAGCAAAGGAGCAAGGATTTAACTCTCTGCTTGCACTTGCTGTAACTCGTTGCAGCTAGGTAGGTGCTCTCAGCCCTATTTCTGCTGATTTCTAAAAGCAGCGGCAGGGGAAACCTCCCACAGAAAACCCCAGAAAAATGATCTGTACTTGGACTTTCTAGTTGTGGTGGGGAGTGCCCTGAGCACCTCAGCTAACGAAGCCAACCGAGCTGCAGGTCCCCCTTTGCTTTCTAAGGCAGAGGAGTTACGAGGAGCTGAAAAGGGAGCAGTAAAACAAAGGATCGCCCGGCGGTCATCTGAACCTGGCTCAAATTCTTTAGAAATAACGCTCCTCTCCCTCCCTCTAGCAGACTTCAGCCAGCAGCCTGGTGGGAGAGCCCGAGGAGGAGTTGTGTGGCTGTCCTACAGCAGGGAGACAACTCTCCCTGAGGAGCAGAAGGAGGTGAAAGCAGCAGGGTTGTTACTTACACTCGGTAGGCATCGTGATAATCGTTTCGGTGGTGGCGTGATAGTCATCATCTTCCAAAGAGCCATCGCTGCTGTCGTCTCTCTGGACGTCATACTGATCAATCAGTTCCTGCAACGGAGGGGCTTTGGGTAAAAGTTGTCTGATAACATCCCTGCTGATGTTGGGAGCGTGTTCCAGCCGCAGTTTGCTGAGGATCTGAATTTTGATGGCTTCTATTCGGGAAGACTTTGTGTTCTGTCTCCAGGTACAAGCGTTGCACAGTCCATCCTTCTCAGCGTTCTCTGTGGGCTGACTGCTGTCACCCAGAGCCACTGGATCAACTGAAATCAGCATGAACAGGTAAATATAAACATAGACTGCTAGCTTTTGCATGATCTCACATTCAGTGCAGCTTATTTTCCCCCTTTTTTTTTTCCCCCTTCCTTTTTCTTTTTTTTTTTTCTTTTTTTTTTTTTCTTCCTTTTTCTCCCCTTCCCCTTTTCCTTTTAGCACTAGACAGATCCGTGAAAGCAAATGCAATCGGAGAGACAGCTTGCCACACTGGTCTACCTTATATATTCCAAGGGGGCTTTTTATACTCCAACTTTGATTAGGCTCATGTCGTCAAACCCAACGATTGGTTGCTGTCCCAACAATGAATCTGGCTGTCAGAGGGTAAAGCCCTGTCAATCACAAGTCACTAGACAGCATTTAGTTACAGCCAAGGGTGAACTGATTTATCAGGGTGCTTTGCTGAGGATATGCCTTTGCATACTGAAAGGAGATATTTCCAAGTATTGTGGGCAGCAGTACTGAAAGACAGCACTGTCATTCTTAAATATATACCAACCGTGTACTGTGAACCAAGACAGACCTCTCTCTAAACTTCCTTTAAGCTTCTACCAGTTTTGTTTTGGTTTGGGGTTTGTTTTTTGTTTGTTTTTTTTTTCACTTGAAAGTTTGTGCTATTTAAAAGAAAATCCCTGGGGATTACTGTTAGCAGGCAGGGGAGAAATACTTCAGAAATGCATTGCAAAGAGTGCTAACTTATGTTCTTCGACATAAGATATATTGAGCAGTTCATATTTCAGAAAACTTTAATGGGTTTTCCTGCTAGGGACTAGCTAAAGCAGTAATAAAGATTTTGTGTCATGTATGACACTATTTATTGACTCAGTGTAAATGCACATCTTATCTGTTTCACACTTTGGTGTATAACGAAATCAAAAGAACAAACCCTTTGCTGAATTAACAGTATGAAAAATGAGGCTGTGCCCTCTTCATGCTATTGCTAGGTCACCAGAGTCCTGGGCAGGAGAATAAATATTGAGACATCTTTAGTAGCAAAGGGGTTTTTAACGAATGTCTTCAGCTACTAGCTTTAAAAGTATACAGACATCACAAAGCTTGCTTTTCTCCATCATTAGTTAAAGTACAAATAGAATTAAAACACTTAAATCACTTTTCTTTTTCCATGTCATATTTATTCCTGTTGAAATTGCTCTCTATTATGTCAGTTTGATACCTTTCTTTTAAAATATTTGTAAGTTCTCCATACACAGTGCAGTTTGAATACATTTTCTGCATAAAAGAGAAAGATCTAGGCATGATTTCATGCTTAGAGGTTATGACTTATAAAAAACTCTTACAGCACTGTGGTTCCCATTTGATGTGCTCTTAGCCAGAATTATGGAACTCACACTTAGCTGGGGAGATGGGAGGGTGGGGGGGGCACTGTTCAGTGCTTGGAGCAAGCAGAAATCCTGGAAATTGCCTATGTTGTGTCTGTTTGCAGTGTGAATGTTACAGTAAATAGAAATCCCGCTGTTTCCTGCAATATGCCAAAGTTTGCCTGTCTAAGTTAGGACTGAATTGTCATTTTCTCACTGAGTTTCTCTTCTTTTTCCTTCCTGAGTCCACCTAAAAATATAGCAAACCAGTTGTTTGGGTTGGGGTTTTTTTGTGTATGTTCATGCAGGAAAAACACTGCTATATAGACAGATGTTGAGCAGGGCTTTCAAAGAGATTTTTTTTTTCTGCCTGGCCATTCATTTTACTTTTTCATCCCCTCTGCAGGGCATGTGAATTCACTGCGTGGCACCGAACTGAGCCTAAGACTCAGCTCATGACCAGTGACGTAAATCCTGAGTATTCAATTGAAATTGATTTTCCTACCCTGGTGTAAAGTTGTTGCAAGCAATAGATAAATCACCCTGGCACATTCCCTGCCCATGGCTTTAGGGTCAGACCCTGAGACTTTGGTTTCAGCTCAAAATCCATGTTTAAGGCAAGCAGTTTGACTTCTTGTCCTCGAAGCAAATGCTGGTGTTCTAAAGATGTGGTGACATGAATGGGGGCTCGTGGTTCACTGAACTAAAGTCAGGATAGAGGCTGCCTGCATGTTTGTAACAGAGCTGAAACAAGTTTTTAGTGCATTTCAGTTGCTGGAAATGTATATTTATAGAAGATGGATAGGGTGATTCACACCAAGGGTCTTTCCAAAACACACTAACCCTGTTGTGAGTTTATGGGGGTGTCTGAGTTGTTTGTTTGGTGTTTGTATTATTTACTGTTATGCCAGTGAATGTCATAATGGAACTCACTTTAACTATTTTTTATTTTGCACCAGAATGACTTAACCAGTTAGGCACAAAAGGGAATCTTATCCCCAGATGGGAATCATGACAGTTACCAGGTTTCACATTAGAAACAGTTTTAAGGAGAAGAATGCTCCCTCAGTAAACAGGTGGAAATAATGATGCAGTCATTAATATCAGAGTAATTAAATGCTCTGGCAGGCCATGGCTGTGAGCCACTTGTGTTGGAGAGGAGACAAGAGAAGCAGTCAGCAAAGCAATGCCTCCAGCTCTGGGGCTCCTCTTTGCACGTGCTCTGCAGCAGCTTACCCGGTGCTCAGCTGGTACCTGACCTCCACCTTCTCCTCCAAGGGTCCCCAGCTCTCTCTGTGGCTCACCATGAGCAGGCAAGAAATTCCAGAATTATTTTTTCCCAGTGTTCTGCAGTGATCCCATTAACCTGCAAAAGAGGGCCCCTTTAATCCCCTTCTTTGCTCCCTTTCTTTGCTCCCTTTCTTTGCTCCCCTTCTTTACTCCCCTTCTTTACTCCCCTTCTTTACTCCCCTTCTTTATTCCCCTCTCCTGTGAGCCTTGAAGCCCCAGTGAGCTCTCAGTGAAAGCTGAGCTGCTTCTTGGCCACCAAGGTGACACGTGGTGGCAAACAGATCTGAGCACCGTGCCTCTGCTCCTTGCTATTTAGAAGCAGGAGGCAGCAAGAGCAGCTGGGGTGGTGACACGGGGACTACCAACCACAGGTGACAAAAGTGCCCCCAGAATTCACCAGCAAGAAAAAGAATTTCCCATTTCCAGCACAAAACCCAGATGAGATCCGGGTACTCTAACAAAACTCCAGGCTGCTGGTGGGGTATCTCTCCATCTTTTGTTGTTCCCAGCTTTTTCTTTTTTAGGAAACTGCAAGAATTGGGAAGGAAATGTAAACAGTTGCACTTGATCTGGAGCTATTGAAGGGCCTAATTTCTTTGATAATAATCCTACAACCTGCAATTATTTGTCTTGTCTGACTTTCACTGTAGTGTTTTTGGAAGCTGATGCCTACAGAAGTAGGTGACAGAGGTAAGAAAAGGAAGTGATAAAATGACCAGGTAAAAGTTGTTAAACAAATTTGGCAAACAATTTAAAATAATTTAAATAATTTAAAAAATAATATAAAAATAAAAATAATTAAAAAAAAAACCCCCAACCAAACAACAACAAACCCAAACCAACACATTACCACCAGCAAAACTAAAGAAGAGTTAAAAATAAAATGCATATCTTAGTGAACTTTATGGCATTTTAATATTATCTTTGGGATTTGTGTCATCCTACCCACCATGCCTGCCAATAGTGAATAGTATTCCCAATCCTAACTACTCAAAGATCATGGCTCAGGCCCCCAAAATCAAGCACTGCAGGAATGTTCCTTTCTAAAGGAAAAAGGCAGACATCTGTTTACCTGTCAGCTTCTCCTTTTCTCCTTCCACCAGGAGTTTTTATACTCACTGGAAAACATAAAAAAAAAAAAAAATTAAAAAAAAAAATAACCCAACCCAAAAAATGGGAGAAAACCCCAAACCACCCCCAAAAATCTGACGTATGGAGAGATTTCAAAGACACTGTGTTACTGCCAGTTTTATGGGAAAACAGAGACTCTGCAGAGGGAAAGGAGATTGCTTCTCCCTGAGGAGAAGGCAAATGGAGCCCAACCATTACCCATCCTTTTTGGCAGCCTCTGATCAGCCAACTGGCTTCTGCTTCTCCACCATTAGTCAGCATGCTGATAGCTCTGGACCATCTAGAGTTTGTCATCCCTCACTGGGCCAGCAGCCCAGGAAAAACAGATAGGGAGCAGGGTGGGATTTGAGCTTGTTTTGGGGGTGGACCAAGTGGAGATGGAAGGGAACCAGGACATTTCTGAGAAAAGGGAGCGAGCTACGGGGGTATGAAGGAGGCAGGGAAGGAGGGGGACAGGGGTTATAACCCTGCCAGAATTCTAAGGTAGCTTTTCAACTGCTCCCTTAAAGCCTGCAGAACCAGGAGCTTCCCTTTGGGGGTTTTTCCTTTTTTTTTTTTCTGTGAAATGGTTCCTAGAATTGACTCACCTCAGAAGGCAGGACTTGAAGAAAGAATCAGGTGTTGTGAAATGCACTGAACATCTGTGTTTGCTGTGTACACTGCTGTCAGGTCGGGTCCCACCTCAGAACCAGCTGGCTTCTTTCCCTGGTTTGTGCTATCAGACAGCACATTCCCCTGGAGCTGCTGAGGAAGATACTCTTTGAGTCATCTTTTCTCACACTCTTATCAGCATAAAGCCCACTTTCCATAAGAGCATGTTGGAATGGATAGAAAAATTCCATTTAAAATATTTTGGGGGGCTGGATTCATCTCTCACTTAGCTGAGGTAATGCTGGGAATAAAGTTTGTGAAGTCCTTTTAGTTGGAAGAGTTCAAGTTGAAGAGAAAAATTAAGTGATATAATTAAAATGCAGGAGAGTTTGGGTTTTCAAGTGCTTAACTATGAGCATTGCTGTCTTAACACACACCAGCTGCTTGCTGCTAGACACCTGAATTCAAGAGAAAATACATTAATTTGAACTCCAAAGCAAACATAAGGACATTTCTTAGAAAGGAATCCTGCAATAACAATAATCCTATGCAATCATTGCCACCATAACATATGTAAACTAAAGCTGCAGCAAGACAAAAGTAACCACATTTTAAATTAAACTTATTACCATGAACTATGAGAACTGTAACTAATCTGAACTTTTGCTCTCTAACCAACACCCTAGCCCAGTTTGTCCATTGCTTCCTTTTTTCCTACAGAGGTAATTAGCTATAACTTTCTAATCATTGTTCATTCCAGCTACTGGAAACTTTATTTCTTCATTTTGATGGCGTGGACATTCAAATCCTTTGATTTACCAAATGAAAAAAGAGAAATAAGTTCATCTTGTTTTCACCAGCTTTGAGTTGCAGGTATTGGGGAGCTCCCCCAAGGTGTACTTGGGTTTAGTGCCTGCAGTTTGAACAAAGCATCACCCTGTCTGGCAGATGATTTCTTCAGTCCAGGAGCTACAGGAGACAGTGGTGAGTCCTACCTGCTAAGGAGCTTCCCACAAGCCTGGGAGCATGCAAGGCATGAACTGGGAGAAACAGGAAATACTGGTGGCAAACTGGTGCTGTGGCCATCCCAACCCTAGCTGCACCTCTCAGCTGGGCCAAGAGCTGCTGCTGGATGTAGGTTTTGGGGAGGTAGGATGTATAGAATTCAGAGAGGGTCCCTTCCCATCAGCTTCTGCCTGAACCTTGCCCTCCCAGTCACCTCCTTTCTGCCCACAGCTTTTGTGCTGCCCTCTGCAACTGCACAGGAACTTTTTGTCCCTCCTACATATTCCAGTACCTGCTCGTTCATGTTGCTCCAGATCCACTACTGGAAATGAACTTTAGAAACAGGCAGGGAATTATATTCCCATTAGGCTCATTAAAAACATTTAAGGAAGGATGTAATTATAGTAAAAGCTGCCAGTTGTTCTGAGTTCTCCTGTGTTCAGGATTCCATTCTGCAGCCTTCACTATGGCATCTGATTACTGATCTTATAATAAATCTTACAAAAGAGCCCTGTTAAATACTTCTTTAATTCTCAAGGCTCGACCCTTGTTACAGGATGCTCTTTTCTTAGACTTGTAGCTTGTATACTTTTACCCAGAATTCCTGACATTAATCCTCAATGTCTTTTAAAAGACATGAGCTGCTGCATCATGGATGAGAAACCTGGAATTCCCCTCAGGAGCTGCTGCCATACATGGATAGCTTTCCTTTCTGCATTGGCACAGCCAAAGCATTAAAAAAAAAAAAAAAATATATATATATATATATATTACTAGCTACAAGATTATTTTTTTTTCTCCAAGGCCCAATTCTTTGCCAGAGGGATTTGCTGCTCTGAAGGTTTCTGATTTGGTATGAGTGGCCTGTCCTCTGCTGGGTTGTTGGGGAATGGCATCTGCTGGGAAATGACAGGGGCTGGCCAGAGCTTGGGAGAGTATTTTCCTGGGTTTTCCTTTCTTCACTTTTGTTTTATTATTACCTTATTTTTTTATTTATTTTTTTTTAGTAAGTGGCAGGATAAAAGTTAAAAGCTATTCTGACAGATCCAGAAAAGCTCAGTTTGGCAAAATGCAGTGAATGTGCCTCCTCTTGATCTTGCCCAGTGCCATAATGGACTGAACTAATTACCTTTTTTGCTCAGAAGGTAGCTATGTGGGACAGGTTTATCCCTTCACCTGGAATTATCCCTTTGCTGCTCTCCCTGTGGCCTCTGTGCTTCCTTTGCTCTGGTCCTACTCCATGGTTTTGTTTCTACTGAATACAGAGACAGGCTGGATGGGAACAGCCTGTAATAGCTGCTCCCAGCTTGGCTGTAAGTAAAATCAGAGTAATATCATGATATACAGGGGCAGGAATAACTTCCCCTGCCCTTCTGCTTCTGATCTTGCAGGCAGAGAAGTGGCTGGCTCTGAAGTGCAGCCTTGTGAAACTCTCAGAATTTGGGACAAGCCATTGAACTCCAATGGTTAAAATAACCCAGGTTGGGACTGCAAGCCCAGCACACCGTTCCAGCAGGGTGTGCAGTGACAGAGCCTTCACTGAACTCCTCTGTTAGAGTGGGACAGAAGCAGTCACACTGTAGGATTTCTGCTAATAGTGTCCTTATTTCACACCAAAAGAGATTAAAACCAGACAGCAGTGCTATGTCCTGGCTGCTCCTGGGATCAGGCAGTCATACACTGTGCACTGATTTCTGCAGACACCCCAGAGGTGTTAGTCTCAGGTTTTTATATAGTGTTTTGAACCATATTTAAGTGTTATAACCACAAATAATTCAGAAAAAGTCAAGACAGCTCCAGAGGTTGTCAGCCAAGGACTGTCTGTTCAGGATGACTGTAAGGATTTTCAGGTGTGTTAAATTATGTTAACATTTTGTTAAATTAACATTTTGTTAAATTATGTTAACATTTTGTTAAATTAATATTTTGTTAAATTATGTTAACATTTTTTGGAAGCTACTTGAAACTTAAGAGGATTATTTTTCAGACTGGGAGGGGGCAGATTGTTGCAAATCCATGCTGAGAGAAGAGGAGGCAAAGAGAAATGTAACAAGGTGGGTTTGTCCCTGCAAAAAACTTTTCCAAAATGTTCACTAGTGAAGAGACAGTAAGGAGCAGTTTTCCCTTTGCAAGGTGCTGGTTTTCTACATCACAGCAACACAGAACTGATGGGGGGTGTAATGATTTTTCCTACTTGCAGAGCTAATTTGGGAACACGTGGATTGCAGTGTTAGCAGATCTCCTGTCATTGGTCCAAGCAAGCAGAAGGAATAAGATAAAATCGTGGTACAGCTTCTCCTTTCCTTTCTGCCACCTGCTGGTCTAGGGGCAGTTTTAGGCTGATTTGAAGCAAGAGAGTGAAAAGTAGTTGTAACATTCTCAAAGAAGTCAAATTCAGAGCCACAGTCATCCAGAAGGCCTTGGAATCCAGTGCATCCTCAGCAAAGGAGTTGTTTCATCAACAACTTAGAGCTGGGTTACCTGATTTAACCCTGGGGTTAAATGCTGGTAATGTAAATTTTCATGAGCCAGGTAGGAAAAAATAAAATAAAACCAATGTGCTAATTTTATAGCTGATTAACATCTTAAAGCTTCCAATGTAATTTAGTATCACCAGTGTGTAGTGGCAAAAGGCTGCAGGTTTTGATGAAGCTGCTTCTGTTACAGACACCAAAGAACCAGGTGACATCTGTGAAAAACCTGGTACAGAGTAACACAGAGACAGAAAATCACATGAGCTGCTTCAGGCTTTTTAGAGAACAAAGAGCAGACCTGAGACTCAGTAAAACTTCTTGCTGATTTTGATTCTCATTTGGAGGAGCAAAAACATTTGTAATAAATGAGGTCCCTTTGGAGGATTGTCACAGAATTAATGTGAATGCTCAAAGGTGTTGGGGCATCCAAGGGAAGAAGAAACACAGCTTATACTCCCTCTCCTTTTTATATATATATATAAAATATATATAAAAACTATATATATTTTTATATATAATATATGAATATTTATTTATTTTATATATATATATATGGGGGGTTTCTTGGAGGGGGTGTTAATTTTTTCATTTTTTTTATTTGTTGATCAGTCCCTGTTGCTGTAGTGGAGATGTTTTGGACTTCTGAGCTCCATTAGAAAGCACCCCACAAGAGCATCAGCTGTAGCCACGGGGCCTGTACTGGCTGCAGCATCAGCTCTGCTGCTCTTTCCTCTTGAGAATGCTCTGCAGTTCCAGTTTTTCACAATTTAAAGGCTGATCCTTTAAAAATTTACAAGTTTTCTTTTGGTTTTGTTGTGTGATTTGTTTGTTTGGCTTTTTTATTGTTTTCTTGGGGCTTGCAAGCTTTTCTTTCCCAACACCACACTAATTAGTTGCTGTGAAACAAGGATAAATCCCCAAAGAACTGACCCTTTTGGGTTTGTGTTTTGTTTTTACCTTCACCAACAGACTTTCAGACTCCCTCTATCATTCTGCAAATACATAGAACCACTGAGGATAATTAATAATAATAACAAATAATATTACTTATTAGGATTTAACTCTCCACAGTCTTGTAGCAGAGCCTGATGTTGCATCCACTGCCCTATCCTCATGGAAATGATGTAAAGATTCTGTGTTCTTTGTTGACTCTGCAAATAACTGAAAGGATGTTTGCAAAACCTAATTCAAGCCTGAAATATTACAGTGGGGTTTGCTTCAGAGTTTTGCTTGAAGTTGTTCTGGCACAATGTGAGCTGGAGTAGGCACACTCCTGGTAATGAAGACAAGAGAATGGCTTTTAGTGAGTAGGTCTGAAAGATTAATAGAAAAAAATATTGCTAGGATACACAGATTAATAGATAATATAATAATAATAATAGATAATTATATGTCAAGTGAGCTTTATGGACTCAAAATGTCCTGCAACTAATCTGAGGAACTTCAAGCAGTGGTTGGTGACTGATTCTGAAGCCTTTAAAAGTAAGACAAAAAGGGGTTATGCTGCATACAACAGCCAAGCTTATGATCAACTAAAAATATGGCAGTTTGGCCAAACCTTTAAGGCTTTCTTAATACAGATTAAAAGAAATGGATAATACAGTTTAGGAATGGAAGTAAAACTGACCATATCAAATTACTTTATGATACTTTCTAGAAATTATCCAAGTAGCTCAACATTAAGGAACTGAAGCCTTTTGTGATTTTGTCTAGAACAAAGGAAAATGACTGAATAGCTACTGAACTCTGCAGTTACCTGCTTTGCTAATTCTCATGTATGCCTGGTGTCTCTACTGACTCATGTCACCAACTCTTATGCCTGATGTCTCTACTGACTCATGTCACCAACTCTTAAGAAAGCAGTGTGGTAAATTTTAGTTTCCCATTAGGAACCTGTTAGAAAGAAATTGCTTCAATAGGTCCTAAACTGTGTTTAAAACTCTCTGTTTGTGTCTAGGTACTTACAGTGTGTGTATGCACATATACACAGGTTGTAAGCAGACATTTAACCAAAAGAGCAGGTTCTCTGCTCAAAAGCTTGCTCATTGTTCCTTGCTATGTGGGTCCAGACCTTCCCTTTTATCAGGCATTAGCTAGGAGGACCCTGACCCCAGAACTGTGCTATCCATTTCTGATAAGAGATAAGGTGTATCAGAATAATGAGGAGGAATTAATTATTTCAGCAGGAATTTGGAATTGTATGAAATGTATATTTGCTGTTCATAAAAGAAGAGTGTTGTACTTGGAAATACTAATTATTTAGTGACAGATACAGCTTCTTGTACTTTGGGTGAAGATTTAGTCTCAGCTGATATTGATATAAATTAATAATTGAACCTAGGAATCAGCCATCAAATTAACAGCTCATCCTCTGAGTGTTATTATACAGGCTCAAATTAATTTTCTGTCTCAGCACTACTGAAGTGTAATAAGAAATAGAAAACTGATCGTTTTGTAGCCTGTCCTGAGAGTGATATTAAACACATAAATAAGCAGCTTTTGAAAGGATATTATTTGGTAACACCTTGGAAAGCCCTGCCAGGCCAGGAAGATGCTCTGTGTTTTAAGAAGCTCTTTGGACTATCTCAAGAAGTGTGAGCCCAGAGTGGACAATGCAGCACAAACACAAACTCATGGGATCTCTTTAGTACCAGCAACTGCTCAGCAAAGGATTTTATTTTTATTTTCTAGAGAGAACTGATCTCCTCTGTTAGGAAGGTAGCTTCCTAGCATTGGTCACTGGGATCAAAATGTGACTGATGGAACTCCTGACACCAGGAGGAACACCTGACTTAGGATCACGGTGGCCTGGCAAAACTTTCCCCCTTTCCATAAAAAAAAAAATCATCTGGTGGCCTGGGGTTTGGTTTTTTTTCTCTTCAGCTTTCTCACAGCATGGTCCCTGTGGAGTTTTGGTTTTAATCCAATAGAAAAAGTAGACAGCACAGAGGAACACACAAGAGGAGCATCCCTACTGTCAGGAGTCTCTGGAGAGACCTGCAGGTCAGTCAGGGAGAACAGTGGCTCCTCTCCTCCCAGCCACAAATCCTGGTGATGGTAAACACACATTTCTCACTCTTCCAGCAGAGCACTGTGCCTGAGGCATGTAAACTTAAGATTTAATTTGGAGGAGGTCAGAATTCCTCCTGGGACAAGGTGTGTGCATCTGAGCTGTGCCTTGGGAGCAGCTTTCCTCACCTTTGCTTTTTTTCCTTCCCCAGCCCCACAAAGTGATGGTGAAGGCAGGGAAGGGGGTGAGGAGCTGGAACCAGTTTGCCCCAGTGTTCTGACACTGCCTCATTTCTCCTGGTGTTGAAGGTGAGTTTGGAGACTTGGCTAAGGAACTGATAGGGGGTTGTGTTACCTGCACTGCTTGGGTTCCTTCCTGCAGCAAAGTAGCAATGTCCATCACAGGTGGCATCCAAATGTTATGTTCACAAATTCCCACAGATAAAACAGTGCAGGTTTGAGGGTCTGGTTCAGGGATTTTGGGAAAAAAACCCTCTTTTGGAGTTCTGCAAATGATCAGAAACAAAGCAGGTGTTCTAAGAGAGAGCCACAAGAAAAGATGAATTGGGTTAATAAGTAGTAATCAATAAAAATGGCAATGGGGCTTGGGACAATGCTTGTGTCAGAGGAGTTCTGCATCCCTCTGACAAAATCAGCCAGGGCCCAATTATCCAGGTTATTTTCCTTCCAATCTAACAAGCCTGGTAAGCCTGCTCTGCATCTGTAAAGATACTATCCAAATATCTTTTAAATACCTCAATGGTGACTCTTGGGGTTATATTCTTGGATCCAAATTCAGCTATTCAGCATCCTAAGCAGTAACATTCAGTCGCTTTGTGTTTCTGTGCTTACTGTTAGGTAGTTCCTTTACATTTATGGGCATCTTTTTCATCACATTCATCGCATTCCCCAGAGGTGTAAGGGGAAATGTGGCTAAAGGGAATGCAAACTCTGCTTCTTGAAACCTTGTTACCCCACTTTTCTTTCATTCTCTCTGGTTTTCACCAATTTCTTTTGTTTTCCAGTGAAACTGGCAATGAGCTGCATGTTCTGTGAAATATGTCCTTTTCTGTTAATTGTATAAAAATAATTAATAATGTCCTTTTCTGCTGGTTAACTAATAATCCACTACTTTCAGCAGTGACATCAGACATAATCTTCATGTTTTCAATATATTACCAGGTCCTTCAAATTTTTTTACCCTCTCTTTTCCCCCCCCTTTCTCTTCCTCCCCCTTCTTTTCCCTCCCCTTCTTTTCCCCCCCTTTCTTTCCCCCCCCCCTTTCCCCCTTTCCTTTCCATAATCCATTGTACTTTTTCTGTAAGAAACAGAAAAAGGCCATTTCTTGTTTGCCTCCACTGTTCCATGCATAACTTTAGATATTTGTCACACTCTTTCTTTGCTATAGTAAATAACTCCACTTCCCAATATTAGTCTTTCAGCCCTGGGTCATTTCTGGTTGCCCTTCTCTAGGGTTTCTTTGTGAGGAGTTTAAGATGCAGTAATCAACAGTATTCTGCAAATGCAGTTGTCTTGCATTTACCCATTCTCCACACCAGTATTTGTAAGCTACAAAAAACACCTGAAGGTTGAACAGAAGTCCTGAACTGAGCTATTCACTGGGGTACTCTCTTGAAATAATGCTTAATTTTTTTAAGTGTAATACATATAAAACACTGTAAGCTTTGCAAATATTTCAGATCTTCCTCCTGGCTGACTGGATACTCAGGAATCCCAGCTGAACAGTTTGGTCCCCAGGTCAGTTTGACTGGAAAGCAGAATGAAATTAATTAAATTAATTATTTTTTTTTAAATTAATTAAATTAATTAAAGAGTGCTTCCAGTTTAGTCCTGGTCAAACCTCCTGAGAACTGCAGCTCATAAGAGCAAGGCTGAATTGTTCCACTTTGGGTGCTCCTGGCTACTTCCATGACACAGAAGGTTCTTATGTGCAAAAAGCAATGTTCACAGTTTAAATTTCCCAAGCAAAGAGTTGGAATATTAGATTAAAAATCGCGTGATAGGTTTGAGCAGTGCACATCAGGTGCAGGTAATTCCAGTACTAAATATTGTGCCTGTGGAGTCCCTCAAGTGTAATTTAACAGTGAGTAAGAACCCAGCATTTCTGAGAGGAGAGACTGTATCCATGCATTTTGAGTTTCTACAGGAGATCTCAAATTTACCTTTCCTTACAAAGCAAAAATCAGCAGGATCTAATGTTTTTACTGCTGTCCTGTGGTGTTATTGTTAATATTGCCTCTGCTACTTCCTGCAGCACAGTTGAGACTTCAGTAACTAAGTCAGAATAAATTACCTTTCCATCTGCTCTATGCAGGAGTGTAGGAGTGGCAGAAGTCTATTCAGAGGAAAAGAGGGATGAAGTGTCAGAGCCCAAACAAACAGACTTTGTGCACTTGGCTTACACTCAGTGACAACTCTGACAAGTGGCTGGGAATCTCCCAAAATGTCTTCTCCTGCCTGCTGTAGAGCTCAGCCCTTTGGGGTCTTGTTTTTGGGGATGAGGGTGGGGTCTGGGTGCTCTCTCAAGTTCATCACCACACCCGTGTAAACACCATGAATTCCAGCCAGGAAGCACCAAGTCTTACTTCTGGTTTTCTAGAAAGGTTTTTCTTCTTTTCTACAGAGAAGCTGTGTCAGGATCCAAATGGTTTCTGACAAAATTCCTTGTTCCTGTCTAGAATTCTGACAGTCAGGTGCAGAGATTTTTATAGCTTGAAGTCACTTTCATCTTTCAAAGGATGAAATAAAAATACCAAATTTAAAGCATAATAAAGATTCCAGAAAGGCACAGTGCAAGCTGAAGGGACAAAGTCTTGTAATACCATTCTCTAACAAGAACATACACAAAGCCATTAGTAAATAGTAATAGAGCCTGGCAAAATGTATCACCAAGGACAAAACATTCCAAAGGCAAGGTTATCAAAATCCTTTGACAGTGAATTAAAGGATCCTGTGGACTTCTAAAAGCTGTGTGGATGAAGCCTGAAGAGAAGTCAATTCTTGACTTTAAATTCCAATGGCCTTTGCCCTTTTGCATCAAGCAGAAGCTTCTTCCAAAAATAATTTCCTAAATGCAAATGACCTGTTATAGCACTTATTCCTTGGGGTATAATGTTAGAAGCAGAAGTGAACCTTAAATTAGTTGAAGAACACACATGAAACTTGCAACTTCTAATAATAGTGAAGCAAGTCTTCCATATGTTGTTATAAATTTCAGCCCCAGATGATTAACATGGCTCACAGGCTACTCTTGTAAGATGATAGAAGAGATATTTTTGCTGCCTCTCCTGAGAGGTCTAATGTTTCAAAATTATTTCCAAACAAGCATCTTCCAAGCAAGGGATGTTTCTCTCATTTTTTTCCTCACCTTAATAAAAAGGTAGTGAAGACTCTCTTCTGAACTGTGGCATTATATGAACATCAAACAAATATCATGAGAACAGGATGTGCCAGCAGTATATCTGTGAAATAATGTTCTGTTCAGTAATACAAGGCATTAATTTCTTATTTTGTCATTATGTTTGGGTTACTGCATATTGTAAGTGCAGAGGGAATCTCAGAAGTCAATTCAACAGATCTGTCTTCATTCAAAGGTATTTCTGTTTATGGCAGGCTTATATCTAGAGTATTTTAAATCAATTCTGTCAGAAGACTTGAAAAAAAACCCCATAAAACCTAATTAATTAAAATAGCACCAAGAGGAAGTTGGGTAATAAGTTGGTTGCAGCTATAACTTATTTTAGTGGCCTGAGGTCTTGATTTGAGAATAGAAAAACATGACTGGCAAAGCTGAAAGCATTGGTTTGGGAAGTAAAGAAAGATTATTTGCTTTCAAAATCTTAAAACTCAGGTCTTGTGTCACTCAACTCACACAAATACAGATTCATCTCTTTGTCATTAGGAGATCTTGCTCTAAGGAGTGGCCATGACAAACTGAAGGGCAATTTTCTGGGTCTGTTCTCCTGGTAGTTTGGGTGACCTTGGGCAAAGCAATTCAGTAGAAGTGGGAGGACCCATTGTTAGAGAGAAACCTTACTCTTTCTATGCACACAAGCAGCTCTCTGCCTGCCCAGCTGCTGGCCATAAAGCACCCCACAACACAATCCTAGTGTTAAGACACTGGAGCCAACTCCACGTGAGTTGACACATCCCTGTGACCCAAACCAGAGAAGGGATAATGGGACAGTCCCAGTGCTGGAGCCCCCTTGGGCAGAGCCAGCTCACACCTCTCTGCACTGCCCTTTGCTGCCTCCACACCTGAAGCCTACACGGTTTCCAAACTTCCTTCTTGTCCTTCGTGTCCCCCACTGTAAAAAAGCAAATAGTGTTTCCCACTTGGAAGGGTGGTGAGAACAAAATCTGTGCTGTTCCAAGGTGAGACCTCTGGAAGCCTACGGGCAGCTGGGAAAGGAGAGGACAAGTGGTAGAGGTTGTAAAGCAGTTAATTAATTACTGATCTGAGGTGATGATGTTCAGAGATGAGATGGGTAAAAATACTCAATATTCTTGTTTGACTGAAACTATTCATCTCGATTCATCCTCTCTGAGTCAGAAGAACTGAGGCTTGGAATGAATGCCTGTCCATGCCCTGTGACTCTTGCTGAAAAGAATCTGTCAGACCATGGTGTTTGTAAGCTCTTGGCAGAGGCACCCAGGGGCTCCTTCAGCTCCCTAAATGCAGGCTTGTTTTGGAGCTAAGTGACACAAGTTTTGCTGTGGGAATTGCATCCAGTTGTTGGCTTCTCATCACAGAAGTCTGTATTTGACTAAATTTTTCCAGCCATTAAGATGTCAGACGTGACACAAGTAGGGTCTTGAACTTTGAGCTCTGTGAGATGAACAATGTTTAATTCAGACATTAAAACACAGGCGTGGGGGTGAGGAGAGGGAAGGAGAGACAGAAGGAGTGTGAGAAGTTACTCAAGTGTAGTAGGACTGAATTGCCAATATTAAGATGTAGGATTGCTGGCAGACTACCTGGGATAGGATGGCCTTGGCAGGGATTTTAGTGATCCCTTTGTGTCTCTGAGATCATATTGCATTTCCTTTATTTATTACTTAGTCAAATAAACCAGAAAACTTGACCATATCAGGCTGAGCTGAAACTAGAGTGCAAGACAGCTCTTAGGTTGATGAGCTATAGGATCACTGCAGATTATTTGTGTAGAAAACTATTTGTATAGATAGATGGAGAAAACTGTGTATGTTACCTTGCTGAAGCTTAGGACTGCCTCCCAAACTGGTATGATGCCAGGCATATGATGCTGCTTAAAAAAATGTGCCCTGTAAGAGCCAAAGGCTGAACCAGGTGGATTTAATTCCTATGATACACTACTTCATGACATTTTTCTTGTGTATGTTTCTGCTCAGTGAGCAAAGGCAGCATCAGTGAACACCAACTGGGATATGTGTCTTTGTACACCAAAACTTAGAGGAAAATGGAGGGAGGTTGGAAACACCACCATCAAAATCCCAGTGACAAAAGCTGTAACTTTGGGATTTTTATTTTTTTTTCTGGTCAGGACCATATAAACTTGATTTTGGCTGGGTTTTTTCCTACCCTAAACTCTATTTGTAGGCCAATGCTTAAGCATCCCCTCTCAGTGCCTTTTGGTGTGTGTATCTGGACTGTAAGTTTTCCTCAAGCCCTGGCTCAGCCCCTGCCAGTCCCAAACCTAAAAGTGTCCCCACCACCTGTCCAAGGTGAGCCCAACATCTCAGTTACCTCTCCACTCAAACCCAGCTTTAACCCTGGCTTTATCCTATACCAAAGCTTATTCCACAAACCCTTTGCAGTGGCAGTCCAGCTCAATTTTAAGTTTTTTGAAGCAACGATCATGAGCTCCAATGGTTTGTTTAGAATCATGCATGTCATCAGACCAAGCAGTTTGAGTCTTTTCAAGCATAAACACATGCAATCAAAATTAGCTTCTCTTCAAAGCTCTGCTTTAATAAAATAAACCTGTAGCAAGCTGTCTAACTTGGTTTTGCAACGAAAATATTCTTTCCATTGTTTTATTTACTGTAGGAGCAAGCATCATAAAATTAACTAGAAATTGGGAAAACTGAGACCTGAAATGAGAACACCAGGCCATACCCTAAAATAAGGCTCCTGAAACACACTCACACTCTGCTGAGTCTCTCAGTATAGAGCAAATGTCACAGAGACCACCCAGAACTGGTATTTATTTCAACTGAATTCCTCTGTGATGCTCACAATGCCCTGAAAAGAGGGGTTTTTCCCCCAAAGATAAATTACTTGTACCACGGTAGAGAAAATGTTTTCCTCCTGAAATCAAACTGTAAAGTTCAGGGTATTGGATAACAGCTGAGGCTCTCACCATACTTATTACGTGCATCATGACAGGATTTTTGTCAGTTAATTAGAATTTTAGATTTATCCCCTCATTTCAGCAAGAGTTGAACCAATTTTGTGACTTTATAAAGGATTTTAATGTTGGTGCTGCAAAAGGTGATGTTGGTGTCTGAGTGCCCAGGGTCTGATCTCTGCCAGCAAGGCAATCCAGGGGAATGAAACCACCTTTAGCAGCAGTATCTCAGAGTCAGTCACCCAAAAATCTCCCCAAGGGATGCATATCCACAGCATCCCTACCCCTCAGTCCTCTGCTTTGCCCTAATTCAGCCTTCTTTCCCATCTGTAAATCCATTTGCTCTCTGCTCAGGAGGAGGAGGCAGTTTTTCTGCCTGCTTTATTTAACAACAAATGAAATAAAAGAGATCACTGAAAAAAGGGGGGATCCACACCTGCCCTCAGGGAAAAAGAAGGAGAGGAGTGGGATGGGTTCTTAAAATAGCAGGAGACATTACAGCTGCTCTCGTGGCATCAAGAGTTGACCCTTTCACAAGTTTATTTGTATGGCTGAGGCTTTCCAGGTTGCCACTGATCAAAGGTGGTTTTGGGGCTTGCTCCAAGGATGAGGGAAAACATCCCCACTTCATACCCTTTAAGCATCTCTAGCCTTGCCCATAAAAACACACAAAGAGTGCATTTTGGGGACCAGGCAAGTTCTTAGGGGCAGGCTGACCAAAGCTGGAATCAAATGAAGTTGAAATGGGTTGACCCCAGCTGACAGCCCAAAAAACCCCAATCCCAGCACACCCTGCAGGCCTCCATGGAAAAAATCAGCTCCATCCCCACCAGACCCAGGGCAAATGGAAAGCCTCTTGCTCTTGTTCCACCTTTATGAACCTCTTCAGTTGCTGCATGAAGCCATGTTGATCTTAGCATGAAAACCTGAAGGTACAGGTGTTGGTACAAGGTTCCTCCCAAGCATGGTACTTTGTTTTAAGGACATTAATGCCCAGGGATGTCACAACACTGGGAGGAGCCTGGGCTTAGTCTGTCACTGCTCTGCTGATCCATGGCTTCATCCACAGCAATCTGTGTCTTTATCTCCACTGAGAAGCAACGTCCCATCTGATGTTTTATTTTAGTGTTTTGGGGATTGGGAACCCTGGGAGTGATTTTGACTTTGGAGAAGGGAACGTCATGGGAACATTAGGTCCTTAAATTCCTGTTTTCCTTCCCCTTGTGTGGCCACTGCTTTGTTGCTGTCCCTGGGGCTCTCACTTTGGCATATCAGTAAATAGACAGTGTAATTTTTTATTTAACTTTTTTTCCTTGCCAGTTACTATTTGACTACCACAAAGCTATTCTTTTCAGCACAGAAAGGAGATGGTGTTTGTAGCCTGATGTGATGTACTGCAGTGCCATTTCCCAAAGTCTGAGTTTATTCTTGGAGAGATCTCAATTTAAAAGACTTACCCACTCTCTGTCTGCTCTGCTTCTCAGCTGACTGTCATTCTGGTGGGTGGCTTTTCAGTAGCAAATCTCTTCTGATCCTCTTTGCAATATTCTAATGCCTCATGTTTGGTTAATCCCTTCCCTGCCTGGTGTTTTCAGGGCTGTGGTTTGCATGTCCTCCCATGCTTCTTCTCTTGCTGCTCCTAGATACAGATTTAAAAATAAAAAATAAAAAAAGCACTTGCATATAAATTAGGAATATTTCTGGTATTATTAGCAAAAATATAAATAATACTAATTTTTTTTCCTGGTTTGTGTTCTCTAGTACTGAGCCACAGGGTAAGGATGGAGGGCAGTCCCTGACTGTGTGCAAACCATCCCTGAGCTGCTGCCAGCACTGGGATGGCAGAACCCACGTGTCCACACTGCAGACAACTTCTGTGCAGCCCCCCTGCTAACCCTCTGCCAAGCAGGATCCCCACTTTCTTATCCAGACTGAAGGTAAAAGCTCAGGAGTTTTTTGTTGCTGCTTTTCTCCTCCCTGGTGAACGTGCAGTGCTGCTTTGGTGATTTAGTGCTCTGCTTCTGTAGGCACCACAGAAGGAGCCATCATTTAGAAAGGTTTCTTAAAAAAAAACCTCCTGGTCCTTGCCAGGGCACCACCATGAGCCATCAGCATGAAGCCCTGGGACCACTGAAGTGGTCATCCTCCTCCTGCTGGAGGAGTTCTGAAGAGCTCTCATCTCCAATGAGAATTAATATGATATTCATTAATATAAATTAATGTTGGTTTTTTTTTAAATGCCCTGATTGCTTCTGAACTCCTCAGGTGTTTTTGCCCTGCTTTTACTTGGAAACACTGACTGCTCTGCCTGGTTTAAGGAATCCCAGGGAGTCAGCACTGCTCCCTGTTGTAAAATAAACCACCTGAAAAGGACCAAGAGCCTAAGTAAAGCATTAGGCTTTCATAATATATGATATGATATGATATGATATGATGTAATATAATATATAATCTTTGAGATTCAGAGAGAATCCAGGTTGGTGAAACTGCTCCACATCAGCTACCAGCTAGCTAAAAATTTGGTTTTGGGGATAAAACAGATTTTCTTTGAGTTACACTTCTAGAGAGAGTGTGGTGTCTATAAACGGAGGCTTCACATGATGAAAGTGTCTCAGTTTTTGACAGTAAGGAAGATGTGCTTGTGTCTGGTGTGACTAATAATCCAAATGTCCATTATTCCCATTCCTTCTCTCACAGCATGAACACTCTGCAAGGTGTCCTCTTTCAGTACTAAACTCCTTTTCTGACATATCCTTAGGCTAGATCTGGTCCTGCTTTTACCTCACTACCTATAGGCTATGATCAAAGTGTGGGTTTGTGTTATAACATGTCCCAGATGTAACCTAGGTTAAATAGCTGCATTTTTCAGTGTTTAATATTCACTCTGTCTTATTAATGTTTCTTGAGAAATCTGCTGACCAAAGGTACAAGATGGGACACTTACCAAACTGATGGAGAATGGGCAAGAGGGAGATGGATTCCGAGCAGGATCAGGTTTCTGACTGAAAAGCAGGAATATGGAAAGCGTTTTCAGGCCTTGTCTTGCAGAAAACAGAGGCCAAAAGCCCCCATGGGCTTTCTCTGACTTCATGTTTTCTTGTATACTTTGTCTTCTCTGTTCTACAAAAACAAACAAACAAACAAAAAACCACAGCACATTTTCTTAATGGGATCCTTTTAACAACATTTCAATGAGATGCAGGATGATGCAAGTTTCTGAAAATATTACAGGTTTTATCAACCAACCAACACCCATTTAGAGACTTTGTGTTTTAAGAACACAAAGAATTGCCTGAAGAGGCTTCCACTACAAACTTGTTATTGATTTATTCATTTCTAGATTAATGGCTAATGTGTTGAAACAGAAGAAACTGTTGAGTATTACACTCAATTGTGTTTTAAAAAAATCCATGCTGCATAGAAACATGTGATTTATTTTAAGAATCCTCTTCTGGTTCCTTCTTTTTTATTACTTCTAATTGTTCTATGTGAAAAAAGAATTAATACTCACATTTTATATCTCCTTTTTGCTTGGGCAGAGTAATTTATTGTTGTAATTAACTTTTTAGCACATCTAGAGAATTATCTAGAGAAGTTTTAGGTGAACTGCTGTTTCTTTACAGAGAAGTTTGTAAATTTGGTGGCTTAAAGAGTTGCACAATGTCTTTGCACAGGTGTTGGTGACTGGGAATTTCTGCAGCTTGGCCTCTTTCTGCTGAAATACTGGAGCCTGTGCTGAGTGTAAGTACCTGTATAAAAGTGCTTCAAGTTCTGTGCTAAATGGGGTGTTTCACCCATTTGTTTGGCACAAAACCAACAGCTCTTTCCCCAAGTATTTCATCATGATGGAGACTGGTGGGAACAGTAAGCTTGCTTCATGTAGTGCTGAGGATTCAACCATGTGCACAAAGTTTAGGGCATATTCAGCTGGTTCGTGTTGTTTTCTTTAAACTGGAGCAGTTTATGCACAGCCAGGTAACAACAAAAAATCCAATTAATACCAATGCATTATACACTTGTATTTTAAATATTCAAGATACCTTCAGATGAGAAAGATTTATCTTCTACACTTGGAAAGTGTAGAATATACACTTGAAAGAGACCAAACCCTTTCTAAAAGCAGGATGGGAGGCTCCAAAAAATAATCTTTCTCTAGGAATCAATGTTGTGCCCTGAGGTTTGGAGCAAATGGGCAATTGGCACCATCATGTGCTTTTGTAGTAACAGAGCTGAAAACTAGGGCAGTGATGAGTGATTTCTGTGCATGGGCATACTCTGGTCACACTTGTCCTTCATTTTAATCTGCAAACATCAAGAAAATATTTTAAGAAAATATAAGCTCTGAGAAAAGGCTTTGGTAACCCTCAGTTGTGCAGACTATGAGAGTGATGCATAACAAGTATGAGGTAAAAAAAGAAAAAGAAAAAAATCCATAGCTGAGGAAAGGAACATCTTTCCCATCAACAAAGTTTTTTGGAAAATAGAACACTTATTTAAAAGGGATTTACTCACTCTGCAGAGCAGGTGGCTGCACTGAGGAGGGCCTCCTCTGCATCACGGTTTTGATTTTGTGACTCTAACAAAACACCTTAGTGCAAGGTGGTCAGAGCACACTGGGTAAAATTTGGAGGCTTTTGGATTATTAGGAGATTTTAGTCAACGGGAAAACTTGGGGGATTTTCAGCTCTTCAGACTCTGTATTGATTCTTGTCAGACTGTGTAACATTTTCCAGCCTGTACAGTTAGTGGATTGCTGCACATATAAATAGATTTTATAAAGTCACCACATGACCATGGGCACGTGGGGAGGGGAGATACTGGGGCAGAGGAGACTTGGCACATTTTCCCTTCTTTAACTCTTCAACTGAATTACAGATATGTGCCTCAGGAACAGCCTCAGTCATGCATGACTGTAAAGAAAAAATTATAATTAAGAACAGAGCAAGCAACTGATGGGTTGCTGGTTGGATTTGGGCAGAGGAGGAGCTGATGGTTTGGAGGAGGAAGGGTTTGCACTCAGGGAGAGGCTGTGATGGTTGGGGTAGACAGGAACTGTGAAAAAACAGTATTTATGCTGCATGCACCTTATGATTGGGAAGTGCTTGTGTCACCCTGGGGACATCCAAGGGGTTGTTCCCTGCTGGGATGGGCACGAGCACACACAGCAGGGCACACTCACTGCTTGGAGGCTTTGGGCTGTATCAGAGTAAGATCTAGGAAACTTTCTTACTAACTAATAAAGATAGCTAATAAAGTTAAGTATCAGGTGACACCAAAATGTCAAACTCAATCCCAGATAATTTCTTCTGGAGGAAGCGTGCCTTCCTTACCCCTGCAGGACAGTGCTTTCAGCCCCTAAAACTGGGGGGAGGGGTGTCAGAGGCAGCAGGATCTGGGAAACTGAGTCCCACTGTGGTGCCTGTGTCCTCCCCAAAAGGGTCAGTGTGCACCTCTGAGGCCTCTGTGCTGGGCTACCTGACACTGTTGTTTGCAGCATCCCAGCACCCATGTTTGGCCCCAGCCCTTCCCTTTGAAATGCTTTATGAATTAAATATTTCATCCACTGCCTGGTCTGTGCCTGGTGGGAGTCATTTCAAACGGATGCTCTGCATTTAAGCAGACTGACTGCTTGGCTTCAGCCAGACCTAATAATAAGCTGTGCCTTTCATGCTCCACAGCTAATGAAATATTAAATACCTTTTGGCACCCAGAACTAAATGCCAGCTCCAAATTCCCATCACACTGATCTCTCTCTCCCTGTTTCCCCCTGCTTCAGGCTGAGGTGGTGAATGGTTTGTAGCTGGGTGGTGCTATGGGAGGCAGGCAGGGCAGAAGTGCAGTCTGGTTCTTATCTGTTGTTGGGATGCAAGGACGGGTCCAAATCTGGTGCTGTTGCTGTGCTGGCAGCCTGTGACCTGTCTGCCACACCTCTTCAAGTTGCTCAGTGCCAACTACTCTGGCTGAAAAGCTGAAAAGTAGAATCTCATGTTAGGAACCAGGCTAGAGTGAAAAGGAAAAAAAAAAAGTGCACAAGCCCCTGTGAAGACAATTCAGAAATTAGTTATGAAATTCTTATTGAAAGCATACTATAGTTTATATAGTGTATATAGTATTTAAAATATATATTATCTACAGTTGAAAAATCCCTGGTGTGATAATACCATGGTGTTAATGCAAAGTAACAGTGCCTTTCTGTCTTACTTTAGTTCCCTGGTTTTATTTTGTTTGCTCCTCCACGTGCTCAGAGGTGAAGTAAATCAGACATAAAAACATCTCACCAAAACCTACCCGGGTCAGTGTGTCCCAAGCCACAGCTTCTGGAAATCAAAGGATATTGTGCCACCAGCTTTAATATGCTTTGGGCCAAGCTCCTCAAACCTGCTCCTGCAAACACTTGCAAGGGGGATTTCTCCTGCCTGGGCTCTGTGGACCCTTGGCATCAGCTGCTGGGCTGTGTTTGTGGAGCTGCAGAAGGTGCCAGCCCCCTGCTCTCAGGGGGATGCATCCTGTGGCTTTCCCTGCCTCTCCAGCCCCTGGATCACTCTTTGGCTTTGATACCTTCCCCATAAATTCCTTGGCTGATGAAAGCTGACAATAAAACTGCTGGCTAAACACAGCAGAAGGCTTTTAGCTGTGGGTCTGTGCAGGTGTTTTTAAAGCATCTGCTGCCTCAGCTGCAGGGCAGGAGCTTTCAGGAGAAAACCTGCCAGGGCCCTGCACCAGCCTCGGGTCCCCAAGCACGGAGCCCATCACTGCTGGCACCCTGGGAATGCTGCTAGTCCTGGGATGCTGTTTTCCAGCCCTGGCCAGGGGTGAGCTCCGTGGGGCTTTTCCCAGGAGAAGCCCAGAGCATGTTTTTAGGGGTCGGGTAGTGGCCTTGATGCCAAAGGCAGCAATAGTTTATGGAGTGGTTTGGGTTGGAGGGGACCTTAAAGCTCATCCAGTGCCCACCAGCCCAGGCTGCTCCCAGCCCCATCCCACCCAACACTGCCAGGGAAGGGGCAGCCACAGCTGCTCTGGGCAGCCTGGGCCAGGGCTCAGCACCCTAGTTCTTCCTAATGCCCAACCTACTTTCTCTCCACAGCCTCTCCTGTTATATTTTAGAAAACCTACAAATGTACTGAGCAAACTACTTTCCTTTGCTCAGCTCCATTCAGGAAGCTTTCCCATGGGCTGCGGGGGCCTTTTTGGTTTTTTTAAAGCCGAGCTTTGGTGTCATTCATATTTTTTTCTGCTGTGCTGCCGTGGGGCAGGCTCAGCCGGGCGCTACATCCCTCAGGCAACCCCCTCCGTTTCCTTCCCCTCATCCTCACCGTGCCGGGGCGGTCTAACAGGAGGACCGAGTCCGATTCCCATTACCAGAACCTTTCCTGGAGTGACTCCACCCTTGGGCAGCGCTTCCCCACCTTTAAACGAAGGAGAAGCCGACGAGAGGCGATTTCCCTGGGCCGGGTGATTATTTCCTTTCCCCCTCCCTATTTTTATTATTATTATTATTCAATTCTCTTATTTATTTCAAATCCCAGGCCTTGCCGCGCCGGGTGGGAGGTGGAGGGGGTGGTTGCGGGGTGGGGTGGTTGTGGCCGCGGTGCCACTGAAGTGCGGGGTCCGTCCCCGTCCCCCCCCTCCTCTCACCCCGCATCCCCTGCAGAGGTGCAGCCCGAGCCCCCTCCCACAGCCCTGGGGAGCCTCTGCCCCCTCCCACAGCAGGAGCGTGGATGCGGGAGCGTGGATGCGGGAGCCGCTCCCGGTGTGAGGGAGGGGCCTGCGGGGGTCTGGGCAGGGCGGCTGCGCGGTTCCCCCCCATTATCCTATCCCCCCCTTCCCTTCCAAGTGTTGTCACCGTGGACTTTTGAGGATGTTTTGGCGTCCTTGTCGTTCCCGGGCAGGATTCGGGTGGAGGCAGCGTTGGTGGGACGAGGGCCCGGATCGTGCGGAGGAAGGAGCTGCCCCCCCGCCTCTCCAGGAGTCTCCGCCGCTCCATGGAGGGAAACGTGCGGGTGGCATCACGGCTCCGAGATGCTCCGAGCGCTGAACCCACCCCCACCATGCTGGTATGTCCGAGAGCGTTTTCTTATCTGTCTGAGGAGCTGCAAAGGGGTTCTGGGGACGGGCTGGGCGAGCCATGGGGCCAGCAGTGGCCGTGGGGCAGGACTGACCTTCAGCATCCTCAGGGTGTGCGGTGGGAGAGGTGCGAGGTGGGGTTTCTTAGGACAGGCGGTCGTGACGCCTCCACTCCTCCCATCATCTCCCCCCTGAGGGTGCTGGCAATAAAGCCCTCAAATCCGAGGTGCTGCTCCGGTTGGGTTGGGGATGTCTTGTGAAGTGTTGCCTAAAGCAGCAGGAGCAGTGCCGGGGTGGGAAGGGACACGGCGTGGCCACCTCTGTGAAGCTGCCAGACGAGTGGGTTTGGTGGCAGGAGGGTTTCTGGGCTGCTGCTGCTCTGCCCTGGGTGCCTTCCCCAAGGCAGCACTGGGGAGGTTTCTTAGATCCAGGCTGTAAAGTACAGGTTTAGTAGCTTCTGATCAGCCGTGGCAGAAATTGTAAAATATTTGGAAACATCTCATGCTTTCTCAGAGTTGAGGAAGCAGCAGTCCAGATAGGGTTTCTAAATATAGTCATTAAAAAAATTAAAAATGCAGGGATTTGTAGTATAGTCTTAAAGTGGTGTTTTCAACCAACACATTGGTTTTCTTCAGAACATGATGTTCTCCTCAGAAAATTCTTTCTTAGAAGTCACTTGGGTTTGTGTCACACGAAGGGTTGGGTAGAGCCTGGTGACACTCCTGGCTCTGGGGACACGTTGTTTTGGGGGGCAGGGAGGGGGTCCAGCAGTGCTGCAGGGGCACCTGGCTGCTCTGTGTGCTGGGTGTGAGGGTGGCAGCTCCTGGAGCAGCAGAAGGTGGTGCCTGAGGAGTGGTGAAATCAAAGAAAACAAATCCTGGGGGGGAGCCATGAGGCAGAGGGATTTTTAAGGCTGACATCGGTCTGCATTGCAATTCTGGGCAGCTTTTGTTGAGCTGGAGCATCAGGTGATTAACTCCTGGCTTGGCTGCCTTACTCCCCAGCTGATTTCTGCCAAGCACTGGTGACACGGCTGTGATTTTAAAACATGGGGAAGCTGTGGGGAAAAATAGGTCTTTGGTTGTATTCCCATTCCAGTTCCTAGTTTTACAGCTGTCTTCTGCACAGGAAGATTGAAGAACTGAATGGGGTTGTGTGCTGCTTTCCTTCTGCTCTCCTCTGGCTGATCTTGGGCAGCTCCTGGCCATCTCCTTCCCCCTGACTTTCATTTGTGCTGCTCCAGTGGGGCCTCTGGAAGAGCATCAGGAAGGAAACTGAGGTTCCTCATTTGTACCTTATGATCTGCAGCTCCATATGTTTGCAGCTGAGTCTTGTGACAGATACTACAACAGAACACGACCCTGTCAGACTGAGGTGCTGATCCACTGCTTTACCTGCTGCTGCTCATCAGTTCTCACTGGCAGGATCCCCAGGCTGGGCAGCAGCCAGCAAAAACAGGAGTTTTCCAGCTTGGAAAGATTTGTGCATCCCCATTTGTGCTCTGCAGCAGTCTGTCTTTGGGTGGCATCCGTTGGGGACAGTGCTATAACTTTATGAAGTGATATGCCTTTAAAAAAGGCTAGGTCCTAACTTTTAGCAGAAAATATAAGTAGCTTGATGTTTTCCTCTGTTCCAGGAGGTGGGCTGCAGCTCCACAGTTAACTTGGGATGAAAGTTTGGCTGTATATACAGGAACATACCAGATTTTCCTCTTGATCATTCAAAACAGTGTCAGAGCACTGTAACAAACCCAACAGGCAGCTTCATGTCAACCCAGCACTGTGCTTTGGGGACACCTAACAGCAGTGTGGGGCTCACTTGGCCTCTCTGACACCCTTTGGTGCTAAACCTCATGTTTTCCCCTGCTGTGGGGAAAGAGTCTGTGGGGGTCTAGTCCAGGCCCTAGATTTGCAGCTGACAGGCTAGGGGGAGGGAGGGGGCTTTGCTGGAAGGGTATTTCCATGGGCAAGGAAACAGCTGTATGTCTGATTTACAAACTTCATATCCATTCAGTGTGATTTGTCTCTGTTTGATGTCCTGTTCTGAGCATTATTTTGGTTTTGGGAACTCTTAGATAGTTTCAGCTCTGCTCCACAACCATTAGCTTTTCCTACCTCTGAACCAAGGCATTTGTCTGTAATTTCTGTTGTTGAGTTCCTTCAGTTTTGGCTTAACTCTCTGAAGATGGAGTTTTGGGAGGCTTTTGGGAAGCTCTGCATCTTCTTCATGCCCTGCAGCCTCGCTCTGAGGCCTCACCTGCTAAGGAAACTCCTCTGATCTGCTCTTACTCACCCAGAAAACAGGCTTTCACAGACATTGGAGACGTTTAGGGCAGCAAAACACCAGGCATTGAAAAATCACCTACTGTTAATATGCTGTACATCTTTTCTCCAAAATAGTAGGATTGCAGGGGGGTTGGAACTAGATGATCTCTAAGATCCCTTCCAACCCAAAACATTCTGTGAGTCTGTGATTCTTTGTACAGCTGCTGGGAAAAGCAGCAAGGTTAAATGGGAATTTTTCAGCATCTTCTTGCCTTCAGGCTTCTCTCTGAGCTGCATGCAGCTCTGGTAAATAAACCACTGTGCTGGAGGGAGGGAGGATTTCAGGACAGGCTGACTGAGTACAATTTTATTTTCATGAAATTAGCTACCAAGCACACCAAGTTCTTTACTTTTAACATGACTTTTTTCCCCCTAGATGAAAACTAACTTTGTGGCTGCTGAGAACTGTACCTACTGGCATTGCTTTTTTCTGGACTATTGATAGTTTCACCTAAAGGCTCCTTGCTGTACTTCACCTTTGCTTGCTACATCAGTTGTCCCCTTCCTGAAAAGCCTTTTAAAGTTAGAGGTGATGCCCCATTCTGAAAAGTGAGCCTCTTTGTTTCCACATTCAGTTCCAAACTGCCTTTGAAACCTGCAAAATTTTATCATTTCTGGCCTGGGAGGCAGTGGGAGGACTCAAGCCTTTCAAATTCCAGCGTGTACCTCAGACAGATATCCAGGAGACTTCCAGGGATGTGCTAATCCTGCCCAGCAGTTGTTTGTGGCTCCTGCATTCAGCCCTTCCCAGCCCCTGGCTCTTATCTCCTGATGGCAGCAAGCAGCAGAGAGGCAGAGGGCGGCCCTGGGAGGAATGAGGGCTTCAGTTTTGCTCTTGGTTGCAGAGTTGTTCCAGGGTATTTAGGTATTTCAGTCATGGCCTGAGGTAGCTGAAGCTTGTGCTTAAATGGAGATAAGTGCAGCTTTTTAAAACTTCCAGCTTTTAGGAGGAATCTTTGTTGCCAGTGCCAGCGCAGCGCATCCTGTGGTTGGGTTTGCAGAATGCTGGGTGTTAGGGGGAGGCAGAAATGAAAATTGGTGGCTTGAGGAGCCCCTGAGTCCTGCAGGGGTGGAGGAGATGCTGTGCTCCAAGGGAATGATTCAGCCCTCTGCCATTTATGTGCCTCTCCCCTCTTCAAATCTGCAGACTACCCAGAGGCATAGTATCACGTATCCTCCTGAGCAAAATCCCACCTTGTTAGGGAGAGGAAAGGCAGGCACAGGATGTTCTGGGCTGCTTTTTCTTTCCAGCATTACATATAAATATTTAACATGGTGTAATTGGCAGGTCTGGGTGCTGTTTGGTTTACCAAAGCTGAGCTGGCACCTCAGCTGGGTCACCTGCCTTTAGTTTGAATACCTTTGTTACAGAGAGTCCTGTCTATTGTTCCTGTGGTAATGACAGCACTGTGGTTATCTGCCTTTTGTCCCTGTGCACCTGGGTCATAAAGGTCCAGGTCTCAGCAGAAGCTCTGAGAAGCAGAAGGGAAAACAGGAGAGAACTGTTAATCTAGGCAGAAGATGAGGTACTCCAGATGCTGGTGTGTTTCCCTTGGTGTGTCCTTGCTGAAATCACCATTCTCTGGACTTTGCTGTGGAAGGAGGCTGGCATCCTGCACACTGCACAGGACCCACTTCCCTGAGCAGTGGCCCTACTGCATCCCCAGGATGAGGGGCAGGCTCCAAATGGCTGCAGGCTGCCATTTAATCTGATTTCTGAAGTGCTGTATCATCCTTTTACCTTTGACCAAAGGCAAGTACTGTGGGTGCACAAGCAAGCAGACTTCTGGAAGGCCAGCACTGCAGAGAGGCATCTAACTCTGATAATGTGTGATTCTGGTATTTCCTGAGTGCTGAGGATTGTTTATTGGCTCCCTTTGCAGAGTCCCAGGTGTGAAGCTCTCTGCACTGGCGTGGGGACAAGTCAGACAACGTGTTAAAAGCAGCCTCATTTTGGGTGAGTAGCACACTGAGATTCTCTTCTGGATACCAAGGGGAAAAAACTAGGAGACTCCCTGGCTGGAGGAAGGTTACAAGGAGTCATGTTCAAACCTAAAAGTTTGGAAAGTGAGGAGCCTGGGTCTGTCACAGGAGAAGTTACTGGCTGTGCTCAGTTGGGCACAGCTGCCCTAAGCTATTCTGCAAAATGTGACTTGTTTTCAATCCAGTGACTGCTAAAACACAGTCTGACAAAAAGAGATTCCAGGCAGTAAGGCTTTGAACTTCAAGGAGATTTTTTTTTCAAAGGTCTTATGAATGGAAACCATTTAAATGGTAGCAGGGAACTTACTTGCATGTGATAGCTTGAGAGGTGTAAGAGCAAAACTCTGGTTCTTATGCTTCATCACCATGAGGAGTATTCCAGAGAGGCAGGTGCCAGAGGGATAAGCAGTCTCTTGGCCAGGCTGGCAAAGTGTTTCCTGACAAGTTGTGTTCATTGTTTGTTTCCTTCACTGGTTAGAAATTAATTTGGCAGAAAAGGGCAGAAAACACTAAGCCAGCTTGGCCAAGAGACTTGCTCGGCCCTCTAATGCAAGGTGAGTTAAGATGCAAGGTACAGCTCCCTCAATACCTCCTCTCCCCTGGTACTACCAGAGGGCACACATGCAGTAAATAACCTCACAAGTGCCATGACACTGCAAGTTTTTTCATGGGAACTTCCAGTTCCAGGGATATGGAAGGGGACTGATTGTTTTCAGGAGTTAAAGGAGGTATTTAAAAGCATATGGACTGCATGTCCACTGAAACTGAGCACAACCAGGAACCTGTGTTTTCCAGGTGAATTAACTCAACATTTCACTTACTTTAAAATCACTCTCTAAAAAGAGGAGCTATGTTATGGTTTGCTGCTCTAGTTCCTAGCTGGCTGTGTAACACAGCAGGTTGCAGCTCCCTGACCTCTGCCCAGAGCTAAGCACAGCAGTTCAGGAACTGCATCTGCTGAGGTTTTGCCCTGAGCCTCCAACCATGCAGAGGTTTCTGAGCCACAACTGGCAGCAAATTAGAACTGGAAAGAAGCAGACCCCTGTCAAAACATTTTGGTTACTGTTACTGAAATGTCATGGAAGTAAAATGGAAGTAATTTTTTTTTTTTAATGTTAAAATCCCTTTCAGAACATCACACTCTGGAGATGAGCTAGGTGGAGAGGATTTAAAGAGCACTTTGCTGTATGTGTGCAAGCCATGGTTGTCAGAAAAACAGGAAAGTAGTCAGAAGGCTGAGGGCAGCTTCCTTTGCCATCATTTATGTCCCAAAAATTATTAACTTGAGTGGGCAAACTATAAAACTCACTGCAGCAACTTGGGAAGTACCATGCTCTGTAAATAATGAAATGAGCACAGTCAAGAATTCAAACTGGGGTCTGTAACTTTGTTTTTAAGCTCATCTAGTAATGACTTTGGAACAATTTAGTTGTCTTGCATGTCTTGCTATCCAGGAGTTTGATAGCCTGCCCCTCCCTCTGTGTAGGGCAGTCACAGAAACATCTGGTTTAGCCCAAAGGAAAGGGCAGAGGAAAGAAGATGGGGACAGAAGAAAGTCCTGCAGATAAAGATGCTGACTTAGGGAATTTCTCCTCTCATACTTTAGGAAATGTTTGTCCTCCCTCCACTCACATTCCCTCCTTCTTTCTGCTAGACACTGACTCATCTGCTGCTGTCCCCTAACAGGAGGGGAAATCTCCAGTTGTAGGACAAAAACATCTTGAAACTATTTGATAAAATCCCAAAACTGGCTAGCATTTAACAGACCTCCTTAAAAAAGCACCAAAAAAGGATAACCTATAAAAGAATATGTCTCCAAAAGTAGATAAAAAAAATCCAAATCTGAATAGTCATGAAATAAAAGTGTCAGGGATGAAAGTGATGAAATAAATGCCTGGGGACTCTGAGGCTTAAATATTCTGCAATATTCACAGTTCTGGCTAAGCCTAAGGAGGGCATGATATCTAATCCAAAGCTTCCAACTGTTCCCAGCAGCAGAATGAGAAGGGATTATTGGACAGCACTCCTGTGTACCTCTCAGGGAAGCTCCTGAAATACCTCAGCTGCAACTTCCAGGTATCAGCAGTGCTGGGTTCCAGATGCTGTTGGTGATTCCTTGCCACATTCAAGCTGTGTATTTGCCCAGAAGAGCAGTTCTTTTTATTAATGTTTTATTACTGGTAAATATTGAAATTAGGCATGCATAAGATATTGCTGTTTGGAAGGTTTGAATTATTTAGATGTCTGAATTGCTTTCAGGCATCTCCTTGGCCTCTGGTCTGTAACCATGTTCTGGAACCATTTTAGGTTTCATCAGTGAATGCAGGTGATAGACCTGGGCATCAAGTTCATGGGGTTTTTATAAAGCTCCATAGGAAAAAATGTGGTTTCTTGTGCAGTGAAGGAAATCCTTTCTTTTACTCAATTAATAACAAGTTATTACAATAGAAATCTCACTGATAGCTTAGCTCTGCTCTGTGCTGAGCACAAATGGTAGCAGCAGGGTTTATGTTACAGGCTTGGTACCTACACTGCCTACTCTGCAGTGTGTCACCACACACTACAGAAACTCTATGGGATTTTTTAAAGTGCCTTACAAACATTCTTCTAAAATGCTGAAATGTTCTGATCAGAAGCTACAGAAAATGTTTGGAAGCACTTGGTGGTTTCTGAAGCTCTTTAGGCCTGACTTCCTGCCAGGAACACCAACCACCACTTTGGAGTGCTGGCACTTCAGCCCATCAAACTGCTTTCTGAACAGGTAGTGATGTTTTTCTGAAGCATCAGAAAGAGGAGAGAAGGTTGTCACTGTGAACCTGGTTCTTACAAGTCAGCTGCTGGACTGGGGAAGTCCCATCCTACCTGCTGAGCACCATCTGCCTGCAAATGGGATTAATTTCCCCTGCAAATATTTGCCTGTGGTCAGGTTACTGGATTGGAGCCCCATTTCCCCCCAGTATATCCAGCAAGTAAGTAAGGCTTGATATCCTTGCCATGATTATGTTTTCAAAGGCTATTTACAAAAAAATCTTTAACTTTGGCTGACCTTAGTACAACGTCATCGGGTGAAGCTGCAGGGAACAGTTGGTTCCTGTGTAGCACAGTCTTTATTTTGGCTGGCAGTCTATTAACTCTGATAAGTGGGGAAGCTCATGCCAAGCAAGTCAGGCATATCTCCTTTGCTTCTGCTTTGTTTCTACGGAGGAACAGCTCTGTTGGACAGTAAACAGAAAAAACACATCTGAGAATTCGAGGCTGACCAATCCTGGTTCTTGAGGAGTCTGACAAAAAGGACCCCCTCAGGTGTTCAGTTCCTCACTCTCCTTTGGTTGAATGCTGCTCCAGCTCTGCCAGACCTGCAGCTGCTTTCCCTACCCTCCCCAGCCCCCTTTCCCCAGGGGAAAAATACAAAAGGCAGCTCTTGTTTCTCGTTTCTGCATGTTCAAGGCTCCTGCAACAGCAGCAGAATGACACTGAGAATTAGTGTCACTCCTGCCCAAAGGCTGCACAACAGCCCTGACACAAGGCTCTTGTTAGGTGCTGCTTCTGTGTGTGGGGCTGCTTTGGGGTTTATTGCTTTTTTCCTTTTTTTTTTTTTTAGCAGCAGTCACTGGAGTAAAACAGCATTTGTTTACAGATCTGGGGAACCAGAACTGCATTGTCATTCTGGAGGAAACAGATTATTATTTTTTTTTCCTAAGATCTTTACATTCCTGGATGGCTGACATTACACGCTGGGAATCACATTCAAAGGCAGCTTGAATTCAGGTCAAGCTTTGCCTTGCTTGTAGTGGGTGGATGTTACTGATAAAAACATTTAATGCACACCATGTGGAGATAGATTTCTTGAAGTTGCTTCTGCCAGGGTCTGAGTGAATTTAGCTTTCCTTTTGAGCTGGGTCTGAGTGAATTTAGCTTTCCTTTTGAGCTCACTGAGAATGCCACGCTACTTACTGCGCTTACATGAAACGCTGTTTTGACAGATTCCTTCAGAAGGAAAAGAAGCACAAAAGGAGACAATTCCTTCTTGGAATATAACTGGGACCACTGGCAAGCAGCAGCAGCAGCAACCCCGTGCATCCAGCCCTTTTTCCAGGTGTACCAAAAGATGCTGGTGAACTGAATTTGAGAGCTGCCTTTCCAAAGGTACCATGGGATGCTTCAAATCTAAGTATGCCTTCCCACACACCAGTGCTCTGCAGGATGAGGTTGTTGGGGAAGGATGCACTGGGGACAAGTCCTCACTGCTGGCAGGGGGGGATGGAAAAGGTCCCCCCAGCATTATAGTTCAAGACTACGCCGACCGTTTCTCCCGGGAGATCCTGGATCAGGCCCTGAAGCAGCTGGCAGTGACTGAAAGCAAATACAGTGACATCCCTTACATCGAGAGTGATGTGCCCTGAGCCCAGGGGCTGCCTGCACACTGTGTCCTGTCTGCTGAGCTCTGTGGTGCTGGGACTGCACATGAAGTAAAATCACCAGTGATTTAAGCATCGTGCCACCTGTGTGAGTGTGTTCGCAAGGAGATGCTGAAAAAAAAATTAATAATAATAATTGCCTTTTAATCTATATGGCTGAGAAAGCAATGGGATTACAGTAGGAGCTAAATCAAGTGTCACTTGTTAATCAGGAGTGTGTTGGTTGTATTCTGTCCTTGTGTGTGTTGAATGTCATCAGGAATTAAAGAAGAGGAGGAGAAGAATGTGGCTGCCCTGCACCTGCACGAGCGCTGCCAGGGAGGCCCCAGAGATGCTGAAGAATGAAGTGTGGGTTATTTTTACAGACCACATAAAAAATCAGGGGTCTGTTTGGAGGTGAAAAGAGAAGATCTCCCTGCACTTGGTAAAATTGTCCAGGTTTTGCTAGAGTGAAGCCAAGGCCTACAGGCAGCAAAGATAACTGCTGCCCCAGATTTTCCTTTGTTCCCTTGAGCTGACTAAACCAAAATAATTCCATCAGTGAGAAGCACTTCACAAAACCAGGCAGCATTCAGGGAACCAGGTAGATTATTTTACTATTTCAACCTCCGTTCCTAAGTGAACCAGTGAGAAACATGACACTGTTGTTAAGCAGTGCATTATAATTAACAGATGCTCTGGCTTCTGGAAATGCAAGGAGGTTATTCCTTAGCCTGGGGGAGCTGTGGCTGCATTAGACTTGGGCCACTGCATTTTCCTGCAGCTCCTGCAGGCTCAGTGCTACAGAAACCTGGAGCCTGAGCACTGAGTTAGTGAATAAGCCTTAGGCCCAAAGCTAAAGGGCTACATCCTGACCCATTTTATCCAGCTTGCACCCACACACTGCACCCTGCTCCTCCAGGGCTTGCAGTCTGCCCTGCCCTGCTCCTGCCTAGCATTTGAGGTGAATTAATTACAGGTATCTTAAGTGATGGCCCTGCAGATGCTGGGGCTTTTAGCACCTGTTTGTTCCTTTTTCTGTTAGTGGTGGTGTTGCTGTTTTCCTAAATCAAAGTGCTTTCCTTTTTTTTTTTTTTTTTTTAGTTTGTTTTATGGAAAGATGCTTTCCATACTGGCAAACACTGTTACTATTTTTAAAAGGTACACACAGTTCCAGGGCTGATACAAAGTGTGACTTTCCAAGCCATGGCAAGAAAGAGGACCATGCAAAGGGTTATTTTAAATGTTTTCTTAGACATAAGACAGTCTCGGAATTGAGCTGTTTTGCAAACTTTGTGACACAAACTCAGCTGAAATTCACCTGTATGGGTGGAGAAGTGGCTGTATGAGAGCATCAAAGGTGAAAAAAAACTTCTTTGTAACACAGCACAAGATTACCATTAATTCACACTGCCCAGACCCTTCTGTTGAGACTGTTCTCAGGCTTTTGCTGAAAAAGGGAAATGTTTATGTTGTAATGTCTTCTTTGAAGTAATGTAGTCTTCTTGAAGTCCTGTGGGACTAAGGTATTATGGCCATTTAAATTCTGCTGCTAAGAGTGATGTTCCTGGAAGTTGTAAAGTGTGTTAAACATCCACTCATACCCCCTGCATTTGCTCTGAAACCCTCCCATGCCAAGTATTAGGGTGAAGTAAAAAGCAAACCACTGATCAGATTGTTATATATTAATTTGGATATTGCTTAACCACAGTATTAAAGTATTCTTATTCCTAGGAGAGCTAAAATCAAGCTTTAGGACAAAAAAAAAAATGGTTTAAAAATGTGAACACTGCCTAAGACCCCCAGGCTATTTGCCAGCTAGGTGAACAGGACAGAAAAGAGGACTCACTCAAAGAGTTCTTTGAGGTGCATCTGCCTACAGGTACCTTGGTGGGTGCTGCAGTGCTCACTCTTGCAGTGTCTCAGGTCCTGCCTTTGGGTGCAGCCTTAAGCCTCTGGCACTCCTGGAGTCAGAACTGAGCTGTTTGAAAGCAGCTTCTCCTCTGGCAGGCTGCCTCTGCGTGGCCCAACAGCAGGCAGGAACAGAAAAATGACAGAAAACAGCCTCAGGTGAAATCCCAGCATCTGTACTGCTCCACACTTGGAATTCCCAAGGTTACCCAGGTATAATTAAACTCCTCTTTGGAGCCCTTCTGCAGGGGAGGGCTGCAGGAAGGAGGGAGCCACCCAGAGTGTGACAGCCACCCCCCCGTTGCCTGCTGCTGTCACTTACCTGCAGCCACAGAGCTGCTCTTCCCTCATTAAACCTTCAGCAGGGCCTGAAGTGTCCTTCCAGCTGCTTGATGCTGCTTGCTGTGGCACTGGCACTTCAGGAAAAGTGTGCAGCAAGTGGGAAGCAAAGGAGCTTGCAAACAAGCATGCAGACAGCTTCTCACCAGGAAAATAATCTCTTTGACAAGATGCTCTCCTTAATAAATAATGTACCTGCTCTTAAAAAAACCCAGACCCGTTCAATACTACAAAGTGGTGGCAGATCAAAGGAGGTCTCGTTCCAGAGTTCTGCTGGATTTTAAATAGGCACAATAGTAATACATAATAAAAAACATAAAGACTTCTTTACCTTTATCTGTTTACTTATCATGAGATTACTCTAAACTGGGCATTAGTCTGCTAAAACCCCTGCCAGTGGCTTTCCAGCTATGTGGCCACTAATTGTTTGTCTTGATTTTGTGGAATAAAGGCACTCCAGTATGGGACTGGCATGCTCTGCAAAACCATTTACTTCTATTTAGGAGTTAAAAATATGTTTGCTTTGTATTTTCTCCAGGAAATGTAAGTAATAGTCTGAGTGGGTACTGTGTGACTGACCTGATATCCTAATAATGGCTCAACACTATAATACTAACTTCAGCACTTTGTAAAACTGACATTTCTGGAGTGTGACACATCAGAATTCCCAAATAAAACATGCCACGATATATTTTTTACAATATTTTTTTGTGGAATATATTTTCTTCTGGACCAAAATAAAATTAAACTTACCATCTGTTTTGTTAAGACTTTTATTTGGTAAAAATGGACAGACTGGAGTTGGGCATCTTACCAGGAGCTTGGGATAACTCCCAGACACATAAATATTGGCACCAACTGAACACACAAGTTGAAGTTGTTTGACACAGAAGTAAATCCTTGCTAAAACATTCAGAGAGGGAGCCATGATCCCTACTCCCTGGGAATTACTGTGTTTTTCAATAAATGCAATCTCTAAAGATTGTTCCTTTTGTACAAAAATAATGGAATGAACAATTAAAAATAAAATAAAACCAGCCACTGTTTAAGAATCTGAGAAATAACAAAAATTTAGAAAAATAAGGAGGGAGCTTTAATTTCTTACAGAACAAGCACGAAGTAGAATTTCAAGCCACATTTTAAGAACTTACCCTAAATATATTAATTAAAACTTTCAAATACTTTTGAAAATAAACTCAATGACTGCCTCCTAACAAATATATACACACATTAACTCCTGGATGAAATTCTAACAATTTCATCTCAAAGATGCCAGTGACAAAACCAGGTGCTATTTGTTCTTGATTTTTTCTCTGTATTTTACTCACCCAATTCTTTGCAAGCCCCTCTAGCAGATCACCTTGGTGCCTGAAGTGCCTGGACTTTGTTTCCAGGCAGCAGCTTCTAGGAAGGAAGGAGCCTTAAACCTGGCTGAAAACTCTGTAATGGTTCTGCTGTGGCTCTGACTTTCTGATGTTCAGGTGCTGATTACTGACTCTGTTATTTGAACTAAAGATTTCTTCCTTTAGTCTCAGTGGTTCATCTATAAAAAAGCCAAACTTTGTATCTGTGACCTGCCTGTAAGTGTAGAAACCAGTATGAAGAGAGAATATTTGATTATTATATTGATATTATATTGATTAACCATAAAGAAGCAAGCAAACTTAATGGGGAAGAAAGTTAAGCATTGCATTCATAAGAGAAAAATTCATTTTATCCCCCCCCCCAAAAAAAAATAAATTCTCCTTTCATCAAGGGTTGTGTCATATAACTTCAATTATTATTAGCATCAGAACCCAGCAACATAAAACAAGGGGGGTTTGATGTATATTTGAATTTTGATCCCAACAAATACATTTGTGGATATGTTGTTAAGTTCCACAATCCATGCAGCAGCAGAGATTTCATGGTTTCCTCTCTTCATTAGTTTCAGTGCATATTGTTGCATTTCCCTTACTTCCCACAACTTTTCCACCCAAAAGAAAGGGAAGGTGGGCAGCCAGACTGATGGGTACAGATAACTCCAGCCAGGGGCAGTATTAGAGCCAGGCTGCTCTCTCCCACCAAAACAATTTGATAACCACTCCAACAGAAAATGTGCTGCCCAGTGCTCAGAAGGGCTGAGGTTGGTTTTCCCTTCACAAGGGTTAGATGAAGAGAAACTTGCAATGTCTGAAACCATGGGAAACTAATTATGCAGTCTGATCAAACTTAATGGCATTTAAAAAAAAAATAATGGCTTTGCAAACAAATAAAAATGTGCTCTAGGCTCTGGCAGTAGTCTGACATTTGAGGCAACATCTACATCAGTGACACTGAACATGGACCAAATGGTAAATCAATAGAACAATTTCTTGCTCCCAGACTAATAATGTGTCAGTCTGACCTTTTATTTAAAAACTACTTAACACCAGCACACCTTGCATTTCCCTTTGGAGCTCTGACTGCTTGAAAGCTTCAAGTCTATTTTGTTTGCATTGTGCAGAGGAGAATCTGAGGCACGATGTCAATTTAAGAGCTCAGAGAGGGAGCCCAGAACACAGAGGTCTCCTGATGTCTTTACTTACTAGCTCATCCCTTCAGTATGCTGCCTCCCCCAAAGGCTCCTCCTCAACTAAGAGCTGATGCAAGAAATAAAAAGCAGTAAAAATAATGATTTGCCTTGAAGTAATTTTTCCCCTTATTAACAAGAGATACAATTATTTATCATTATTGCAGTATAACAAAAGAGAATGTTTCTGAACAAAAGAACTTAAAAGTCTCAGGCTAGCTGAGAGTCTTGTCAGACTGTGCCCTGCTACTGTACATTTTTATACCATGGAATGAAGCAGGTGTAGAAGCAGGTCAATAGGCTTCATCTTTACAGCCTGAAATCGTTGCTTCTCAGTGGCTTAAAACAATTGTCCACAAATTCATCACTGACTTCTTCTAGAGCAGCTGGCTTCCATCTGGGAGAATGATCTTTGTCAATCAGCACTGAAGGTGGAATGTAAAAACACACAAAGGTTACTTGTAAACTCAATAATTAAGTTGACTTCAGATGGCATCAAGACAGACAATGGCAGTGAACACATGGGGGAGTAAAACCAGAGTGCTCTGCTTGGTAACATTTAATAAAAATTCTTGCTTTGTGACCTGTCTAGAAAAGTATCTGAGAGGTGCCTGATGATAGAAGCAACAGGGGATGACTTCAGAAGCAGCCCAGGCTTTGAACAGACCTGAAATTAGTGCTTTCTGTTAGACCTCCTACTGTTTTTTGATGTGAAAGTGGGAACAGGATGCATGATGCTCCTTTCTGGACCAGGGCTTTTACACCTGGGTACAAGAGATGATTTGAGTAGCTGTTAAATGCCTAAAGCTCAGTTAAACAACATCACACAAACTCAGAATGAAAGAACTAATGGGGAAAGAGCAGAGTGTCTTTGTGAGAAAGAAAACACCCCTTTCCAAAAGCACCCCTTGTGTCACAGCCATGCTGAAGGTGAGGCAGCAAACAATAATGAGGTGAGGGAGTTTATTGGGCTGTGAAAATGACACAGACTCCCCTCAGGTGTGTGACATCAGCCCCTGAGGCACCTGTGGCCTGGGGCAGCTCCTGAGCAGCACAGCCCACAGGATATAAGGGAGGGTGGGCACAGAGCACCCTTCTGCTGAGAATATGATTTATTTGGGGTTTTTGTACAAAAAGTCCAAAGCAGGTTGGTTCTAAAGGCAGGGGGAGAGAAGCTGCTCACAGAGATCAGATGTTTGGAAGGACAACTGCTGCTGGGGTTTTTTTGGTAAGCTGTAAAGTCTTTCTAAACAGCAATCATTCTGTGTGACTTAACTAAACCCACCCATTAACTTCCCTGCATTCTGTGTCTCTCCAGCTTGAGGTATCAATCACTGCACAAAGAGAACCAAAATTCTGAAGACTTCTAAGGTAGGCTACAGGAAGGCTGATTAAGATAAATGCAACAGAACAGAGATGTTGTGGTGTAAGGGTTTGTTCTTATGGGGTTTTTTTAAACAAAATCTGTGACCCCACTGAACTTCAGGTCATGTTCTACTGCTCAGCTCCACTCAGCACCTGGAATTCTGTTAGGAGCAATGAAACCTCTCCCCCTTCTCCCTGGCAGCAGGGGGTTGTGTGCCCCAGGTGAGGCTCACACCTGCCAGCTGCTTGCACTGCAGGAGCAAAGACACAGGAATCAGACCCTGGCAGGATCAGTTCCATCTGAAGGGCACATTCCTGCACAAACAGGAGCTTAATTGAAGAGATTTTTGTTCCCCCAGGCAGCTGGGATTGTAGTCTACCTAGATGTGTTTGAGCACTGACTCCAAAAACTAGCCAGAATGTATGAATTTCTTATTTTGTGGATTATTCTGTAAATTAAGGTGAAAAATCAGTATCTTAAAGTGTTGCAAAGACCACATTTACCACTATATGGGAAAATGCTGATGAAATATGATCTGTGTACTTCGTGCTTTAGCAGTTTTGGTTTTCTCTTTAGTAGCTCAAATCACAAGTATTATAAATGGGCAAGACTATTCACCAGCAGCTTTTGAATTTGGTTGAAAGAAAACTGGCTAAAAGTGAGATAAAATTGTGACCTCAGGTCCGAGCAGGTTTACAAAGCTTTTAAACAAACTACTTCCCTAGCATGCCTACTAAAGTTATGGCTTGAAGCAGATAAAAGCTGTTATGAAAACCCCAACTATGGCCACTGCTGCTGAAAAAACATCTTCAAAAACTCATATCTGATTATTACAACTTTAGAGTGTGGTAGATCCTCTTCTGGTAGACAGGGTCAACAGCTGGCTCTTAAATTCTTGGAATGTAATGTTTTAATAAACAGAAAGCTAACACTTAAATCAACAATTTTATCATTTAAATCTTTGTTCACTCTGGTTGATCCTGTGAGGTATTTAATAATCTTACTTCCCATTACAAAGGATGCTCATCAAATTGCTGGATAATTTTTATGAGATTAGACCCAGCTACAGAAATGATCTTGAGTTAGATTCTGTACCACTTAAACAAGAGAAACAGTTCTGAGAAGACAAATCTGATAACATGATTTATCTAGCAAGCAGCCCAGCAAAAGTGCTTCAAGAGCAAATTATTATTCTCAGCAATCCCCTCAGTGCAGCTGGATGTCTGGTGTTTGGGGTTGCTTTTTTTCCTTCCCCTGATACAGCTAAGCCTTTGCTGCATCATCCTGTGTGAAAGAAGCTTCCCAACCTTTCTTTTCTTTAACAACCCTTTTCTTTACCAGCAGCTTGTGTGGGTCACTGCCCATCCTGACCAGTGCTTTGCTTTTGCCCTCTGCTGCATCCCCAGGTGGTTCCATGACTTTGTGCACTCCAAGTGAGAATCTGGCTTGGTGTTCAGCTGACCCTAAGAATTTTTGAGTTTGTCCCTTCCTGACTTGCTGCATCTCAGCAGCTCATGTGGTGATACAGAATTTATCCTAGGAATATTCTTTTTAAGATATCTTTGTCCTCATAACCACCACAATGAAAACCATGTGCTTCTCCGTGTGTGGTAAATGCTTCAAAGGAATCTCTGCTAATGAGTGCTAAAGATTTGATTAATTAAAACCAGAAAATTTTCCAAACTTTGCATCTCTTACCTCAGGCTCTCTTTAACACAGTGTTACTAATAGTGAACCCTCAGACTGATCCTGAAATGGATTCTAAACTACTTTAAAAAGGCAGATATAAAAGAGTGAGGAGGAGGTGATAACACATACTAGAGTACAGAACTGTGTGAATTAAAAGGATCCCTCAACCTCAAAGTGTTATTCATCCAAATGTCTTGTACTGGAAGCTCCTTGGAAAAGGAAATGCCTCTGCTTGGCTTCATCTTGGATGGAACAGTAAATAAATAATTATTGCAGTTTCTAACAGATGTGACATTGGGCTTGACAAACTGCATAGTGAATCAGCAGTAGAATCAAGGACAAAATCTGTTTGTCCCCAAGAGGAAGTTGCTGAGCTGCTGCTTGTTTGCCATGATGTATCTAGAGCATTGCCTTAAAATGCTGAATTCCTTAATATTACATTTACAGATACAGTTTTTTAATAGTAAGACACCTCTATACCAAGGTATTTTGGACATGGGGGAAAGTAGTCTCTGTTATAACAATTTTCTATATTAGTAGTTGGTTTTTTGAGTCTTAAACCACTTTTTATCTGGTGGTAACACTACTTCTGGCTGCAAAAAATGACCTGGCTACTCACTGCTGTCAGGATTAAACAGATTTTGAACTTTCTCAATGAGGTGGTGAAAAATATTTCAGAAATATTTTTCTGCCTTACCAAGCAGTAAAATAACATTAGGAGCCTGAGATTACACAAAGGAAACAACCTGGCTGTTACAGGCTGCAATAAATACTGAATTTTGTCTGTGCTGGAGTCCAATAAACTAAAATTGTAGCAAGCTGGGAAGTGTTCTCAGGGCTGCTGCTGTATGTAGTTCTCTTAACCTCCAGAGCAGTAAAACAGGAGTGAGTCTGCATGTTATTCATTTTGAGAAAAGCTCCTGGTGTGCATGCTTACCTGCTCGGACCCCTTCATAGAAGTCATGGCCTTGCTGCAAAACAAAACCCCAAGCTGTGACATGAGTGATTCCATTGAACCCAACTTCCCCTATCCCTCTTCTGCTTGAAATACAAGGTCTGGTGAAATCCCACTTGTCCTGTTCTCATCTATATCCCCTTAAATGCAGGCACAGGTCTTCACTGATCAGCCAACTTTTATCCAGTGCAAGCCCTTTCAGATTTTTCTAAGGAGTTTTGCATGATGGGGACTGAGCTGTGTAGGATCAGAAAATCTCCAGAGAGGTCAGTTTTAAGGAACAGCAAAATGTATCCTGCTCACTTGAAGTACTATGAAACATACAACTGTATTTTATAGATGTAAATATAACATTTAAAGCCCTAAGGATGCTTCACTAACAATGGAGCAACAACATTATTTTCAGGAAAACTGTGGCAAGGAATACTGTCAGGCACTACAACATACATGTACACTACAGACATTTTCACTCATGCCTTTTTTTTAAAAGCTTTTTAAATTTACTTTAGTTCAGATCACTTAATCAGAAGATAAAATGTACCAAAACTGGTAATGAGGATGCCATGGGGAAGTTCTATGAGGTGTTTGTACAGATAATTCTGTCAGTAACTCTGATCACTGTATCAGATATTACCTGAGTATTCAGCCCTTACTACAAATGACCCTAAAATACCTTGTTTTCTTCAATAAATTCATTCCATCAGTCCTGAGAGGCAATGTTACACAACTATTCCCATCTTGCTGATGGCAACTGAGGCACTGAGAACTACATAATTTAAATGGGGACCTTGTTCAAGAATGTCAGCTTAAAAATTAGATACAAAAGCTTCCATATTATAACATGATAACAGTTTTCTTTATGAAAGTCCTCTGCCACTCCCATCTGACTCACATAAATGTAGTCTCCAAGCTGCATATAAGCACATGGGAGTGGAACAAAGAAAGTGACAGCCTAACAAACAGAGAGAAGATGGCTGAAAAATGAAAATCTATAAATGGTGAGCCCTGGGTGTGATCTCTTTAAAACTTAACCTCTGGCAGACTTGCTGCCCCTCTGTGCCTGGGAAGAGACAGAGGGCTCAGCTGCTTACTCACCATGCATGCTTGGCTCAGTCCATACTCCATGGTGAGAACCTCTTGTAAGCTCATGGAGGCTCCTTCTCTGAGCTGTCTGAGAGTTATCTTCAAGGATGTAGGTGACATCTTATTAAGAGTCTGGAGAAGATATTCACAATTATTGTTCTTCAGTTTAGGTACATTTGTGTGTCTGTCTTTTTTGCATCTTAAACTTTGTAAGGTCAATGATTCTTTGTAAGGTAAATTCTTCTCCTCAGGCTCATCATGTGATACCCCCTTCTCCTGCTCCCTCCCACCAGGCTGTCATTTAGTGAAGTTGCCTGAATAAACTTTTACCAGCAAGACCTCTGGGACCTGTGCCATCACTTACAGAAAGCCTAGAACTTCAAAGGTCACACCATCTATGATCAAATTACTAGCCAGAGAATCTAACGCAGCTTGAAATCCCCTTCCAAACATTCTTGTGAGAAGTGAACCCACGTGTTACAAGCTCTTACACTCCATTTTTAAATATCACTTCTGTAGTCTGGATGGCTCTGGGATGCACTGATATTGCTGCTGATATTAGTGCTGGACAGCATTTTAGTTTTGTTTGGCATGATGGTCAGAGCAGTAAGGCAAGAATGGTGAGATTAGCCACAAACTCTAAGTAGTTGCTTTATGGTCATCCACAAAGAGTACACAATACACTAAGTAATAAGAAAGCAGTGAAAGAAAAGCTTAATAAAAGAAAAACCTATTAAAAGAAATGTAGCATGAATGTACATTTGGCCAGGCTTCTTGTCTGGGATCCTGCATTAATTCAGCTTTCTGATGACAGGATGCCTGGAGGTCTTGTTTTCCTCTTCCTCTTGGACCTACAGGCTATAACTATTATGCAAGGGACAGGATCTGTTTAAGGCACACAAAGAAATGCTGAAAATCTGTCTCTTGTGACTATCCTTCACTTAACAGCATGTCTGTAACCAGCAGGGAGAAGTGGGGAGAAAGACAAATACCAACTTATGACAACTTTAAAGCTTTCAGGGTTGTGGGGGAAAGGAGCTAAATCTCACTGTTGCTGATCTTTGTTTTCTTTCTCTAACCAAGATTCTTTTTTCCCTGTAAACCCAACTAAAAGCTCTATTATTCCCAGCCCAATAGACATTTCCTGGTAATTAGGACATTTTTACCACTACTGAAGAGTGGCAGATGGTGAGATTTGCCTCTTAATATTATTTTCATTGCAGACATTAGATTCCTTACCCACAGACTGAAATGGCAGGTTTCCAGTCATCAACATTAATGTGTTTTTCTGGCTCCCAATTACTCTTCATCCCCCTCTAGACAGCAGCTGATACAGCAGTGACCCATTTTGCCCAGTTAAGCTGGAAAACATGAAGTTGCTCTGCAAGGAGGAGGCTGTGCCATGGTACCTTAAAGGCACTGGTTCTGACATTCTGTTACTTGCATGTTGACCACTTTGCTTGGGAGAGAAGTTCATTTAGAAAACTAATGCTGGCTCAGACTTTCAGGGTCTCCTGAGTTCTGATAAAGCTCTCCAGCAAGGAGCTGCCTTTCAGCAGATAAAGAAACCAACTGTGCCTCTAATTCCATCCCTATGTAGGGCTTGGATGGCAGCTCTTGAGTGCAACCCTTATAGCTCTCATTTCTTTTGCTGGCTTTACCTTTGAACTGGGCTTTTCTCCTTTGAGTTTCACATTTGAGAAAAGTCTTTGCTCAAACCAAGTTAAATGGTATCTGGGACAATGCTGCCAGATGTTTCCCTGGTTGAGATGGTCATGGCAAGCTCTTTCTGGTCAAAGCAAGCACTGAAACAGGGCAGATCTGGAAACAGCACTTAAGCAGCCTAGTGCACCCAGCAGCTGCTTTATCTTGGCATATCAGTGAAGCTGAAGGTGGAGGAGGCACTGCCATAAATCAAGCTGAAGGAAAAGGAACAAGGAAAGAAAATGGGTAGGTGTAATTACAGAAAAATGAGTCACTGGTGGATCTAGAAATAAATCCTCTGTACAAAAAGGAGGAAAGGATGAGTGCTAGGGAACGAGCCTGAATTCAGAGGAGCTATAGGATAGGCTGAACTGGGGAGTACTAAAATGCAAAGAAGTCTTCCTAGAAGTATTTTATATCTATTCCATTAACTTTGAGATCATCTTGATTTCAACATAATGATCCTAAAAACTACAAGATGAATTTGCAATAAGCCCAAATTCCAGTAAGATACTATTAGAAGGTGACCACATTAATTGGCACTCAGTAGAGCTCCTTACAAAGCTAACTGCTGGAATAGTGGCTGCCTTTGTCTCCAAGGCCCACTGAGGTTTCTGACCTGAGCTGTTTAGTGTCCTCGAGTTAAAACAACCAAAAAACCCTCCCAGAGTCCAGAGTTCCACTTCCCTTGCAGTAGATGAAACCACCCATCACTTACTTTCTAAGGTACCCAAGTGTGTCTCTGTCTGCAGCAAGCAAAGGTGCTGGGTGAGCTTTGACAAAATATGAGTATCCAACCCAATCATTCCAGGAAAGATGCTCAAGGACTCTCTTATCTCTTTCTTACTGGTCAGAAAGCACCTTTACTTGAATTCCACATGAGCCAGATACCATCCAGCTTCATTCCTGTACTTTCATTTCCCCACTTGCTGCACATCCATTTAATGTTTCAGGAGCTGACCAGCAGATCTGGAGGTGTCTTGTAAATCTCAGTCTCTGCAGTGTCCTGCATGCTACACTGGATGTCATTCAGTGAAAATGAAGGCTATTAAATCATGAAGTGTCAGTGTTCAGAAGAGGCACTGTCCTGCCATGAAAAAGCTGTAAGAAAGCACCTTGTGAGAACTGAGTGAAACACTGGAGGCTTTTCAGGTTTTGGCCCCACATGCCTCGAGTCCTGTGTCCAGTTCTGGGCCCCTCAGCCCCTCAGGAAGGAGATTGAGGTGCTGGAGCAGGTCCAGAGAAGAGCAAGGAGGCTGTGAAGGGATCCAGCAGAATTCCTGTGAGGAAGGGCTGAGGGAGCTGGGGGTGTTGAGGCTGGAGAAGAGGAGGCTCAGGGGAGACCTCATCACTCTCTACAACTCCCTGAAAGGAGGTTGGAGCCAGGGGGGGGTTGGGCTCTTTTCCCAGGCAACTCTCAGCAAGACAAGAGGGCACAAAGGGTCTCAAGTTGTGCCAGGGGAGGTTTAGGTTGGAGATGAGAAAGAATTTCTTTCTGGAGAGGGTGATCAGGCATTGGAATGGGCTGCCCAGGGAAGTAGTGGATTCTCCGTGTCTGGAGATCTTTCCAAAGAGCCTGGATGTGGCACTGAGTGCCATGGGCTGGGAACTGCAGCGGGAGTGGATCAAGGGTTGGACCTGATGATCTCTGAGGTCCTTTCCAACCCAGCCAGTTCTATGATTCTGTGATTCTATGAAATGCATTTGTGAGAGAAAAAAAATCCAAAAGGGATTCAGGTATAAATCTGGCTTTCTTGTCAGTTTTAGTGGAGGTTTTGTTTTCCTGTGAAACTGTGAGCTGTAACCAAAGTGAAAATGAAGCTTTGATTTGAGAAATTCTGTTTTCTATCCAGTTGTAGGCAGTATTTTAATAGCTCCAACACAAACTTTTACAAGGCACCTGAATACAGACACTTCAAAGGAAAAAGAGCAATTGCACATATTGCTTATGAGTGTAAGTTGCTTCTTGCTTTGGAGGCTGAAGTGTGTGTGAAGTGTGTGGTATTACTGTGTATTTTTTGAGTAGTGACTACAATCAGCACTCAGAAAGACATTAAAAAGATCAAAAAACACTCTGTGATGATCAATTGCTTTCTGTTTGCCCCAGTGAGATATTTGGAATAGAAGGAAATGAACAACACTTTTCTGGCACTGTTTTACTCCAACCCAAGGAACCTTTGTCACCCACAACCCCCTGATCCTGCAGAGGGAAAAACAAAAGGATTTTGGGTTTTTGGTTGGTTGGTTGGGTTTTTTTACTAGATGACAATTTCATGCAACATCTGATGGTATCATATTGTGTGGTTTTACAGAGGACTATTCTGGTCTGAGCAGAACCACTGACAATTCCACAGGACAATTTATGTGAGGATCTCAGCCTGGTGTCCTACTGAAGTTATGTAGCATGAATTATATTAATCAAGTGTCTGAAGTTTGCCCCATGATAAAGTACAGAACCAGAGCTCAGATTTCTAACAAAAAGAACACAGAAGACATTACCTCTAGCTGCTTAGTGGCAAAAGGAGACCCATCTTGCTTCAATCTTTTAACAATTTCTTCCATGCTATTTGCTGAAAAAATGCTAAAAGACAAAAAACAGATAAATGAAGGAAATGCTTCAGCATTCCTCTTCCCTATGAAGTGCCAGTAACACAGAAACCCAGCACATAACTGGGTGATTTTATTTTCTTATCAGTGTGTACCCTGTGGTTCAGTTTTAAGTAACCCAGTTGCTGGGCATCACTTCTTCCTTTAAAAATCTCATTTATAAACTCTTATATGTATCCAGAAACCTGATTTACTACCATCAATCTTATCTGTGTTTTTTGTAACACACATCAGCTCCTTTCCATGGGTTTGGTATCAACATCTTTTGCCTCTAAATTTAGTTACTGCCACCTTTCTTCCAAGATTTTTAGCTGCTCCTTTTCACTCTCACTGATGTCTCTTTCCCTTTCTGATACACAGAAGTTCCAAACAATAATAGAAATGGCCTGATACCAACAAATATAAATGTGCTAAGCAACATTTTCTGTCCAGCTCAACAATTACTCACAGATCCCCATCCAATTTCTATTGGAAAAGTTTATTTTAATGTGCCACAGGGTAGCTGATTTATAGAATGTTGCATAAATCAGGCAAATAGTGCTTGAGTACCTAATATACTGAGTAAAATATTTAATGAGCTTCAGACAAATCTCCCTAAAGACAAAAAAGCTTTACATTACTAACTTGAATGACATTTCTGTTACCTTCTCTGTGGAACTGATGCTTACTGGATCTAACTTCATGTTCTCTATCCATGAGGATAACAAAAAAGAAAGATTGCTGAGTACCTGTTAATCTTCTCCATATGTTCATCAAGTACAAACTCCTTTTCTTGATCAACTTTGCTCTGTTTAAAAAGCAAATACATACTTGGTTACTTTAAACAGAAAAGCTTATTTGTACTGTAAAATTTCAGTGATTTGTGTTACAGAAATCCAGTATCATGAACAAACATTTAATATTCCTAAGGCAGACAGTTTTAATGACTTGCAGTTTGGCAGGATGTATAATGAACTTGTCACTGCATCTTGTGAATGTTAAAGATGTCACCTCCTAATTCAGTGCTTGCTCTGAGCTACTGTGTGTGCATATTTCACTGGGTGGTTATCTTGTGTACAAATAATCAGGATTATTTTATCCATGCATATCTATCAAATACACTCAGAAAGCCAGGGCAGATAAAGCTACCCAAAAACCTGAGTGTTTTTTTTTAAAAAACAGTTTTTCTTAAACTAATGTACAGATACATATATATATTTTAAAATCACATTAAAAATATTTAAAAACAACACTATTTTTCTTTATTATATTTCCCCTGTCATTTAAAAAAATATTTAGACAACTAAAAAGTGTGAAAGATCTCTCAGCCTCATGTGGATAGGCTGTCAAATGTTTCAGATTTTCTGGCATTAAGGGGTTTTAGGACATAAGCAGATGTTTCAGTAGCAGCAGCTGAAGCTCAGAAAGGTCCTCTGTCATTTCAGCTCTGATAACTAAAAATACACAGCTCCCCTTCCCATATCCAACATATATAATATCTGAAAAGTGAAGGGAACAACCCAAGAATAACAGAGGGGAAAGTAAGCAGCAATATGTTTGCTGCATCATCATGGTACTGTCTGAAAAAAATCACATAGAGAGAGAGATGATCACAATAGGAATTAGAGGGTTATCCAAAATTAATACAAAGTGAAGACAGACTTCTCAATTTTATTTTTTCCACTACAGGCTACAGATTACTACTTCATAGAGAGCTGAGTCTGGAAACCCATTATTTTTTAACCATAAAATCAATAATCAGTAGAATGGATAAAGAATAATTTGTGTTTACATATATTTAACAATTTTACTTGATTTCAGTAGCTGATTAAATTACCTTCACGTGATAAGAGTTCAGTAAGTCTGCAATATTTTCTTTTGAAGGAGACTTCAGTGCTATCAGGTCCTTCTCTAAGGCAGGTAGCTATTAAAATAAGATTTAATTAAAAGCAAGTAGAATAAAATGCACTTCTTGGGTTATTCCTGCTATGGTGACAGAATATATATGTGTATAAACATCCCCCCATCTCCTAACTCTCAGGCAGATCTCAAAGGGGAACCAAGTCAACAATAAAAGGAGTCAGACTTCACTTTTCAGGGTTGAATCATCTGGATTTAGTTATGTCTGCAGTGATAACAGGGATCAGATATAAAAAAAGATAGATCAGACATCAAAAAAGAACTCTTCTTCCCAAGCAGGCCTCTAGCTGCAGCAGGTAAAGGCAGCAAACAGAAGCCCAAGAGGAGAGAACAGGAGCCTGGCACTCATCTTGTGCTCAAAGTTGTATCTAACCAGCTCATGAGTCTTCACACTGAGAAAGCAAGTTGCTGTTTCACTTAGGGCCATGAAAATTACTGTGTGACTCTCATTTTATCAAATACACCAATTCTTACACTTTCATGCAGCCACTGTAAGGAAAAAATTGATTTTCTATAGTTTAGGAAGACTGGTAAAGAATTAAACATGTTAAGGAGTGTTACCTAGATTAAAAAGTTTGCAGGTGGTCTCTGCTTTCAGGCATTGCTGTCTAAAGTGGCCAGTTTTTCAAGCAACTTGAAGTGTGCTCAGTCAGTCATACCCTTCAACAGCAGACTCAGGAAGAGAGCAGCATTTGTTCCCTCTTCAAAGCTATCCCTGGCTGGCAAGTGTTCCAAAGACAGCTTCAGAGTTATCTTCTGATCCTTGTTCACAGTGCACAGCCTTGTAACTCACTTCTGCACACACTCAGATGGGTAAAAATTCACAGGTGTGTGTAAATCCAAGAGCTGTGCCCTTGCTGGTGTGGCTCAGCAGCTTACCTTCTCAGCTTCTACAAAATGGGTAGCAATTCCAGCTTTTAGGACATCTCTTCCTTTCAGCCTAGCCCCTGTCAGTCCAAGGTAAAAGCCAATCTTTCCTGAGAGCCTTGGCAAGAAATATCCCCCACCTACATCAGGAAAAAGGCCTGTGATAAACAGAACAAAACAGAGTTAAAACAAAACAAACATGAAGGGAAAAGAACTGTTCCTAATACTGCTTGTGATTCAGTTACTGTTTCTTCTTGTCTCACTTCCATTGTCACACATCTCTCACCCAACTTTCTAGGTTTGATGGCAAAACCCTTCCCTACAGCAAACTCTTGATCACCTCCCAGGTGTATCCCTTAACCTGCACATAATTTACAGACAGAAACCAGACCTTGGGGTTCACTCTGTCTGCCAACAGCTTGAGGGATTTTTAGGCAGCTGGAGAATCAAGTGCAAAAAATGGGAGTCACACAAAGAACTGTGAAACAATGTGTGCAAACCCAAACTGGGTGCTGCTTTTTCTCTGAAAGCTTTTACTGTGATAAAAATATCAAAATAAGTAAATTTAATTATCAAAATATAAAAATATCAAACAATGGTGAACTGCACAGAAAAGTTTTAACAAATCTGAGGGTTGAGTATTCAGGAATGGATCAACAATAGTGCCAGGGTCTTCCTGAAGGTGGAGGTATAAGATGCTGACCTATGACTAACCTGCACTGAATAGTTTTCAAACTTTAAACCTACAGAGGGAAATTTTTAAAAATTCAGATCTGTAATAAGATTTAGGGGACTTTAAAAAGATTTTAAAAACAAAAAAACCTTACAGAAGTTGCAGTAGAAAAAGATAACTACTTTTATCAAAGTGAATTATTTCAAATCATCACTTCTTTAACATCTATACATTAACTACACACAAATTCAAGGACTTTTTGCAACTTTTACTATTTTTAAGAAAAGATTGGCTGTATCAGTCTCAAACTGAAATGGAAAGAAGCACTGTCCAGCTACTACTTCAAAATAACAACTAATGGTGCATTAATGAAACTGCAAGTGTTTTGAAGAAATAGAACTTGTCTTGTTGGGTTTTATTCACTTTGAGAGAATAAATGAAACATTAAAAATGCAAATGAGCACTAAGAAGCTCAGAGAATACTTGCCAAAGCAGAGACAGTCACTGCAAAAATTAAGATGTTGAAATGAGGTGGTAGTTTTTCACTGACAAGTAATTACTTTTGATCCCAAAAGAGTCAATGTGTGTGCTATAGACCCTGTTTCAAGAGGTGGGAAATTAGTGGTCCCTGAATATTCCTTCCCCTTGCACAGGATCAAGGGGAGTTTCTTTTAGACACTTGCACTTCAGTCTTTATGTTCTCAACCATCTCTCAGCTTCTTTTCTGGTTCCCTCCTGGTCCCCCCTCAGCTCTGCAGCCTCTAATGCATCACTGAGATGATTTTTAGGAGCCACTTTAGTTGTAGCATTCTATTCCCCTTTCCACTGATGTGCAAGCTGCCATTATCTGATTTATTCCTCATCCCACAAGCTCCTGAGACATTCAGCTCTTCTCCTAAAATACTGAATGGTTGGCACCCTTTAAAAGCCCCAAGCTGGATCTTCATCGTTTCATCCCTTACATTCTTTTTCATCTCCACTGACATTCTGAATGATCTACCCTGCTGTCATTTAGTTTTACATTTCTGGTCATTTGTCTCAATTCCCTCATTTCAAAATGAAACTTTTCTTACAAAAGTTTCCAAAGAAACAAGGCAATTGTGTTATTCTCCCCATCTACTATAAGAGCAACAATTTTTTCCTCTTTGCTGTAATTAAAATGCTGCAACTATGTCGCAGGAAGTTTCTAGAGGAAAAACCATCTTCCTATGGGGATCTACGAGGTTGTTCCACATGGCCATCCACAGGGAAATTCAGTTCTGAACAAACCCTGAAGGTGACAAGCTGAAGTTGCTTTAGAGACAAACGAAACTAAACTGAATGAAGAATTCTGTGTTTTAAAAATTAAATTGACAAACAGGATTAGTGAGGGTGTGACTAATCCTCTTTAAACTTACTTGGTTGCATAAATGTAGTTTGCTATGGCTTCTACTGTATCTTTTCCAAGGTCCTTGTTTTCCTGTCATCTTATAATTTCACTCCTCTTGTCCCCTTTCTACATATTAATCTTAATTCAATAATTATCCCCATGTGCTTATGCTTCCTACTGGGTTTCTCTAAACATATTCCATGTACATTCTTTTCTTCCATTTGATAGCACTTACCAATTACTTGTCAAATCCCTATTAAAACCCTAGAGGGAGACACAAGAAAATGCCCACTATAACATCACCTTTAAAGCCCCCTTCTTATAATAAATATATTTTCATCTCTTGTTCTGACCATCAGTGTGTGTTCCACACCCCCCTGCACCTAAGCTGCTTTGCAGGGCTTTATCTTATCCATGCTTCAAACTCCTATAAGCTAGAACTGCCTTTTATTTGGTTGTAAAGCAGCACATCTACCTCTTTTTATTTATCATGCTGTATAAAGGCAGAATGATTGTCTGAAAACATAGCAGCTGAGTGAGAGCTGTGTTTTCCTTTCACAGAAAAGGTGCAATGCCTACTGAAATAAGCAAACATATGAAAAAAAAACAATTAATAGAATGTCTAGATAGCTAGACATTTTAAACATACATCACAGAGCTAATCCCTCAAATCCAAACAGATTTGAGTGGTTTTGCTTCAAACTGATCCCAAAAGGGTTTTAATTACTTTCTTTCCTATGCAAGTTCTAAGCTTTTCCTTTACACATCTTCACAGACTATTTTTGCTTAAATAAGTCCTTGTCAACACAAGGAACCTATGTAAAGTCCATAGGTTTTTTTTTCACTCATATCTTTACTTTCCAAGAAGAAAGCAAAGAAAGTATTTTTATCATTTTATAACTTTATAATTTTATAATTTCATTACCTCTCTTTAGTTAAAAAAAAAAATCATTTCCTTCATATGGTCATCTTGTACTCCACTTGATTATGAACTTCAGGAGCTGAGCAGATCCACTGTATTAATGTTAATTAATCACTGTATTTACTTTCCTAAGTTTTCCTGCAGCAGAGAAAAATATTTGGAGGGCTGCAGCAGTTTGTTTTCTTTCTCATCCCAAAGTTGGTCAGGAAAATCACATGGCATTTCTCACCTAGCAGGAATTGCTCTGTTTGTTCAGGTGTTAAAATAAGCTTGCTTATATATGGGGGTTATTAGGTTTTATTTGACAAAGCTCATTTAATATTTCAAGAACTTCAGAATTAGCCTTGGGAAATGTTTCATAGAGGCTGGATAGCAACAAACAATAGATAATGTGTGTAAGACACCCTCTAAAAATATGAAAAAACATTATTAATAGGTGGGGCACCACAGAATCTCAGTCCTTACCTAAGTGTGCATTTTAACTTTAGTTGCAATGACAAAATTGTAGGTAAAATCCTCTCAACAAAAGCTGAGTATTTCTCTCTTCTGAACTGACTCCTGATTCTTTTTTACATTATCTCTTTGTTCTAACATCATGCAGCTGTTTGGAAATACTTTTAAGAAAATCATGGTCACTATTCCTAGCAAATTCTCTGAGCTGAAACTAAGGTTGAACCTTGTAGCACCATGTCCAGCATTGTGTAAGCTGTTTAACCACTAGACAAGGTTTTCTTTTCTGCATAAATGTATTCAGCATTATGAACATACCACACATACTACAGACAAGCCTCATTCTCCTGCTTGAGGGCATAAAGATAAGAACTGCAAATAAGAACAACAAAACCAACTGGAAATTCTGCAGGAGGGTGAACATTTTCACATGAGGGTTCACTTTAGTCTGACTTTTCTTCACCATCTTCATGCAGCTCTGAGACACAGCATTTTTAACTCAGAGCTGAGAAAGAAGCTGTAGTATCAGACATTAGAAAACACAAAGCACATATAGATACATATATATTTATGTAACATTTATATTATATATATAAAATATACATATATATTTAAAAAAAAACAAAAACGACAGCACTGTGATCTTGCCTGCACACAACCTGTAACCAACTGTAATGGGTCTATAGTAATAAATCTGCAAGCTGGGATTTCAAGATCTGTCTCCTGAGCATTGTACAGCCTGTAGTACAGCCAGTCTGACACAGATCCAAATGTAAAGCTGACACACTTGGCACTGGGATCCTTAACTTTATTTACCTACATCTGTAGCAAGGATTTAAGTTCCTCAGATCTGCTTCCATTATTTAAAAATTGCATCCTGACTGCCTTGTGCCAGTCTAAACAGTAAAGCCCAGGTTAAGAACCTCAATGATCAACCTGATCCCAGAATAGAGATTAAGTTTCTATGAATTTACTTTACTTTTTCATGCATGGCCATCTCTGATTCCTCTTTAAAATCCTTTCACTGCTGCCACTGCTTCCAGTCCAAGCCATTTCACCCTGATGACACAAACAGTGCAACTTTAAACATGTTAGCAAGTGAGCAGCTGATGAAATGCTTACCTATTGCTGTTTCTGGCATTGCAAAAAGTGTCTTCTCTGTAGTAACTCTGAAATGCCCATGGACTGAGAGGCCAACTCCCTGTGCATGGAGAGCAAGCAAAGAACACAGCTGTAAATCCATCAGTAAAAACAACCAGACCATAACTTTATGCAACACCCCTCTTGCTGTGCTCTGCTGCTACAGATTATTCACCATTCTCAACTCAACAAAGTATTGAAAGGGCTTCTGTGCTTCAAACACTGCTGAAGCATCCCATGACCTTTAGGATGGGGATGAAATGGGGTTCTGTGCTTTGAAAGGTTGATGAGAGGGATGCAGAGATGAACCCCAAACCCCCAGGAGAGACAGCAACAACAGCAACAAGTGGCCCCACTTTCTCCATCAGCCTTCTAGGGGAGCTGAGATCCTCTTCCTCATGTTACACCCTGTATTATTTTGGGACATACTTCAAGCTAACAACAACAACAAACAAAATCCCAATGTTTTGTTTTAATATGTATGAACTGCACAAAGTTGTAATTCTAAGACTTTCCAAAGAAACAATAATTAACTCTTCTTACAACGTGATAATTACCCACTTTGTCAATGCAGAGATATTTTAAGCAGGAAAAACCTTGAATATTACTGATTACAATTCCAAGTATGTGGTTAGAACCTCACTTATTTAACCTGGTTCTCCAAGTCAGAAACAGAATTCATATTTCTGAGTATTCACCTTTCCAGGAGTCATTCCAGACATTTCCCTCAAGAGCAGAAGAGCTCCTGGCATGATCTGTCAGATACTTTCTTATTTAGGCAGTCAGCAGCAAGCCTCCCCTTCCCCCCATTATGTATTTTCAGTTCACATGAAATTAATTTAATTTAGGAAAATTAAAATGCTCAACAGGTAAACTCACAGATTTAAGAGAAATTGTTATCTGACAAAATCAGTGTTATTTAGTAATCATGTTGGAAGTAATCCAAGAGTATTTGGGTTACTGGGCACCACCCCAACACATGGGTAAAGGAGTCCCACTTTTTAGAGCTCATCTACGTGATACAAATCAATAGAAAGGTGTGTTAGATCCTGCCTGGAGACAAAGCCCTGAACTGAATATTTCATAAGTTTCTTCATATAAACATTTTCTCTCCTCCTTTCTGCTGTTTCATCTTCCTGCCTTTTTTGTTGTTAAATTTAGCTTGGCTTAGTCCTCCTAGCCACCCAATTTTGCTCTTAAAATTAAGATCTCTTAAATGCCATGGGCTAAAAGACAGGCAGTGTCTAATGAAGATGTGACAGATTTGTAAGGAACATTTCTAATTGCTTAGATTATAGAAAAATGGCCCTTTACTCAACTAAGTCTGTTAGTTTTCACAATATTTCATATTTTCTATCAAGAAGCAGTGGGATTAGTTGTGTAATACTTGCTTGGACCAGGATTATATATTTGACAGGCTGTTAAGGAGACACTGGGAATTTTAATTACATTTATCTACAGAGATCTCGGGGGGGGATTTACATTTAAATTTAAAAATTTATCTCAGTTTCATAAAAATTACATCGATTTCCTCCCCATTCTCATTCATTCTCCCCTGGACTCTCTTACAAACCTGCCCAGCAGGAAATTAATTGGCATTGCTTATTCCACAAGGGTGATAAATGACTGAATCTGAAAACATCTGCAACTTTTCCCTGTAAAATGAGTATCTGCCAGTCCCAGGTTTTCATACAGACGTATGGAGTTTCTCAGACAGCAGTCTGCCTGACAAGTGGCCATGTAAGATAATTGGTTATTGTGCTTGAATTTAAATACAGAAACTAAGCCAAATCTATATTTATATTTATATACTGCTATTTTGGGGAGGGAAATGGGGTTTGAGCAAATACCTGAATCTTATTTGCATAGGGAACAATTTTCTGTCTCATCCCTTCCCTCTCCTTCAGCCCTTTCACTCCAGGAGCAGTCAGGGGCTGAAGATCTCCTCCAAGGTCTTACACATAGCTACATTCACTCCTAAATCAGCTCCAGACCCTCAAATGAAATGGAAAAGTGACTGAATGGCTCCCAAATTTTTTTTTATATCATTCTGACTTCATCAGTCTCAACTTTCTTTGTATCATAACAGCAGTTTTTATTGCATTGGGTAAAGTCCTTCCTACAGCAAGAGCAAGCACAAGCTTTCTGCTGGTATTCTGATGCATGTTCAGCAATAATGCACTTTTTATAAAGAAATCTGAAATACAGCATTCTCATTTTGCTCTAATGCTCAGATTATTTTTTTCTAATCCCATATCTAAGAATACAAATACTATCATAAAGCATTTTTTCTGGCTTATTTTGGACGAGAAAAAATTAGAATAAGTTTGTATAAGGATTCATTTTTTTAGCTTGAGCATTAAGTAACAAAGACCAGAGTGTGAACTCTGTGCAGAGACCACCTCTTCCAAGCTTGGCTTTATGTTTTTTTAGTGTTAAAAATAACTGTAGTTTCAATAATAAAAAGTTGAAAGGGGTAATTCTCTTTTGAAAGAAGTAATTAAATCAGATTTGACTTTCTCAAGTGCTTAAACCATAACTGGATTTGTTTTCTAGATGGCTTTCAAGTTTTATAGTACAGATAAGAGCTTAATTTCAGAGGTATATTTAAAAGACTAAAACTGTATTTTCTTTTTATCTGTTATATAGAAACTGACACAAATATGTCCTTGCTTCTTTCAAGAATATTTCTAAATAATCCAATATTAAGATAAAATTAGGAGAGAAAGATGAGTAGATGCTTTAAGGGTACAAATCTGGTGATCAGACACTTCCATATCTTTATTTGCAACTTCCCAAATGGTTACTTTAACACATTCACTGCATGGGTTCAACCTCCTCCATCTCAGGGGGAGGACAGATGCTTATTAGTTTCATAGTATTCTGTCTGAAGAGCAAACTCTTCTACTCAGAAGTCTAAATGGAAATTCCCTTTCCACTTCTAGGCTTTGTAAATCTTCTTTTTTTTAGTATTTAAGTGAACCCTTACAGTGGTAAAGTCTCACCTAGCAGGACTTGTACACTACTAAAGTATCTGCAGTTGGGTCTATTCACCAGTCCAGCCCTTTCCACATATAAGTCTTGATAATGTCTTTATTAAAATATACTTTGTCCTGCACTGTCAGAGTCCTACTTTTCATAAACTCCAAATATACCTTAAAGCTACTGCCTTCCTTCAGACTTCTCCAGGATACTAGTGAATTAACACTTCCTATGGTGATTCAGGCTTGGTTTTTAATCCAGGTAATTTATCTTAATGCTGGCCTGAAACTTCTTTTTTTCCCACTGACAGCTGAGTTCTTGGATTTTGTAAAGGGTACTTACAGGATGAGACTAGAGGTTCAGGTGCTAAGAAATTAACAAGCAGTCAATTTAAATTTAAATTTAAACCATCTTTCTGTAGGGTTTGTATTTAAGTTAATCAAAACCATAGATAATAGGAGAAATGGTGGTCTGATGGTGTGTACCTAGAAACAGACTGGCTGTGACAGTGTCTGGGTACAAATTACAGATTTATTACTGCATGGATATTAAGATTTTAATGTTTAGATTCAGCACACCTCCTGGGGACATGTAATATCACAGGCAGTTTGGGTTGCATTCCTCAACAAACTTCCTAAAAAGCCAGGATGTTACCTGAATCTGACTTCCCCTGCATATGCTTTCCTCCTGAATGTCATATTTCAAAAGTACATATGGAAAATGTACCATTTGTTTATCTTTTTTTTCTCATGATGAAGGAAGAACCTTATTAAAAGGGTTTTTCTAATGAAAGGCAAGGCTCAAATTACAAATAGGTGGAGAAAGGGAATACAACTACTGCAGATTTTAAAAGTTAAGCTGTATTATCTTAAAGTGAGGATGATTCAGATGAGTAAATCAGAGAACTCATCACATCAAGGCAAGTTATTAAGAAATTAAGGACCACCAGAACAAAGAACCATAAAGAGCAAAATAATAGACCCTTTCTGAATGACATACATCAACATCTGGTCACATCCAGAAAAGCAGAACCATAAATCACATTTGTCTCTTTATTAAATAGCTTCAGACTGTAAGTGAATCACTGCTGAGGAAAGCACAAGTGACAAAATAAAAGCAATACAACCAGAAAAGGCCTTCAGGAATGCTGCTTGTACCATCTTCACCAGGGTAATAAAATACCCTGCTGTTCAAGCAAAAAAATTTGTAAATAACACCAATATTTATACTGTCTGGAGTGGAAGTCCTGTTGTAACAGTTGACATCCACTGATTAATTGCATGAGAATGCAGCTCCTGGTTTAGAACCACAAAGAAATGTGGCAATCAACAGACAAGCTGAGGATAACACAACAGAGGGTAAATATAGCTGAATATAGATGTGTCAAAATAGCCAAGGTGCAGCTCAAATGTTTTTAAAAGCATTGGTTGGCAAAGTAAGTGGAATTAAGGAAGCAGCAGGAGCTTATAGCTATGCTAGATCAAAAATCACTGATGAAAGAGCAGCAACCCCTGAATCCAGACACAGCAAACCTTGAACTGAATCAAAATTAATCTTCCTTCAGCATTAATGTCATGAGAGAGCATAATCCATTTTTTATCTGTAGATGCTAACAGACAAGATGACTTCGTGAGCCAGAGCAGTCCAAATCAGTCTGGACTAAGAATATCACTTTCTTTAGCTGCTGACATGTAGGAAACTCTACAAAAGGGTTTGAAAAATATCATTAAAGACAGTGCTTTTCGTGCACTTTTCAGTCGCTTGAAAGTGAGTGAAAAGTGTGGTATTTTAAAATGTAAAATATTACTGTGACACATAAATGAAATATAATTTAAGTATAAAATATTTCTATTCACAGACTGATTACATATTACAGATTCTCAGCCCAAATATCTGCAGACATACAGGAGTGCAACAACCTGACTCGAGCCAGGTGATCTGTAATAAGAGATAATGTTCCAGTCTTCTGCTCATGACCCCTAATTAATTATTTAAACAAATTTGACCTGGAGATCTCTAAAAGCTGCAGATGTGGTGCTGGGGGATGTGGTTTTGTGGTGGCTTTGGCTGTATGATAGGTTAAGTATGATCTTTTCCAACCAAAACAATGCTGTGATTCCATGACAACCATCATTTAGGTCAGGTTCTTCCTCCAGTGAAACTTGGAAAAAAAATACTAGGATGTTCTTGGGCACTTGCTACAATGAGTGCCTCTTCCCAACAGAATTTAGATTGAATTGTTTTGTTTTGATTTATTTACTACCAGGAAAAAGTTCTCAATGATCCCAGACTGGTTTTATGAGGGTAGTTCTGAGCAATAGCTGCATACACAGCAGGTTGAACAGCTTGCTCTCATGGTCCAGTCAACCACCATCAGCAAACTAAAACTTCTACTAAGAGTTACTGCTGATTACTCAGAATTTTCTGAACTAACTCATTTCCAGAATTAGGAATGTTCATTCTCCTTGTTCCTTTTTTAAAAGTATTTATTACTTTCCAAGACTTATATTTAGTAAGCCTGCCAAGCTCTCTGGCATCAACAGCTATATGTTAAAAATACTCTTTTATGCCAGAGTAGAACTTTTTATGGACACAAGATTTCTGCTGCAACAGAAAGAGGAGATTTAAGAAGACTCAGATCTGAAAAGCCTATAGGAAAAATAATGAGTGAAGAGTGAAACTTTGTCTAGAGTTACATCCCATTCTTTTTCTTCTCCCCAGTGTTTCCCTATATATAACTGGCCATGTATTCAGGAAAAAAGAGAGTAAATTTGGGATTTTATTATTTCAAACATTCTGCAAGACAAGCTCTGTCCCTTTGTCCTTCTCTGCCACCTAAAACTGGAGCCACATCAAGAAATCTGGATGCCCACATTATCTGCAGAGGGCAGGCAGGAGGGAGGGAAGGTGTCTCAGCTGCTTGCAGCAACATGTAACTAAGCTTTTGGGTTTCATCTTAAAACTGCACAAACACTTCTTGTTCTTCAAGGCAGGCACCTGCAGCAGAACTTTATTTAACCAGGGGCACAGCTATTTGGGGTGAGAGGGCTGAACTGAGGGGATTTTGTAATGATGTCCTGTTTCTTGGGAAAAAGTGCTTTAAAAGTATCAGAGATAAGAAGGAACTCAAGGAGAAAATGAGCATTCAAATTCTTCTAGAATTGAGATAAATTAGTAGAAATATGAAAGGATGGAAAAGCAGGCAAAGATAATTAACTTCAGAACTTTTTGTCCTTCATCTATAATAAAGGAGAAGAGGGGGGGAAATAATGAGAACTCCCAATTTTAGAAGAGGCATCTCCATGAAGGCCTAGAATTAGAGGAAAATAGTGGAATTTTTAGAATGAAAGAGTCTGATGTTAAAAAAAAATCTGTCCAGAAGCCTGCAGAAATCCCTGCAATTACAGCCAACAGTGCAGGGGTAGGAAAGCTTTCCTTGAAGCCACAGATAAAACCTCCTTCAAACATACACAAGCCTCAGGGGAAAAATAATCTAGAAAATGCAGCTTAAAACTTCAGCTTTGGTCTCAGAGAAGACAAATTTTGTTTGGTCTATGATGTGATCTAAATGTCATTGCACTGAGCAGGAACACAAACTCTGCCATTCCAAAATACTACCTGCAGCATGATTGTATGAAATCTGCTTTTTCTGGGTGTTAAATAGCGGCACCCATTCCTGCACAGAGTGTAGATTAAACTCCTACAGAGTGTGGATTCTCCCCTAAGAAGCCAGCCTGAAGAATCACAGATCACAGAATCATAGAACTGGCTGGGTTGGAAGGGACCTCAGAGCTCATCAAGTCCAACCCTTGATCCACTCCCGCTGCAGTTCCCAGCCCATGGCACTCAGTGCCACATCCAGGCTCTTTGGAAAGATCTCCAGACACGGAGAATCCACTACTTCCCTGGGCAGCCCATTCCAATGTCTGATCACCCTCTCCAGAAAGAAATTCTTTCTCATCTCCAACCTAAACCTCCCCTGGCACAACTTGAGACCCTTTGTGCCCTCTTGTCTTGCTGAGAGTTGCCAACACTCACCCTGTGCAGGGCCACCCTGCTCCTCAAATCAGCATTTTTAATGCTTGTGTGGACTGAGGATGATTCTAGGTTATATTAAGAAGTTGTAGTAACATTTTTTTCTCAAAAGGTTGGGCTGGGACCTGTTGTAGATGACAGCAAAGGAGGCAGACACGGGTAGGGCTCAGAATTTCCTACTTGCACTCTGAGTGATGTAAACACTTTGAAAATACAAAATATGTCTCTCAAATCAGTATTTTTTCTGCTCTTTTTAAAATATACCAAACATTCTCAATTAACAGATTTCTTCCCCAAACTTAACTAGCTTCTAAAAACAAAAACAAACAAAACAAAACAAACACCAAAAAAGCAACTCAGTCCCTGTAGATTTGGGAGAGGAAGGAAGGAGTTTAACTTACTGCAGTGATACTGCCCCATCATTCAAAATACTTGTTTTCCAGACAGTGCTTGATGATAAGCCCTGAGTAACACCCCACACAAATCCTGTGATTCTGTGGTGATTTTCCTGCCTATGTCAAGAGCTGCTGATGTTCTAGTCCGATTAGCTACAAAATGAAATGCACCATTTGTCCCCAGGCTCCCAGCCAGGAGCTTAGCAGGCAGACCAAGGGGCCAGCTGGTAAAAACACTGTAACAGCAGCAAAGAGAGAATCCTTTCCCTCAGCAGTGTTTCCAAGAGCCCGTAATACAAAAAGCTAAGTGGTACACAAGTCCCCCTCCTGCTGATTGGGTTGCAACAGTTGGAAAAATCTGTATTCTGCTTTACAGAATGCTGTCAGCTTTGAAGCATTCATTGGCAACAGGGAGAGAGAGAGGGCGAGAGGAAGAGAGAGAAATGGAAAGCAGCTTATCTAGGCTTAGCGTGACAATTGCTTTTACTTCAGGGCAGATTTTAGAGCATAAATTAAAATAAAACCAAAGATGTCCTTTGTTAAAAGGGGAAAAAGAATTCGGGGGAAGTGTCATCAAGCACTGACATTTCTAAGTTCCAGTTTCCTAGCTGTAAAAGGGAGAAAGGGATAATTATGTCCATTATAGTATAGAAGAGCTATGCCATGTAAAATAATAATTTTTCATGACCTTTCATATGCTACAGTTAGTCACTCAAAGTGCACAATATGTATATATTTATGTTAATAACTAGTAAGGAGAAATTCTGTGGCCTGCAATAAAATTTGTGCCACACGTGAAGCAATAAATGAAAAGCTGTTGGTTCTGTGAGCAAAACCACTCGTGCACATTTCTCTAATTGAAAGTTGTATCCCAAGTGGGCAAAAATGTGAGATTTTACTGCTGTGGTTAATTGTAACATTTCCCAGTTTTTGAATGTCAGCCTCAAATGCTGCCATCTGCAACTCTGTATAAAAGCTATAGAAACCAGCACACCCTAAACCACAATAAATTAAAAAAAAAAACCAACCAAAAACCATGATGGAAATACATATTACAATGTGGGAGGAAATAGAATCATAGAATCATAGAACTGGCTGGGTTGGAAGGGACCTCAGAGCTCATCAAGTCCAACCCTTGATCCACTCCCGCTGCAGTTCCCAGCCCATGGCACTCAGTGCCACATCCAGGCTCTTTGGAAAGATCTCCAGACACGGAGAATCCACTACTTCCCTGGGCAGCCCATTCCAATGCCTGATCACCCTCTCCAGAAAGAAATTCTTTCTCATCTCCAACCTAAACCTCCCCTGGCACAACTTGAGACCCTGCCCTCTTGTCTTGCTGAGAGTTGCCTGGGAAAAGAGCCCAACCCCCCCCCGGCTCCAACCTCCTTTCAGGGAGTTGTAGAGTGATGAGGTCTCCCCTGAGCCTCCTCTTCTCCAGCCTCAACACCCCCAGCTCCCTCAGCCCTTCCTCACAGGAATTCTGCTGGATCCCTTCACAGCCTCCTTGCTCTTCTCTGGACCTGCTCCAGCACCTCAATCTCCTTCCTGAGGGGCTGAGGGGCCCAGAACTGGACACAGGACTCAAGCTGTGGCCTCCCCAGGGCTGAGCACAGGGGCAGAATCCCTTCCCTGGACCTGCTGGCCACGCTGTTCCTGAGCCAGCCCAGGATGCCATTGGCCTTCTTGGCCACCTGGGCACACTGCTGGCTCCTCTTCAGCTTCCTGTCAATCCAGACTCCCAGGTCCCTTTCTGCCACTCTGTGCCCAGCCTGGAGCTCCCCATGGGGTTGTTGTGTTGAACCTCATCCCGTTGGGATCATCCCAACTCTCCAGTCTGTCCAGGTCCCTCTGCAGAGCCCTCCTGCCTTCCAGCTGATCCACACTCCCCCCAGCTTGGTGTCATCTGTGAATTTGCTGATGATGGACTCAATCCCCTCATCTAAATCATCAGTGAAGATATTGAACAGCACTGGGCCCAACACTGATCCCTGGGGGACACCACGGCCGCCATTTTGGACACCACGGCCGCCATTTTGATGCAGCCCCGTTCAGCACCAGTCTCTGGGCCCGGCCCTCCAGCCAGTTCCTAACCCAGCACAGGGTGCTCCTGTCCAAGCTGTGGGCTGACAGCTTTTTCAGGAGGATGCTGTGGGAGACGGTGTCAAAGGCCTTGCTGAAGTCCAGGTAGACCAGGAGCCTTCCCCCTGCCATTGTATTTTCTGTGCCCGAGGAGAATCAGAAGACACTTAACTTACGTAGCATTTATGTAGCAGCTAAAATTATTGCAGCATGTCATAATTTTACTTCTTTTCCCTGGAGACTGTCTAATAACATCTCATAGTTCAAGTGGATATCATCATGAAGTAAAGCAGTTGGTTGTCTTTACACTTCCCACCTTCCTCTCTCAGGCTTCAGTCCCTCCAGCTGCACATGTTGAAATATCACTATTCAGTCATTTAGATGATTTTAACTTGGGTTTTTAGAAACAGGCTCACAACTTCTATTTAAGTACTTTTTATGGAAAAAAGAGCAGGTGTGGTAATCACAATGGGTTTTTTTCACCAGTCTGCAGAGCCAGGCAAGTGGCTCAAAGAAAAATCTTTGTAAATGGCCCAGAGAGCAAGGGCAGAACCCTTCCCCTTGTTTCCTCCTCCCACCTACTGCAGTCCAGCTGGTTCTAACTCAGAGGCTAACTCACAAAGCCTTATTTATTAATTTAACTTGGTTTTTTTTTTTAAGTCTGCAGCAGTAAGAAAGGTTAATTATTCCTTATGCTGCTTTGCTCCTGACCACATAACATCAGGCAACCAGAAAACCCAAATAATTCCATTTTACAAGCACCTCCTTTAAATTCAGCATTGATGTTCACTTTTTGAAACATATCTGGGAAGAAACAAGGACAAAAATGTTATCTGCAAACATATGCCAGGAATTCTACATACATGTTGGTAGGGAAAAGAACATTCCTAAAGAGTTCCAGCCACACAATCTGGGTAAAAATGGGACAGCTATTGCTCAGCTCCAGCTCCTTTGAGTGTTGGAATTTGACTAAAATGCAAACCTACAAGGTGCATGTGACACCACTACTGATTTATTTGATAAGAACTACTCGTGTTAATGAGAGCTGCTGACCAAATCCTGCTAAAATGTAAGTGTAGATATTTGGATCTATACTGGTAGAATCCCCATGGTACCTATAGCAAGCCTCTAATAACAATGTTGAAGAAAACCTCCTGTTAATTGAGCTGCTGGAAAGTGTTCTCTAAGTTTCTAGTCTCAGTAAACTCTCTTCAACCATTACTATATATCTAAAAACTCATTTTCTTGGATGACTCTGGTCCAGATTTGTCAGAAAACTCCTACACAGGCAATGCCACACGAGGTAAGATAGAGACATGATAATAAACAACCAAAATATTACGTAAACAAAATTCTGACTGGATATCTTCCCCTTGGTAACATTTCAGTTTAAGCAGTTTAGAAAAATACAAGGTGCAGCTGGTATTTTGAATACTGAATTAGGAACTTTTAAAGGTATTTTTCCTATTAAAAAGAAATACTTTTTTTCTAGCAAAGTAAGCATGAGAAGAAAAAAGTTACAGTTGAAATGAGATGCAAGAACTACAAAAATAACTCCTGAAAATACTCCTGAAAAGTGACTTTAGCTCTCCTTGTAAAGAATTCCTTTACTATAGAAGCTGGCCTTCTTTTCACAGAATTCTATTTATTTCTATGACTGAGAATTACTGCTCTTAGGTACTAATTCCTGAAAAGATACCACAACTTCATAAGATAACCTTTGGAGCAAACTCCTCCACAGCTTGCAGCTTCTTCTTGTGTCAGAACCTCAAACAGCTAAGAAATAAGCTAACATGGGGTTTTTTTTTTTCATTTAGGGCAAGCATGGGAAGTAAGCCAACTCCTACTGTCATGTGCCAACAAGCTCTTTTGGGCAATGTACATCCCTAAACATACACAGAAGTACAGGGGATATTTAAACAAAAGACAAAGATCACAAAACCAAGCCAACAACTACTTTAAAAAACTGCTGATTGATTTCACTAGCACTTAATTTAGAATTTTTCATGTCAGGCATTTACTTGAACCTGCTGAAGAACTTTGCTACCAAGAAAAATTACACAGGTGATGTAAATCTCTAGCAAAGTCTCAGAACATTATTACAAAGAGTTAACATTAGATGATGAAATAATGATTTCTAGAACTGACAGATTACTTTGGGGGAAGGTAAACACCTTGAAGGGCAAGACCCAAATTCAAAACCATCTCCCTTTGGAGTTTAGACAGTAATTAACAAAATGAACTACACTTCAGAAAGTAAAATCAAATGAAGGTTACAAGTATGTTTTCCATGCATTTATCAGGGTGTTATAGAAACCATGAGCTTAATACAAATACATAATGCAGTGATGTTGAAAAAGGAAAAAAAAAAAGGTATGAGGGCTGAGGGTTCCCACCCAGCCCACATTCAGTACACCTGGGAAGCCTCAGCAGCTTCAGGTGGTGGAGCTATAAAAGGCCAAGCCAGGTGAGACAGCACTCAAGTTTCTTGAAGGAGGAGGTAAGGACTGGGTTGGTGTTTTTTCTCTGTGGTCTTTGAGGAAAAGAGGAGCTCTGCAAGCCTGACTCTTGCCAAACAAGTTCTGTTTGAGGAAGGCTTTGAAAGTGGTGAAAGGTAAGTGATAAGAAATGTGGTGTGACAGAACTCGTGTCATACAAGGAGAAAAGGCTCAAGAGTAAATCTCTAAGAATAACTGGAGTGGTGTCCTCCTGATGCTTTGAGAGGCTGTTTAGTGACCTCCTTGTGACAGAGTCTCTCTGTAATATGTGGAGGATAATTATTCTGCTCTACTTGGTGCTGATGAGTCCTCCAGCTGAAATGTTGTCTGGTCCCTGGTAATGAACTGTAAAGTAAATAAACTGGAGAAATTCCAGAGGATTGCAAGTAGAACAAGAGACTTAATCTCTAGAAAAGGCTGAGTAGCTGTCCTAATCCCTATTAAAGAGAGATGGTTGAGAGCAAGGAATGCAAGAATCTCAAAATATTCTTAGCTGTGAGTAAGAGGAATATATTGATTACACATATTAAAGACTTAAGTTGGACACTAGGGAATCTTAACTTGAAAATAAGCACTTAGGTGGGATATCAAGCAAAAACAGAATTCCTGCTGTTAGAATTCTGAAAGCATAATGCAAAAATCTGCTCAGCAATCACCTAGATGAATTTAATCCTATTTCAAGTGCTAAGGAATAATCCTGAGGCTCCTGTCAGCTCTGTACTTCTGCATGGTTTAAAACTTCACATATTTAACATTACAACCTGAGTGACTAACATAGACTTAAACAGTACTTTCAAGTGACTATTAGAAAACAGAATTTTTTAAAGATAGTAACTTAGAATAGAATAGAATTTTTTAAAGTAAGTAACTTGGATGCAGACTCTCAGTTTAAGTAAAAGTCCTTGCCTACAAAAACCTGCACTCCTAGGTACAATGGCAAAACTCATGGAAAGCCCCTCATGAACCCAAGGACTTAGTCAGCAGGTTGTCTTCTCATACTGGCAGCTGCTAAATTAAGTTAAAATCTTCCTATATGACATTATAATCTACTTGCCCCACAGACAATTCTTCTTTTCTCATCCTAAAACTCAAAGCATTGATTGTTAAAGCAAGAAGCATTAACACAATGCATTAATTTTTATAAATCCATAACCTGCTAAAATAAAGTCAGCAAATACACTGTGTAAAAGTTTGGACTAAAAGGATTAAATCCTGTATTTAATTGTCCAAAGGCAGGAATTGATACATAAGAGCAACAGTCTTTACTCATCAGTAAAAACCCAAATGGTTTAGAGCTTCTTTTGGCTTTATTAACAATTAAACAGCTAAGCATTCAATAATATTTGACAATAGACCTGAAATAGCAACAAATTGCTTTGCAGAAAGGACAAAATTGAACACTGAAACTGATAGCCACAAGGCTACTGCATGTCAATAAAAGATTGGGTTAATAGAGAGGGGAGTATGATTGTTGATGGTTGTTTGGCACAGTGGTTCTGAACTAAAACCTAGAACAGGGAGCTTCTGAATCATGCATGCTCTAGAAAATAGGATACTAAGGAAGAGAATACTATGTAGATGGAGTTACAGATTCTTCCCTAGACTAAAAACAATGTACTTCTGTTTTGGCACCAAAGTTTTAAGTATGTTTCATATAAAATTAGCCCACCAACCTGGACCACATAATTAACTTCTAAAGTCTGTGTCCATTATTATTAATAATTTTCTTTTCTTTTTTTTTCTTTCTGTCAAATATTCCACTTGAATTCTAAGCCAAATCATTTAAAAGTCACCAATCAAATCTGCCTGGTGTATATTATTAGGCCCTGAAACAGGCTTATTAATCATTTTAATCTGTTAGATTATGTGAGACAGTAATATATTTTGTGCCAAAGCCCTGTTTGAACCATATGTTGGACTGAGTTTATAAAGCACACCTCTATTTATCTACAAAAAAGTAGGGAAAAGTTTGGGACTTGCCTAGAATCAAGAAGCACAAGATTAGGGTCTAATTTACAGACAATATTAAAAATAGGGGGGTTATGTAAGTGTGTCTAAATCCTCTACATTTCTTGTCTATTGTTCTAGATACTTAATTTCAAGGAAGTAAAAAGCTGTGATAGATCTCACCTAAAACAGTCTGAACAGTTTTTAGCAAGGTTGAGAGGAGGTGCCCAGTGCTCCCTTCAATCTACACCCCTTAGCAGTAAACGTGGTATTTATAATTTGTTTCACAGTTTTTAGTAAAATTCAGTCATCTTGTGTTCATCAAACACACTTTTAACTTGAGCCCACTGTTTTAAGTACAAAAAGATGCCTTTATACTGAGTACCAAGTTGTGAATAGCTACAGGGGTGCAGAACACAAGCTCCACAGCCCCATCTGTTGGCTAATTAAGCTCCAGAAAGGCATCTACCAGCCAGCAATGCTGAAGGGTTTTGTCTTTTTCATCCAGTTCCAAGTTTTACCATTGCATTTCTGTGATATCTGTTCATCAGTAGCAACTTTCACTACCTATAACAACCGTGTTTCTAATATGCTTTTTGATTTAAAGTAGTTTTACATGAGAATGATGGAGCCCTCTGTGCATAGTGCTGGGTTTTTGAGCAAGGTTGAGATTGACGTGCCTGAGTTTTCATTCATAGGTAAATGGTATATAGTGAAATACAGAGGTGTATTTAAGTCCAAGCAAAACCCACGCCCTCCTAAAGCCAAAGAATTTAATATTTATTATTTTTTTTAAGGCCTTTACCTAGCTGAGATCTATGGGGTGGGTAGCAGAAAAGCCAAGGGTAAAAGAGCTATGGCATGTTCAGATCACAAGCTGGAAAGACCACAACTAAAAGAGACCAAATGTAAAGGGAAGAGTTGTGAGAGATAATGGATCATGTAGCATTCCATTTCTTGTAGCTTCTCTTTGACAAGTTTAATTTAAATAGACTGTAAGCCCATAGCATTCATGGGTGAGAAAACAATATAAACCTCAGTGACAATCTGACAGAGGGACTTGAGTGTCAGACTCCTTGTTCAAAATGACTTAAGATTGCATTCCATTCCCTGCTATCATGCAAATATGTCCATCAGATGTCAAGCTGAAGAGAACAGCATTTCAGTGGCTAGAAAAGCATGGTACTGCCTTTTTAATTTAGAGCCAACAACTGCTGAAACAAGTACTAGGCACTAAGTATAACCAGCAATGTGATGGGAGTCTTCTCCAGGTGCAACCTTGAGGGGTGGGGAGGGCCAGGACCTTCTCATTCATGTTTTAGGAGTACTGCAGAGGTGAGAAAGTAGCTGCATTTCCAGAGTATTTTGTTTAAAAATACAAAGCTGGTCTTATGAGTGTCTGTTGAAGTACAGCTTAGAATGACATTTTTCTATTGAATTTTTATATACTTTTATTTCTAATACAATTTGAGTGGAAAACTCTCAGCTCTTGTATGGTCTACAAACCCCCACTCTACTGTTTAGAAAACCTTTCTGAGGGGTTATTTCCCACACAGACATGATTCTGCTCAGTTTCTCAACACAACTGCCAGATCCTCAGAGAAAGGGGTTGCACTACCTATAAAAGAGCAGCAGAAAGAAAGAGAAAAAGGTGCAGATCACCTTAGCTGCTCCTGAAATATTTGAGAAGTTATGTGTGCACTTCATTCAACTCAAGTACAGAACATTACTGCAAAACAAATCAAATCAGGTAACACAGCAAGGTAGTTAACTCACCCCTCCCATTGTAATGCCATCAATAAGTGCCACATAGGGCTTCCTGTAAGTGCCTGTAAAAATGTAAAAAGAATTGTACATAATTATTTTTTCAGAAGACTGGGGCTGTGACTAACTGTATACATGACATTTCCTCAAGTCTTACTTCAGCAAAAGCAACAGAAAATAAATGGTAAATTAAGCAGTAAAACATCACCTGACAATGAAGGGGCTTCATGTAGTTCTTAAGCAGCTAAAAGGAACACCAGTTACTGACTGACTGCATTGAGTGTTGTAAAAGAACATTGTAAAACAACCATGTCAGGTTGGTTGCCAGGGGATTACCTGACACTGGAGCCACATCTGGCTATTCCAGTCACCTTTGTAGGGCACTAGGACACAACAGCTTCCCTTTCACCCCATCTCACACCCAGCAGTGTAACATGCTTGTGTCTCAGTGGTCACATATGTATGTCTGTATCTTATAGATTGATTTGTGTGCATATGTAACAGTTTAACTGGAAATCAGTCTTCTCTAATGACAGTCTCAATTATAATCTGGAATATGTAACAAAATTGCTCTGCTGCATTTCACTCACAAGTATGATCAGCTGTTTTGCATTTAGGGTAGCAGGGGAATGCTGATGAGCCAGGAATAAGCCTTTGCTTACAACATGCAGTTTTAAGCTTTTTAAAGGTCACTTACACTGTTGTTAGGAAAACAGAGTGAATAAAAGATGGGAAGAAGCTGCTAATGACACACATATCTGACAGGGCTGTATCCTGCTGATTTGTGTTAATGAGAGCATATTATCCTTGTTGACCAAAGTTGTGCAGCTATGTGTACCCTGTGCTCAGGACCAGAACTCACAAATTCCCTTTCAGCCCATCTCACACCCAGCAGTGTGCACAGCACTCCAGAACTTGGCTGCAAAGCCAGGTGCATTGGGAGGTTTCAGCCAAAGTGTGACTACAAACTACTGCAGTGCAAACATGTTGTGTCTTGCCAGCTCTGCTGGATGTTCCAGCCCTGATGGTGGTGCAGGCAGGTTGAGATGATAATGTCCTCAAGTGCCACAGTTATGGTAAAAAAAAAAGCACAGGCATCTGGGGCCTCTAGGAGGCATGAAAATAAAGAGCTGAGGCTTTGTATTAATTCTCATGGAAAGATGCAGAAGTTCACTGTGAATTAAACCCCTGCCTCATATTCAGTGAGGTCACAGTTGAATCATTGCTGATAAGTGTGTCTGCTGCACCAATGGTGCTAGCTTTTCTGCATAAATACAGGCCCTTGTTCGACCTATATGTTTGAAAACAAAAGCATTTTATTCTTTTGAATAAGATTCAAAACAATAAAAAAAAGAATTATTTTTATTTTTTGAGAGAAAAAAGAAAAAAAGAATTATTTGGAAAAAAAGAATTATTTTAATAGGCACTTCAATCCTCTGTAGTAGTCTGTAACAGAACTGCAGTTTTAGTTTTGTTCTTCCATGAACACAGAAGCTAATACGTGGGCTCTAGGTGCTAATCTTTGAATTCTTCCTATGGAAACATACTTTTCCAACAGTAAATGCTGTGAAAACAGCTTCCCTGTGCATTTTCAAGTTATAAAATACAAGATATAAAGAAATCTTTTTGGCAGCAGCCTCAGTCTTGAAAGAAGACCAAACTTACCAAAATTGCAGGCTTTGTAATTACCTGCATTATACACAGAGTACTTATCATTTTAAAGTAGATAAATAACAGAAGCTCAAACTTTTAGAATATGTACCCTTGCAAGATCTGAACAGACTAGAATAAGTTAGATGGAAAGGCCATACAACAATCACCTGCTCCAACTGCCACTCTAACATGAATTTTTTTCCCCAAGTACCTGAAACCTTAAAACTATTTTTCTTGATGAAGGCCAGAAAGGTGTAAGACAAACATGCTAAAGCTGGAAACTGTAAAACCATGTAAAAATAACTCTGCAGAAATTACTCTTACCCTGGTATTTATGCTCTTCTGTCAACCTAGGTTGATACGCAACATGTTCACCTCTCCTGTACTGGCTAAAATGTTTAAAAACTCAAACTGTATTAAAGTAGTTATAGAGAATTTTCTTCTCACCAAAACACTCAAGATTTGGCTTTCACCCTATAGAATTAATATCCTTTCTTGACATCCTTTACCCTGTCTTTGCTGTTAGTCATTTCAAGAATGCATTCTCCTAGGTTCTTTTCAAAAAACCAGTTAACTCCTAGCTTGAGTATTCATTTATGCAGCTCGTTTCAGTGGAAATCTTTGGCATAACTTGATCTGCTTTCTGACTGAATATTAATCATTTTGTGTGCATCTATTTCTATCTCAGGTCTTCTTTAAAGGAAACCAATGATATTTGGTGCAGAATGGGTCCTACAAAGATCCATAATGCAAATGTAGCTCCCCAGAACAGTGGGATGGAGTAAGGTAGCTCTCATATTAGCTTAAACAAAAGAAACAAACTCTATGTGCGAGGTAAATAATAAAAATAAATAAATATTTGGTCTGCTACACTACTGGTATCAAATTTGGTTAAAAAAAAAAAAAGTCACTGTTATTATGTTATCACTGCCATAGATTAGCAAGGAGGGGAAGTGAATTTACATTCAAAGCCAGTATTATAAAACTCCTGCCTTCAGAATTTGCTATTAAACATACCAATGGCATTGTTCAGGACATATTCTTGTCTGAAGAAGTCTTGTGCCAGTCTGTCTCCAGCTTTCCCTGCATCTGAGATGGCTTAAGAGAAGTAAAAAATGTACAGATAACTGTAAGTTGAGAGAAAATACCATAACAAGTAAAAAAAGAAATAATATCATGTCATAAGGTGGTATTTTTTTTTCCTTCAGTAACCCAACAGCAACTTCATCCTGCTTTATTTTAGTTGAGAAAATGTGCTCAGACTCTGAATATGAATGCAAGGTTTCAAATTGGAGTAAATTCTGTTATGCTGTAGACTTTGTAATGTACTTCTCCTGAAGGTGCAGTCCATTTTCTACTCTGTGCAACCCCTTGTCAGGTAGTCTTGTTTGTGATATTTTGTACTATTTAGAGCAGCCACTTAAAACTGATTATACTGAAGACTCTGAACACTAAAAAATGAGAAGTCAATTAGAGCAAAGCACAGTTCAACAATAACCTGTGCTGCTTGTTTACCCAAAATTTAAAACAGCTGCAAATGTTGACAGTTTGGAGATTTCCTACAGTAGTTACAAGAAAAAGGAAGATATATCCCCCTTGTCAGCTGTGTATCCAGCCTTCTCCAATTCAATCAGACACAAAAACCCCTTAATTTTTATTGTAAAGGAGTTGTCAGTCATGAAATTCTGAGAAGGATGTGGTGAAGAACCCTCTGTTTGGGTTGACTGGTATTACCAGTTATTAATAAACCCCCTAATTTTTAGTCTCATATAATGTTCCTGGCAAGTCAATAGCACCTGCACATCAAGGTTTTAGAAGAAGTCAGCACAATTTCTCACTGTTGTGTGGAAGCCTCTGTTGACCTGAGTCACAGTAAATAAAGGAAATCAATGTCACTGCCAAAGGTACATCAGATGTTTAACTGCAGTCCTTACCTTTGATGTCACCCCCAGCACAGAAAGCTTTTCCTCCAGATCCCTTTATAATTATTAGAAAAGTCTCAGGATCTTGCTCCCAAGTCTAAAAAGAAGGAAATGTTTCCACGTAAGACTAAAATCTGCAAAAAAAAAAAACCCTACACTGTCTCTGTTATTTTACTTTTTCAAAAAGCAAACCATACTTTAAAATAGTTTGTCCTAAACTGAAATGTGAGAGCCAAGGGGGCAGAAAGCAGAAAGCTGGGAATGTGGAAGATGTAATAACAGTGTTTTAGGCTAAATCATGGAAGCTGTGAAAATCTGAGATACATGGCAAGGAAAACAGCATTTAAATTGTGGATGGATTTTGTTAAAATGACTGCAATCAGGACCAAATCAAACTCTGCACAGGTATTTTGCTGGGTACAAAGTCTGTTGGGGGTGGGAGCTGAACTGGTACAAAGTTTCAGCAGTGGTGCAGCCACACTGAGAAAAAAGATGTCTTTCACACCCTTAAATTATGCTTTTATATCCCTTTTTCAAGAAAGTGTACCCAGATCTGAGAGAGATAAGAGATTTCTGTAAAACAGCAGCTGTGTTTAAAATTGTGCCAGCTTTTAAGGTTATGTTTCAAATAAAGCCCAGTACCCATCACCATAGATTAAGTATTTTTTTTTTTCTTTAAATGTTCTTCAAAGAATGCATGAACTTGCAGCACAGCCATCTATAAAGATACCAAAGGCAGGCAAACAACCCACAAGTACTGGTATTTGATAAGTTTGACTTTCTGCCTTTGATAAATAATATAATGAAAATAATTTAATTACATTTTAATAAATTAAATATATTTAAACCTATTTATAACCTTAACATTTCCCATTACTTCACTACCTGGTAGAAACAGCATTTCTAAACCCAAGCAGCTCTTCTTTGAGGAATAATGTTGACAACACCTTGTTTCCTAGTGATTTGTAGGGTTTATTTCAGAGTTGCAGCCTTTCCACAAAAGGTGTACCCAGTCAAGGGACACCAATATTGTATAGGTTGGAATCTGTGTGTGCTGACTGACCAGATGGGTACTGCCAAAAGGAACTTTAAAACTCTGAGTGCTGCTTGCTTTTAATTCAGTCCTGAGCTTAATACGTGTGTCTCCTATGTATCCAGATGCTAAATTTAACTTTGTCATTTTTTTCTTAGAAAGGAGAAAACACATTTAACTTGCTTGAAACTGTCTGGTTTTAACCCATTCTATATATATGATCTCATTGGCTAATGCATGTAATTTAATTCTTTAAATCAATACACTAAGAAGTGTCAGACTGAAGTCTGAAGCTGGTTTTGGATGACGTGTCTAGCAGACTGGTAGAAGCAGAGCTACTAACCTTTAGCTGTGAATAAATTTGCTGGCTCATAGAAATATTTAGTGCATTGAGAACCTTGGGCCTGTTCAAAGTTATTACTCCTGCACCCCCTCTCTTTTCCAAGAGCACTTCAGCTGTCGAGTCTGTATGCTGGGACATTTTCTGTAAATGCAAAAATAAAAAGATAAAGCAAATGTGATCATTTAGATACCTTGAGTAAGATACTTAAAAGAGTGTTTATGGAAATACATTCTCAGAACACACTGCTTAAGATCATAAAACCTGTATTTTGGAACTGTATGATTGATTTCCCACTGTACTTTGAGATTTATTTGCATTTTCTGGGTAGTTCTTTTGAAATCACTTTATGTTTTCATCCTTCAGAGCAATAACGTTCAGGCCAGTTTTTCTGTCACACTTTTGACAGTGACATTTGGGATCATTTAAAGGAAAACACCAAAAAACAGAAAAACACAAAACACCAAACTGTGGTTTTTTAAGATCTCATATTCTGAAAAAATTCTGATTCTCATATTCTGAAAATACCTGCAAAAATAAAAATGGTATCTCCAGGTGTCCCTGCTGGCAGCTTCACAGAGCAAAACCCAGTGTACCCCTGGCTTTGTCCGTCAATAACTTTTAATTGTGGAGAACAAATCATTAAACTAATTGCACAACTGATTTCAAACCTACAGTTGAATGATACTTAAGGAATACATGGAAGCTAGGATTAAAAAATTAACTGTAAAAGTAGGTTAGGCCAAAATGATTTAATTTACAGTGTAATAGAAACTTGTAACCAACTGCTCAAATCCATGGGCAATGTTATGCCTGAAACTGCATGTACTGTCTCAGGGGAGTGAAAGAGTCCCAAAAGCTTCCAAGTCACACAAAACCCTCTCCTTACCACATGTTGCAGTATCACTTGCAGTCTGTTGAGTGGTTTCAGCCTGAAAAAAAAAAAAAAAAAGATAGCTAAAACTGTAAGCCAGCTACATAGTCCCAGATAATCTTTAGGGTCCCTTCCAACCCCAGCCATTCTATGAGCCAAGTTTTGTGAGGAAAAATTCCTGAATGCAATTGTTTTAATTATTTTTTTTTAAATCAAGTGGCATTAGAGTACAATTTTGGTATTAAAACAGTTGGAAACTTCTTTGCTTGCTGGCAAAGAGGCAGCAGATACCACTTCTATGTTTGATTTCTGTTTAGGGGAACATGGAAATAATAAGAGAGTTTGGGGAATATACTTGCCATTTGGAAGTGTGTGTCTTTTAAAAGATCCACAGCCTCTTTTCTGGACATGAAATAGTAGCAATTTGGTTGTTTTTTTAAAAAAAACAAACACCTGTGAGCATTGTGCCATCTGCAGATAGGGTTTGTGTCTGCGACGTTTTGTGAGCCCCTTCCTCCAGCAGTGCGGCTGTTATTTGTTAGTTGTTACCTTTTCTTGTCATTTATTAGTTACTTTTTTGTTGTCATTTATCAGTTGTTACCTTTTTTTGTTGTCCTTTACCAGTTGTTACAGGGTTTCGTTCGGGAGCACTTTAACACCACCCTTTGTTAAGGCGTGCCTGGCTTGCCTCAACCTGAGGCAACTTTTGAGGTGATTTTTTGAGGTAATTTTTTTCCTCTTTCGCCTACACCAGAGCACAAAACGCAATTAATGTGTCCGAAGATCAGTTTTAACCAGCTGGAAAGCTAATCTAGGCCTAAATTATTAATTTATACCAGTTCGAAGTGGGGGGGGGGGGGGGGGGGGGGGGGCGTGTAGAACCGCCGAGCCTGAGGCCTGCGCGGGCTCATGGCGGAGCTGCCGGCGCCATTTCAAGCCCCTCAGGGAAAGGTTGGGGAATGGGGGAGAAGCTTGGGCGGCCACAGCCTCTTCCCCATTACCTGGGTAGCGGCTTCAGAACCCGGGCTGCCATGGCGAGGACCGGCGCGGTCGATCGCCGTCAGCGGGTGGGTCGGGCTGTGAGGAGGAGGAGGAAAAGGAGGGGAGGGTTGGGGAAGCCGCATGCGCTGTGCGTGTGGGGGGGAAAGGAGGGAGAAGAGGGATTTCTTCATCTTCACCCCAATATCGCTTTGTTGGGCGTCGTACGAAGAAGCTGGGGGGGTTCCTCGGCGACCCCCGCAGCCGGGCGCCTCCGGGATCCTCCGCCCGCCCTACCGCCCTCCCGGGCGGTAGGGCGGGCGGGGGATCCCGGAGGCGGTGAGCTGCCCGGTCCCCACCCCGAACAACCCTTTTTTCGGTCAAAATAGCGCCTGACAATGACTTGAAGGTTGTGAATAAAGCTGTTGGTCCCTTTCCCGAAGGGTTTTCCTTACCTGTGGTCCCGGTTGAAGGGGAGCTGGCTCCCCGGCCTGGATGAGGGGGTTGTGAGGGCATGAGGTGAGGTTTGGGCTTGGTAGGGATGGAGCAAATGTAGCAAATATCCCTGTGACTTCGCTTTCTGATCCTTGGGGACTGAAACTTAATGTTTTGACCAGGTGTGTGGTTGGTTGGTTGGTTGGTTGTAGTAAAACGTGTTTATTCCCGACCTCCCTATTCCTCCTCATCATCCACACCTGAGGCACAGGGCAAGGCTAAGGAGCTGCTCTGGGAATATATGGACACGATAGTAAGAGTCAAAAATGCTGAATTCACTCTTATTTCAGTACTTATGTCAAACCAAATCGATTTTTTTTATTATTATTATTATTATTTTCATTTCAGCTGGACACAAGCATGATGCTGATAGCACAAAGTGTGATGAACCATGCAGCAAATGACAATAGTGTATTAGAAATGTAGCTCCATCTTTTCCATGTAGCCAGGTCTTAGCACTGCCTGGCTTGAACCACGTTTGTATTAAAAAAAAAATAATCTCTTAAAAACCCTATAGAAAAAATATTTTACTGGGAAAAAAAATAAAATTCCCAGCTCTTGGAAGCACTTTTAGAGGAGTCCCCAGAGGGCAACCTTGCTCTTCATTTCAAGCAATGATTCAGCCTCTGCTTATAAGCAGCAGCTCTCAGGCTATATTAAATGTGGTTGTAAAAATCTTATTCAGACTAAATAGGCGTAAGAAAAGACAGAATACTTCAGAATTATGCAGTCACTCTTTTCAGTCTTGTACACTGTGACAAAAAAAATAGCTGAGAATAGGATACGAGGTGCATAGAGAGGGCATAGAGAGACTGCCTGCTGCAAACTAATTAATTGCAGAATTTATCCAGACTATTCAAACTTTTACCTGCAGATTATGTGATCATAAAAGATTCAGCCTATTAGTGTCATCTTGATTATATACAGCCGTATATGCTGTTTTACAGCCAGCATCATGCAATTGAATCTAAACCAGTCTAAATGACACCACAGCTGCCAAATCTGAAGCTTACTGCTTCTTACAAGCTGCCTTACTTATTTGGCATTTTTAAATTATTTTTGAGGATAACTCTACATCTCTCATCCAGACATAACTAAGTTATGGGGAGTTTATCAAGCTGAGAACATTTTTGAACTTCATGTCCTACATCTTTCAGATGTACATGAGGGGAACCTTTCTGTAGGGTAATTTTTTATTTATGGAAGTTAAGAAATCAGAGTGTGGAAGCTAACTTTGGGCAAGAGCAGGTGGAGGCTGTTTGAAACCCTTGTAAATCTCTTAATAAATGCCACCTGCACAGGGTGCACATGGCCAAGGTGGTGATTAGGACAACATTACAGAGGATGCCTGTTTCTAGAATCTAAAATAAGTCAGTGGTCTGATTCATCTCTTACTTGTGCTGATTTTAATCTGTTCCCTCCTCCCCCTATATTGCCTCCAAACCTTCACTATAAATAACAGTGTAGACCCTTTCTTTGTTGTCTTCCAGCTGTGTACGTCTGATTTAGAGCTGGAGTGGAGCCTACTCATTTGTAAACAGGTAACAGCAAGCATTGTCTTGCAACAGCCCCTGATTTCTTTCCACAGTGTTGACACTGAATTTATGCTTAATGATTAAATTCCTCTTTTTTTTTTTTTTTAATTTTTCCTTCAAGAAGAAGAGGTGATGACAGAAGAGCCATTTTTCTTGAGCCTAGCATTCTATTTAATTTTAAAACGTGGTGCTGATGGTTTAAATTAACTTACAGGGTTTTTTTGGAGGTGGGGGAGTGGCAGGCATTAGAAATTGTGATTTTTTTTCTCACAGACAACCATTTAGTGACTGAAAGCCAGTCCAAACAGTAACTTGGATATCATCCTGGTTTTTAATAGTTCTTCTGCACATATTTTCTGCAGAGTGGAATATCAAATTGAAAATATTTTCTATACAGTAAATAGAAGACTCATCTAAGTAGAAAGAAAAAAAAAAAAAGGAGTGAAAATAGTGGGGTCACATGGGAATAAGAAGAATTAGATGACTTTTAACCTGGGAGTTTATGGATAATTATAAAAAAAAAAGGGCCTCAGGAAACTGAATAACCCAGCCAGGGACTTGGGGAGTGTAAGTGCAATAGGCAGAAGGATAGACAGGTTGTAATTCCTCCCCTCAAAGAAATCTCCTGGCACTCTGCTCAGCAAGTTGGGAAAGAGAAAACAAACTGCAGACTGTAGGAGGGCTTGAGAGTTGAGCAGATGTTTTGGGGTTTTGTTTCTGGGGTTTTTTTGGTTTCTTTTCCACAAAAACATGAAACTTGAGGACGTGGGAGCTCTTGTGCACAAGAAAGATTCCAAGAGCATCTCAGCTGTGTTCATGCTTCCCAGATCCCCCTGATCATTAACTGCACCCCTCACACACTTGCCTTGAGAGCTCCCATGACCTGATAGTAAGTGGTACAAGTACTTCATCACACCATCTCTTCATCACATCACATCACCCAAACCTGCTACAGATTTTACCTTTCCTTTTGCTGCTCTAAGAGCGGGCATCTTAATTCTTTATGTGTGGCTACAGAATGCATCCTTACAGTGTATAGAGATGAGGAAAAACGAGGGTGTGAAGGCTTAAGGAACAGAATGAGGCAATGCCCAGCTCATCTGCACTGACAAGCAACCCTCAGATTGTTTTTTTCTTACTCCAGTCTCAGTGAACAGCAGCCTGGAAAACCTCCACAGATGACACGGGTTCAGATTTCCTTGCTCCAACCTAATATTGCAGTGGAGAGCCTTCTGCTGGCATCAGGCAGAGTGGATGTGGACTTCAGTGGAAAATTCATCTGCTTCTCCACTGTCTGACAGCAGTGAGCCTGACCAAGACACAGGAAAAGCCTACATAATGTGAAGAAGCAAATTTTTTTGCTTTTTGATGTGAGTAAAGCCCATGGGAACAGAGGCCCTTCCCCAGGACTCTTAGCCAGGCTGAGACTTTTCAGATTAATTCATCCACAGTAACACCTCAAGTCTTAGACTTGGGATGAGGGCAAAGCTAATGGCACGCAGGAGTTTCTCCTTTAACAAGGAGGCATCCATTAGAGGGGAAAAAAAAAGAAAAAAGAAAACCCACAGAAAGCCCCCATTGCTCTGTTTTTCTGCTTCCCACCCACCCTCCCCACCCCCCTGTTTTGGTGGGGGATTTTTTTCTTTTATTTTTTTTTTCCCCTTCCATGATTCCTTTTTTTTTTCCCCTTCCATGATTACTTTGCATCTCCTCAGTGGGGAAGCAGCAGTGTTTGGAAAAAGATGAAAGCCACCCCATCCCCATGCTGGGTGAATGAAACACTCTCCGTTTTCTTCCAGCCTCCAAGGGCAGCAGCAGGGAGAGCGTGGGGGTGGCTTGGGTGGATCAGAGCCGAGCTCCATCCACCCGTGGGTTCCTCCCACCCACCCACCCACTCACCCTGGCTTAGACAATCCACGGGCTCAGCATCCACCCTGCCAGTACCCCCGAGGTTAGACAGGACCCTGGGCAAACACCCTCCTACATCTTTCTTCCCTGCTGCCACAGGCAAGCTGTCACTCCTCTGGTCCAACCACCCTCCACCTACGTACAGAACCAGAACGGTACGGAACGCCTTCTCCCCTTCTCCCTCCTTCCCTCCCCTCTCCACGGGTGTCTTCTTCTCCTCAGCCTCTCGGAGGTCACCCCTGAATTTGGCTTGGAGACCCAAGCTGCTTGACACCTTTTTCTTTTTAGGAGGGCAGCTTGGAAAAGCTTTTGCTATTGTGTTTGCTTTTCATTTGCATGTAATTGCACATGTTCCACCCCTCCTCGGAGCACCCTCTCCTTCCCCTCCTGCTCTCGCCTTCCTTCCCACGCATCCAGCAAGGAAAAATGCTGCAGAAAAAACAACAACTGACCAGCTCCCAACCCTCCCACCTGAGGGGGAGTAGCACTACCGGCAGCACATTTCTCTCTCTTTTTCTCTCTCTCAGCTTTTTCAACACAGTTAAAAAGAGCTGTAGCGTGGGTGGGAATAGCTGTAGGGAGTGTGTGTGGGAATGGGGCCAGAGGAAAGTGAGGTTTCTGTTGGTAGGACAGTTCCAGTGGCCCCCCAAAAAATAAAAAAAATCATCCCCCAAGGATATCTTAATGCTGTCTTTGAGTCGATAACTAGTTTTTAAGGTTGAGCTTCTCAGATCTGGAAAGAATGAACCAGGGTTTTTGTTTGGGTTTGGTTTAGGTTTGTTTTTTTTTCCACCTGCTAATGCAAGTGATGGCACAGTGGCAGCCAGCACTGCTCACTGGGGGAAGCTTCAGAAGTCCACTTAGCAAACAGTATTTGTATTGCATCCCACTCTGTCATCCTCATGTCTCTGGCTCTGCTCACAAGGGATGTGCTTGGTGCTGTGAGTATCAGAGCTGCCTGGATGAAGGAAAAGGGAATGTGATTTTCACCCAGTGTGGGTCTGTATTTCAAAATACCATCCCCATACAACCTCTTGAAACAGCACTGTCCCAGAATATCAGTTAATTCACAATTTCCTCCAAATTTGTGCTTCTAGAAGGATTAAAGTCAAGCTCATTTATGTTAACAGGGAGTTCTTTGAGGTTCTTTGCTTGTATTACATGAAAACAGCAGTGGAGCTAATATAGGAAAACAAACCAGGTAAGACTGGTGGTACAGAGTGCAGAGGGCTACTGCTGTTTCTTCAGAATTATCTCTGGTAGAATCCAAGAGCCAAGGGTACAGAGCAGCTTTCAGGTTCTGGCTTGGTTTGACTTATCTGGCAGACAGGTTTTACAAAATGTAATCAGAATTAAAATTTCCCTGACTGGAGTTAGTTGCATGTATTCTTCTCAATCCAAAACTCTAGCCATAAATTAATTTTGATTAGATTTCTCACAAGCAACAGACTTTACATACATATAGATATACATACATAGTGATGCTGTCCCAGGAAGTGAGTCTGTAGTGATTCAAAGAGGTGCAATGACAGACAACTCATTAGTCTGGGCTCTCAAAATAGAGGTGATATTAAAACAAAATATTGCAAAAGCCATGCAGTTCTCTCTTAATGAGCAGAAAACTCTGACCTGATATTGGGATATTTTTAGCCCCGTGGGGTGGCTTTCTTCAAGGAAAAGGGGGGTGTGCTGCAGTGTGCAAGGCAACTTACCCTCCAGTCCAGGCACAGCAGTTTGCCAGACCCATGTCACAGAGCCAGGACAGCAGGGACAACCCCTGTAAGCAGGGGCCCCTGATTCCTGGTGCTTCTCAAGCCTAACTGTGTCTTCCTTCCTCGGCAGCTGCTGTCCCAGGAGGAGGAAAAGGCATCCTGTGCCTGCATCCAAGCTGCTGCTGGAGAAGAAAGCAGCAGCATCCAAGCTGTGTTGAAATGCAAGGCAAGGAGGGTAAGAGAAAGGAACTCCTGGGAAAGAGGATCTCCCCATTTTGGGGGGCTGCATCCTAAAGCACGCCTGGCCCTTCGGGACTTTTTCCTGTGGCCCTGGGGCTGTCCATTTCCCAGCTCTTTGGTGCTAGGAGGACCCAATGAAGTGCTTTGGCCAACCCTCTGCTCCCCATTTAGCTCCTTTCCTGCCCAAGGGAGCAGAACCTGCCTGGGGAAGGGTCAGAAGGGCCATCAGGGGTCAAGACCACCTGGGGTGGGTCTGTGTTTGCCTTGGGGGGGTGGTTTATGAAGGATATTGAGGTCCTGGAGCAGGTCCAAAGGAGGGCAACTAAGCTGGTGAAGGGACTTGAGCAAATATCCTATGAAGAGAGGCTGAGGGAGCTGGGGGTGTTGAGGCTGGAGAAGAGGAGGCTCAGGGGAGACCTCATCACTCTCTCCAACTCCCTGAAAGGAGGTTGGAGCCAGGGGGGGGTTGGGCTCTTTTCCCAGGCAACTCTCAGCAAGACAAGAGGGCAGGGTCTCAAGTTGTGCCAGGGGAGGTTTAGGTTGGAGATGAGAAAGAATTTCTTTCTGGAGTGGGTGATCAGGCATTGGAATGGGCTGCCCAGGGAAGTAGTGGATTCTCCGTGTCTGGAGATCTTTCCAAAGAGCCTGGATGTGGCACTGAGTGCCATGGGCTGGGAACTGCAGCGGGAGTGGATCAAGGGTTGGACTTGATGAGCTCTGAGGTCCCTTCCAACCCAGCCAGTTCTATGATTCTATGATTGTGTAGGGCTTGGCCATTTGTCCCTTGGCCACCCATGTAGCTCCTTGGTGTGCTGAGGCCTCTCTGGCCTCCATGCAGCCCAGTGCTGAGGTTCCTAACGCAGCTCTGCCTGCCCAGCAGCTATTTAGCATCATTAAAGATCTGTTGTATGAGCTCAGTGATGTGTGTAATGTTTCTGCTGGTCTCCCTTCTCCCTGTTTTATCTGTTGGGCAGCTGGAAGGTTACACGTTTGGGTCTTGGGCCATCTGGCAGTGAACCTTTCCTTCTATGTGATTGTAGTGAGCACCTTGTGGCTCATTTTGGCTTAGTGAAAACCAGAGTGAATTAAGCACAAAAACCTCTGATGCTAATTAGTAGGTTTCTGACAGTCCAGGGACTTGATAAGTACAGAGTGCACACCAGATTTTTATTTTAAGAATTTCTTGCTCTAAATTTAAGTGGGGTTTTCCATCAGGGCAGTTGGGCTGATACTGTGACAGTCAGTACCTTGCTGAATGGGTGTGTGTGTCAAACCTTTCCATTTAACACATCTGACACCTCCTGTGGGTATTAATTTTCACACAAAGTGATTTACTTTTGATTTTTAAAGTCAACATTAAGCATAGGTTCCAAACTCTCTTTCTATTTTATTTAGTTCTAAAAGTGTTCATAAAATAATGTTAAGAACAGTGCATAGGGCAAGACACCTCATTTCATGTCACAAATGATGCAAAGGACAGCAGAGCAGATTGGAGAACTTAAAAATAAGGGAGAAAAAGAGGTCAGCAGAAAACAAATAGAGGTTTTTAAGCTATTAAAAAATAAGCATGTGTCATTCATTCCTACAGATATATTCTTTTGGAAGTATAAATTACCAGCCTCCAGTATGGGATAATGGTGAGCTTCAGTGGTACTGAATTTACCAGCTCTGTGTGGAATTATTAACTTGGTGGAAAGGATGTGTGGCAGATCAGGAGGGAAGTGTGTGTGTGTGTGTGTGTGTGTGTGTGTGTGTTTGTTTGTTTGTTTGTTTGTTTTAAAATATGGTTATCCTGATTCATAACCAAACTTGCAATGAGAGTGACAGGGATGGGTCCTTGGTTCCCAGAACCATCATCCACTGCCTATACTTCCCCAGGGATGTATTGCAGAGTGCCATGGCAAGGCAGAAGAGAGATCTAAGTTGTTCACAAGGAAGTATGGGGTCTCTGGTCCTCTCTGTAATCTCAGTTTGCCCTCAGCCCCACAGATTTCATGATGCCACAAGTCCTCCTGTCCAGACCTGGTGAATCCCTCCTTCTCTTGTCTCTGTTCTGGCAAGCTGTACATAGGAATATATAATTATTTCAGAAATAACATGCAACCCAGTGTGATTTTAGTCATACTTTGACACACCTCTGTCTGCCAAGAAAAAAAAGCAGGCACTACCTTAGAGAGCTGTTGCTAAGAGCACTTCTGCAGGCTCTGGGAGTGAGAAGATGCTTTGTTGTATGGTGAGCTGCAGGAGTTAACAGCAGGGTTTCAATCTGGGACCTGCCAAGATACTCAAGCACACAAATCTGTTGCTTGAATTAAAGGCCGTGCTTCTGCCTAAGAGACATAGCACCACGTAGGATTAGCCTGGGATGTGATTTCATAGATTTAAGATGCTTTGGAAAGTGATTTTCTTGACGTTTGTAGCCTAAAAAAATCTAAAGAGAAAGCTTTGGCCAGCACCAAGAAGAAATATGTTTTGTTTGGTTTATGTTAAAGTTAAACAACCTTCTAAGAAAGCAGAGCCTTTATGTTAAGAAAAAGGAACAAAAAAAAAATGAAGAAAAAGCCATCTTGTTTGAAATGGTGATGGAAATATTTTTCCTTCTTTTTTTTTTTTTTTTCCTTCCCTCATGACTCAGCAGGAAAATCTGAAAAATACTTGGACTGTGCTTTCCTTTTCGTGAGCCACCATGGGTATTCCTGGAGTTTTTGTGAGCCTTTTGGAATACTCACCATTGTCCAGTTTCATCCAGCTGCACCTTGCAGTAAAACTGCCTGTAATCTTCATTACAACAGCAACATGGAATTTCCAACATTCTTTAAAGAGTCAGGAGAAGCAGACACTGAGAAATAACTCTGTAGCTTTTTCACTTTTGTGCAAGGAAGAAATTAACTTTTCCCCTCCCACTGTTAGATCAGCTTCATAGTTGAAGTAGTAGGATGTCAGATACGGGTGATAACAAATGGCATGTGCTCACTGCTCAAAAAGCTAAGTCTAAGTAGCTAAATAATATTATCTATATGTTTTAGACATATTATCTTATGTCTAAATAGCTAAATAATCAATATTATCTATATGTTTTAGACATATTATCTTATGTCTAAGTAGATAATCAATATTATCTATATGTTTGCAGTGCATACAGCAGAAAATGCCACATAGCACAACAGAGGGCTGTGGGATCCAGAGGAGGAGGATAGCACATGCTTTGAATTTCTGGGTTGCTTTATAAGTCAGCATGTGGAATATATTTTCTGCTTCTTTAAAAAATATATATTAAAAAAAAAAAAAAAAGTAAAAAAAGAACAAAAGCTGTTGTGTAAACTGTTATAAAAAGAGATCCAACCAGGGTCTGCTGTGTATTTTAGAAGGGGTGCATGCTTTTCCCTTCTAAAGTAATCTGACCACTGCTTCCCATGCAGGCCTGTAATGCTGCCACCTATCAGCTGTTCCCCACCTCTACAGATGGAAACAAGGATTATATTTTTTTTTCATTGGAGGCCAAACAAATCCACATGGCATTAAAATGCACACACTCAGCTACACTCCTTTCCCTTGGGGTAATTCCGTTCCCTTTTCTTCTGAGGAAATTTCCTACCTATCACCTATCTGAGAACTTCCTCGCTTCTTCACTTTTTAAGTAAAAAAAAAAAAAAAAAAAAAAAAAAAAGCCTTATGCTTACAGAAATTAAAATCCCGTATTTTTCCAGTGTGTAATTCTGGGAGGTTTGTAGGGCACTTGCACCAGCAGTCAGCTCCTTGCTTCACAGCAACTCATTTGCTGGTTTTAATTACCCCCTATAAGCAGCCCTCTTTCTTGCAGGAACATCATTCCTCACTACAAAATGGCTGCAGGAAGGGATTGTGGCTTGGTCACTGCAGAGGCACCACCAGAAGCAGCTCTCTCTCTCTCAGGGATGTGTGGAGTTATTTTTAGGAGAAACATCCTCCCTAGAAGATGTCACTTCATCTTACATACCTGGAAACTTTTTGCCAAAGCTTTTCCAGGGTAACTTCAGCTTGCTTGTCCCAGAAGAGGAGCTGTTGGCAGCCCAGTGTCTTCCACAGGTATCCAAACTATAGCATGTGGGCAGTATTTACCCAGCTCAGAAAAAGGTTTGGAGTTTTAAAGTGCTTCATCTGAGGAAATAACTAAATGAAAGCTCAGCTCCACAGAGCTGAAACTGTAGTGTCCTTCACTTGCTGTTTCCCAGATGGGGCTGAGTTAATGAGTAGCCAACCTTCCAATATTTGTTTCCTCCTTTTGAGCCTTTTCTGTATAAACCATGTGTTTGTTCAGCCCCCACCCAGCTCAGAGTCCAAATTTGTACCAGTTTTGTTTAGCTAATAAATTTAAAGATGGGTAGGATCAGACTGATCAGACTGGGTTTCATTTTAGTGGTACTTCATTCAGATAAAACTTGGTGCAGTTGGGTTGAAATTTAAGGTATGTTGCAGTTTGAGGTCTCTACTTCAGTAAATTCGCTATATCCCTGCTAAATTGCCTCTTTTCCTGACTGGTAAATACTAGACTGCTCAGCTGTTCCAGGCAGAGGAGTCATTCCAAACTTTAGAGCATCCTTTCCTGAACCTTTTCCAACTCTAATGTATTCTTTTTTAAATGAGGAGACTATACTGCCTTTTTTTCCTATAATTCATATGGGATCCGTGTCTGAATTTCTCTCCGTGTGAAAAAAAAAATCCATATATTATGCTAAAATAGAATTCTTTCTTACTTTTCAACTGGTTTTGCACTTACATTCTTTTTTTTTTCTTTTTCCTTTTTTTCACCCCCTTACAAGTACTGTGACAGCTTTGCACCTTCTGGTAATAAACAGTAAGAAATCCTCAGAGATCAGGCTGTACATCCTAAAAGCAGTTAGAATTGTCCAACCCTGCAGGCAACAGACCTTTTCTAAGCCATTAACAGGGGAGAGAGAGTGGAAAGAAGAGAAGGAATTGGTAAATTACTTTTAAAAGATCAGGTACTTGGGATCCCCAGTTGATGTGCTGGTTTAGGAAGCCATGAGATAAGGCAGAGGGAAAAAAGGTAAGAAATCTGAAGTGTAGAGGAAAAAAAGGTAAGAAATTTTAAGTGCTGCATAAACAAAGACTGTTTTTCTGCTCTTGTCACCTCCCTGTGTTGTTTTGTCTTTCCTTTTCCCACCCAGCCCTTTCAAAGGCATATCCTTCCAGTGACACATCAACTTGCTGTCTGCTTGAGGTTTAGAAATAGCTGAGCTGTTATAAATAGATCAGAATCTGCAAGAGACAAAGGGAGTGGAAATATTGTGAAAGGTTAGCTGCAAAATTCAGACGTGGACTGAGATTTCAGGTGTCTCCCAGAGTGGAAATAGCTTGACTTTCTTTATTCAATGTAGCAGAGGAACCCTCCTTGTGCAGCAGTGGGGAACAGCCAGGTGGCATCAGTGCCAAAAAGAGAGTGACATCCAACCCTGCCTCAGGAACTCAGTTCCTGGACATGAGCAGAAAGCTCCTTGCTGTGAAACTATGGCACAATTCCTCTTTTAGACGCATTAGAAACACCAAATCAGAATGTCTAACTTCTTCTGGCAGTGCTCTGAGTTGGTGGGGTTCACCAACTTTGCTTCCTTTTTCCACTTGGCCTCCAAAATGCTTTAACTGTAGTGAGGTTCTTAGCATATGGTTGAAACCCTGTCCTTATCCAACAAGGCAAGGAAAAAAAACCCAAAGTGGGAAGTGGTCTGGTATCTTTTTGTTCCTGTCTGAGTGCTCCCTTTGTAAGGTAATTTTAGATCCTACTGAGGCTTCCAAAGTTTCTACACTGCAACCTGATCCCTGCACACATACAGCTGAGGTCCATTTTCTTATCTGCCTATCTAATTCTGGCAGAGGGACTGCAGGTAAAATTAGACATTTAATGGAAGGGGCAAACTTTCTCTCCAATGTGCTCCTGTTTTGAAGAGATGCTGCTTCTGGAAACCAGGCTGGGTTTCACAGTAGCTCTGCCATAGCAAGTAGCTTGACATCAGCTACACATTTTCCATCCTTGCCAAATACAATGTTGTACCACTAATATTTGCTTGACCTGTGCCTCTAACCATCCCTGGTTTTAAAAGCAGCTTAGGCCAGTACCCACTGCAGCATCAGGCTCTTCAAACTTAACATTCTGTTGAAAACTAAACGTATGTTGTTATTTTTGCACTGTCAACAATTTAATTTCAAGGTTTGGAAAAGAAACATTGCTGGGGAAGGTTCCAATGAATTTATTAATGAGCTCGATAAGTATGGAACTATTAATATCTTCTGAGATTTTGTTTGTCTTATTTTTATCTTCAGATGCTGAAATAAACAGATGTTCCGAAGCCTCCCACTGAGAAAACTGCAGTATGGTGAGTCTTATCTTAAACACATTGTGATTATCAGGATATTACAGGAAACAAGTGAAGAGCTGTGTAAAATATTTCTGAAACAATTTGTACCATCACATGAAGCCTTTATCTCACACTGCACTGATAGGCCTAAAAAGCAAAACATCTAAAACACTTCTTATATGTTACTAAGCATTTTTATTTCCAGCCAGAAACCTGAAGACAAGAATGGAAACATCAGAGAACATTAAACCTGTTATTACTGTTCCATGGCAGGCAGGACAACACAGTTTAGGTGTCCTAAATGTATTTTCAGTAGATGACTGCTTCTGTTTGTCTAGAAAGCATCCATTTATTCTACAATAATTTTTGATCAGAGGTATTGCTTTGAATCTCAGTGTAACTGAAGTCTTTGGGAATCCTCCTACTGATGGGTTGAAATTCACCATGGGTTGGTGTATTTCAGCTACCAGTGTCACTTGGATGTTGTCATATGAGCCAGCAAATTGAAAGAGATTAACCAAGTTGTTCTGATGGAGATCCTGAGATAAAACAGAAAATAGAAAATAGAAAAGCTCAGTCTGCTGTCTGGAGAAAGAGGTGAGATGGCTTGGCTAACACCAGGACTCCCTTCTGCATGACAAATGACATTTACTGCTCCCATTTAGAAGGAGGCAAGTTCAGCCCTAAGAGACAGTGGGACCTGAGGCTGCAGAAGTCTCAGCCTGCACTTGGTACAATGAGTCCCTCAGTACAAAGGATTATTTCATTGCTTGTGTCACTCCTGTAGCTTTCATCAAAAGTCACATTTGCCTCTCCTAAGTAAAAATGCCTGCCTTGCTCCTGGTCTAGGTTTACAAAGCTACATTGCAGAAGACCCAAATTTAATCAGGGAGATAAGGTGATATGACTTGTATACAATTAAAAACAAACAAACAAAAACCCAACAATGAAAACCAAACCAGAAAAAGAACAAAAAAAACCCAACCCCAGTTCAGTTAAAAACTACTTTGAGCTATTGCCATTTTTTTTAGCCATGTAAATGGACAGAGCTAGTCCTTGGGTTAAAGGAGAAGGATAGATAATGCTGTGTAAAATCAGAAGTCATTTTCTTGAATAGTCTTTCAATATGCAGAATGCTCAATTAAAATGTCTTTTGGTCAGGGAATATTTTGCTGTGCAGCAGTATTGTGTTTCCTGTAAAAGCCATTCTCAGAAACTTAATTTAGTCAGAAGCTGAGAACTCAAATTCCCATTGCCCTCAAGTCATGACTGGTAATTAGGAAAATGGGGATATCTGACCCTATATCAATTTTTGTTTGTGGATGTAAAGAACAATGTATTTGTTCTTTACAGGAGAGTATTTCTTGCTTGAATGCCAGTATTTGCTGACCCCCCTTGCTCTCAGAAGGGATAGAAGGAACTTCCTCAGGATCAGAGAGAACTGGTTAATTTGCTGTCCCTTGGTCATATACCTGCAGTTATTAAAATGTTAATATGTCTTAAAGTCAATAGTTCTTTAGTACAGTAAAGTCAATTTTATTTAGTACATTCAGAATAAGTGTGGAAGGCACTGGAGCCAAGGGTGGAGGCAAGGACCCATCCTGCTAGGATATAGTGGGCATAGGATGTGGGTGTGTATGTGGGTGTGTATTTTAACTATTCTGTCTGCCCTAGTGTATTGAATTGTTATTTAACACTTCTAGGGTTTATTATTCTATTCTATTATTATGATTCTAAAAAAATGTGGATGCGTGAGGGGGCTGTTTATGAGTTTGGTCTTTTCTGGGGACCCCACTGTCAGAGAAGGTCCAAGCAGATCCATCTCCAAGCTCTGGACACAGAGAAGCCCATGCAGAATGCATTGCAGGTTCAGTGGCTAAAACTGCACAAATTGGCTGCAGCTCCTGGCTGGATCAAGGCTTTACACCCTCTAGTTGATAGCACTGGGATTTCTGATAGCCTCAAGATCATTTCTTTTCACACATTTTCAATGACATGAATGTTAGCAGCAGCCCAACAGAAACAATCTGCCCTCTTGGTTTTTTTGTTGGTTTTTTTTGTTTTTTTTTTTGTTTTGTTTTTTTGTTTTTTTTTTTTTTATTATTATTTATTTATTTATTTTTTAATTTTATTTTTTTTAACACAGTTTAAAAGTTCTGTGCACAGCAAAACCAGCCACAACCTGGTAGGAATTTAGGATTTCTGAGGCTGCCACCACACATCAAATCTGATACCTGCCAGTGGGTTCAGAGGTCCTTGGGGTGAGGAAACAGGGGCAAGTGTATAAGCAGGTACCATGCAAAAACAAAACTGATTTTGAGGGTGGTAAAAACCCAAAAAGGGCTATCCAATAGGAAGAGGTACATTGATATGCTCAGGGGACAGTCACAGTAAATGTGACATTCCCTGGCAATGTTCAAGGTCAGGTTGGATGGGGCCTTGAGCACCCTGGTCTGGTGGGAGGTGTCCCTGCCCATGCAGGGGACTTGGATCTGGATTGTCCCTTCCAACCCAAACCATTCCATGATTCTATGAACTGCAATTCCTGTAGCTATTTGGGTTTGTGCATGGCTTTGCCTTCTCTTTTTTAATGAATAGAAAAAATGTAAAACTTTTTAATTTATCAGAGGGAGAGAATCCTCCCGTTCCTGCCAAACCAGACTGCAATGGCAGCTTGGTGTTTTACCAGCTGTGAGCATTTTGTCCTTGGTTACCATTACCACTGCATGCAGAGCTGACTCACTGGGTGACTATTTCTCAGTTCCTCTGGGGGGAGTTTTCCTTTCCTGGTAATATGGTTGCTTTGAGTCTTTGAAAAAACAGGGAGAAGCCAGTTTGTTCCTTACAATGACTGCATTTCTTCCCAGGTTTATGCTGGGGTGTGTATAAACTGGTGTGTTAGGAAGAGCTTCCTAAAGAGGAAGAAATTAATGCACACTTGCCTCTCCTAGTAAAGGACTGACTAGAAAAGTAATTTTGTTCACGTTATGCAAACTATATTAAATGCAAACTATATTAAAAATCTGATGGAAAGCTTTTCTGTTGTCTGCATTGTAGTCTGGAGCAAGTTCTAGCAGCACAAATCTCACCTTCAATTTATCTTTCTAATCTGACTCTCACATAAAGGAGCTGGGTTTTTTTTTTTCTTGTCTTTTTTATCTCAGAATTAAAAGCTGCTAAAGGAGAGCTGAATATTTTGTGTCCTCCAGGAATTCTTGATTTCAAAGAAGAACTCTAACTTTCGAAAGAAAACAGGAGGTTTTTCTGTACATTAAAATCTAAGCTCCTAGAAACTGTTTCCATAAGGTGGGGCTCAGTTACTTTACTTCTGCCATTACTAGAAAATACCAGAAGCAGGAGGTGCTTATACTTAAACCAAATGTTTTTCCATTAAACTTTTGTGTGTTATGCATTACTTGCTTTATTTTTTCCCATAAACTCAGGAAGAAGTCACTGAATCAGCAGACACCCCTGAGTCCTCTGCAAGCAAAATCTACTAAATGTGCAGTTCCAGCAGGTATTTGCATGAAATTTTGTTTATTTAAAAAAAAAGCTTTAAATTTTGAGTTTATTTGTGGTTTTCTTCTAGACATTTAAGGTTTTGTTTGTTGTTTAAGCAGTGAAGCATTTGTAACTGTTTTGAACTGAAATCTTTATGAAATAACACATGCCCTGAACCAAAAGCCCACAGAAATCCACAGGCATTCTCTCCATTTCATGGACAAGTTTAACCCAGGTGTGGGTTTACAGTACAGAGATTATTATATGGCATGTGTATGTATGAGTGGTATTTATTTTATCAAGTATTATTTCTGCATGTTGCTCTATCCAGCAGTCAAGTGCATTTTTATTAAACGTGTCCCTCCACCTATTAGCTAAGACAAAAAGATTGTTATTTGGGAGTTTCTCCATATATTCACTGTCATTTGGAGCTTGATCCAGAAGTCTTTGAAAAAGATCTTGCAATTAATTGAAAAGCTTTTACACCCTTTTTTATTTTTTTTTTTTTTTAGCTAGCAACTGTTTTAATAGAAAACTATGAACTTTAAGTATCTTACAACCACATTGCCTCTTCTCTGAATGCTGCTTTGGCTGGAAATACATAGCCTTTTGTGATCAAAACACTGCTTGTGCAGTGCAGCAGTTTCTCCATTTGTACTCCTCCCTGTTTTCATAGCTGCAAGAACAGAGGAAGAAGCCTCTGAGCAAGTGTCATAATTTCTAACAGGCTGTAATCCAGGTCTTTTAGACAGAAAGAAATAACTGTGCAGAGCCCTGTTATGTTCAGTTCTGCTCATTCCTGGACTAACTTGTCAGGCTGGGCTGAGGCTGTTGAGAGCAAAGGCTTTGGGCAGTGCTTGCCTTGTGGTGCTTGCTGCAAGGAGGCAGCAGACCCCAAGTCTGAGCTTTGTGACCTAACTCGGAACCAAGTTGGGCTTTTACAGTAAATAATAAACTATTGATATGTTTTAGATACAGATATGCATGAAGAAAACATTGTAAATGACTTTGCATTGCTCATATACTGGTGACCAGCTGTAGCTTCTTGTTCACATCCCAAGTTACACAACACCCCCCAAAGAAGCGTTGCACGTTTTGCTGTAATTTCCTCCATTGAGGAAAAAAAAATGTTTTTTAATGAGATATCCATGGCCCTTCAGAAATCAAGCAGAAGGAAGGGGGATGATCAGGGTGTAATATGGCTTTTAACACAGTTCCAAGAAAAGATAGCACAAGCAAAGGTGCAGAAGATGGTCACATTCTTAGTGTGTGGTGGTAGTGGGGTCCCCGTGTTTGCAATGTTGAGTTACTGGGGTTTAAGAAAAGATGACTTTTGTGGCTCCAATAAATGCAGTCTGTGACAACAGCTTTTCCTTTCCAGTTCACAAGCAATGACTGGAAATTATTTGAAATCCATGTTCTTCCTAAAAGCATTTGTAGTAACTTGCCAAAAAGTCTCCATCAAGATGAAATCATTTTGGCTGGAGCCAACTTCTGGTTTATTACAGTAATGTTTTGTAATAACCTCCCCCCTCTCTGAGCTGATAGCTGTTTCTCTCAGAGTTCTGCAAGATTACAAGAGGCCTGCACTCCTCCTCTCCTTAGACATGGATTCTCCCTGTGGTTAATTAGCTGTGGGGGAGCTTCTCATAGATGAAGAGTCTTGAAAAATCCTTCTAGAGACAGATGCTAAACAAACCTTCTCCTCCCCCAGGTCATCTTCCTATGAAATTCAGCTTTTGTCTCCCACCTCCTTCATTCAGGAGAGGCCTTTCCTGTTGGAGCAGGCAAGCTTTAAATCAGATGGTGTCCTCAATGGCCTTCAGACCCAAATGAAAAGATCACACCCCATCTGAGGTTAGCATGGCAGGGGAACCACCCAGAGGCAGCACTGCTTTCCCTTGGCACTGCTGAGGACTCAAAACAGGTTGAACCCCCCTGGTGCCCCCATTCTTCTCCCTCTGCCTCAATTATTCAAACTTGTAGTTTTCTCTCAGCTTCTTCCCCTGGGCAAAAAAATGCAATTTTTTGTTTGTTTGTTTGTTTCCTTGAGGAAAGGAGGATCCTTCCTCTGAAAAAACAACCAGGAGGTACCCATAACAAGATACCAGTAGAACTGCATCAGCCCCGTGGTATCTGTTTGCACTCTGGTCCTTGTCCTGTGCCACCACGAGGGGGGTGGCAGCCAGCGGACTCTGTTCGGCTTCAGTGACTCCGTTTGGACCACGGTCCAGTCTCGGTTCTTGTGTGCAGAACAGCTTCACTGCCTCCGGTTCCGTTCAGGGCTGATCAGCACCCCGAATCTCCGGCTGGCCTTGGACTTTCCAGCCTGATGTGTCCCTTTCTTTAGCTTAACCCTGCTGACCTTTTGATGAGCTCAGCTCTTCGGGAGTTACCCTCCCTGCCTCTGCTTTTCTGCCTCCCTAATTGCTGAGAGTGTGTGTGTGTGTGTGTGTGTGTTACGTTGTTTTAAAGCATTTACCTGATTTTATGTGGGTATGATTCTAGAACTGCTGATGGGCTGATGCCCAGTGTGTGTGTTACGTTGTTTTAAGCATTCACCCCGATTTTATTTGGATATAATTCTAGAACCGCTGCTGCTGAAGGGCTGATGCCCAGTGTGTGTTTGTGTGTGTTACGTTGTTTAAAAGCATTTACCTGATTTTATGTGGGTATAATTCTAGTACTGCTAAAGGGTTGATGCCCAGTGTGTGTTACGTTGTTTTAAGCATTCACCCCGATTTTATTTGGATATAATTCTAGAACTGCTGCTGCTGAAGGGCTGATGCCCAGTGTGTGTTTCTGTGTGTGTGTTATGTTGTTTTAAAGCATTTACCTGATTTTATGTGGGTATAATTCTAGAACTGCTGAAGGGCTGATGCCCAGTGTGTGTGTTACGTTGTTTTAAAGCATTTACCCTATTTCACGTGGATATAATTCTAGAACCGCTGCTGCTGAAGGGCTGATGCCCAGTGTGGGTGTTTGTGTGTGTGTGTTGCGTTGTTTTAAAGCATTTACCCGATTTTATGTGGCTGTAATTCTAGCACCGCAGCTGCTGAAGGGCTGAAGCCCGGCGGCTGCGGCAGGCACTACAGATTAACCATTTCTTGATGCTGCGATGCCCCTTGGAAACTTCTGAGCAGCAGGAAGCACCCTGAGCGTCATTCGGCAGCTCAGGGCCCAGGAGCGCTCTCCAAACGCTGTTTTTAACGCCAGACAAGGGGTCTGACCTCCATCCCACCCTCACCCTGCCAGATACCCGAGGCGACTCCAATCCCATCCGGGCTGCGGGACCCGCGGAGGCGGTGCCGGTGCCTGCCGGGCACTCCTCCCTTCCCCCCCCTCTCCCCGGTTCTAGGGGCGGCTCCGTCCCTCCCCGCAGCGCCTCTGCGCGGCAGCGGGGCCCGGCGGGGCGAGGGTGCGCGGAGCCCGCAGGAGCAGCAGCAGGAGCAGGAACGGGAGGTGGCGGCAGGGGGGCTGCGATGCTGCCGGCTGAGCAACCCCCCCGGAGCCGCCCCCGGGCGAGGTGAGTCAGCGCGGTACGCGGAGGGGCTGGGCCGGGCCGGCAACCGGGCCCGCCCGGTTCGTTTGGGGGCTGCCGCGGGGAGCCGGGAGCGGGCAGGGCGGCGGGGACTCGAACCGGGGGAGGGGCTGCGGGGCTGCCGGCTGTGAGCACCCCGGGAAAGGCCCGGGTGAGGCCGCGATCCCCCCCCCATCTCGGACCGGCACCGGTTCCGGCTCCTTCCCAAGCGGGGCCGTGGGCCTTGTTCCCGCGGCCGGCTGGGATTCTGCTGTTGGGCCCTTGTCTCGGTGTTTCCCTTCTCAAGGGCCTCTCTGTTGTGTTTTCTCTCCTCCTCCTCGGTGTCTCCTGCCTGCGGGAGTCGGTCAGCTGCTCCTCAGCTGCTTTGGCTCTGGTCGAGGTCCCCTGACGGGACCAGGCGAAGAAGCGGTGACCCGGTTTAGAATGCGGGTGTGGTTAGGGTGGAACCACCCTGCGTGTGACCCAGCCACCCAGTGCCACCCATCCTGCCCTCCTCTGGGGACAGGGACCGCCGGACACAGTTCTCTGTGTCCCTGGAGGTGGCCACAGTCTGGGCCGTGTCCCATGGGAGCTCCTGCCCAGCCACCCCGGTGTTTGACCCTGCTGCCCCTGTCCCAGCCCGGTGTTAGGTGTAGCTGTCACTCACTGTGTGTATCCTTCAGTCCTTAAAATAGGGTAATTTTAGTAAGCAGGCGGTCAGGTGCCTCTTTATTTATTAAATAATATTTGTTACATCAGGAGGATGGAGCCAGGCTCTTCTCCAGGGATAGGACAAGGAGTAATGGGTTCAAGCTGGAGCACAGGAGGTTTTGTGTAAACATAAGAAAAAGCTTTTTCACTGTGCAGGTGGCAAAACACCGGCACAGGCTGCCCAGGGTGGTTGTGGAGTGTCCTCCTTCTCTGGAAGCATCCAAACCCCACCTGGATGTGTTCCTGTGTGTCCTACACCGGGTGGTCCTGCTCTGGCAGGGGGGTTGGATTGGGTGATCCAACTCCCTCCCAACCCTTAACATTCTGTGATCTCTGTGGCAACAAGCACAGATGCTTGTTTTATCAGTTGGTGCTGGAGGTACCACAGGTACCAGGATGCCTGTTAAGATAGAGTTTAAAAAACCTGTTAAGATAGAGTTTAAAAAACTGTGTTAAGTTGGATGGAGTTCATCCCCCGTGTTTGGTCAGCAGCTCTGAAGTTTCAACAGCAGGCTCTCTGTAAATGTCATCTTACTGAAAAATGCAGTGTTGGAGAGTGATAAATTTGGAGTTTAGCAGAGGATGTCTGAACACAACACTGAAGTATTGCAGTAAAAACTCACCAGACACATTATCACATTACTGAGATAATAGGGTCTAATTGTCCACTGTGTTAGTCCTGTCCAACAAAAAGGACTGTAAAACATTAGTTTTCTATCTTGGCTGTTTTTGGGGTTTTTTGTATTTGTTTCTCTGGATATAAATAGTGGACAAAGGCATCATTTATGTTATTGTTTGTATTCTCTGAAGACCCACTGAGTAGCAGGGGAAAAGCAAACAATCCTCTTTTTCAGGATGGTGTTTGTGTCCTGAACCTTGTATAAACCCTAAGCAGGCTGTAAAAAATATATTCATACAGGTGGAGTGAGAATATGAGAGCAAAAGCTGATGATGTGAGGAGCTAAGGTGAGGAAGCTGGGGTTGGTTATTGGGGCACAGCTTAAATGCAACCTGAAATTTATCTTTAGCTACAGCTTAATTTGCCCAAAGGAAATGGGAAGCTTGATTGGAAAGCAAGAGTCCTAGGATGTTTTTTCTTTAACAGATGAGGATCTAATAGTGTTCTTGTCTTCTTTAATGTTAATACTACCACTGTTATATCAGCTTAGTGACTTCAGACCTGTAATGAAGTGCATTAAACCTATTGTAAACCTGATTTTGACATACTGGGGTATCTCAATCTAATTGATGAAATGTGTCAAAGTGTGGGATGTTTTATGAGGATATTGAATTAAGCAGAAAAACCTACAGACCCACACATTAAAGTATGTGCATGCCAAGCACCACAAAATAAAGTCATTTTAAGAGTTAAGTTTTTTAGGAAGAGGTGGTATCACCTCATGGAAACCTGAATTCTGGTGGTTAATGTTACAACACTAATGTCTTGCTTCAGGCTTGAAACAATTACATTTCCCAACAGCCAGTTAATTCCCTAAACACCATTTATTCCTGATTTTATAAACTCTGGGTTGATCTGCATGGCTTGGCAGAGGAGAGCCCCTCCAAGGGCTCTGTCTGGAGGTTGGCACACCTGAGAGAGGTTTGGGAGCATGATGCAAGAATAAATGAAGTCTAGGCACTCCTCTGCCATGATGTAAGTTGTTTGCATAGCATTCTCCTCCTTTTTGGCATGGATGCAGGCAGCAGCACCAGGCTGTTCCTTCGGGGTGAAACTTGCTTGGAACTGGAAAGCATGGTCTATTATTGGTGTTTATTGCAGCCATGCCTTGTGGGCCTGCTGGATGTGGGGCTTCATGCTGAGAGATGCTGCACAGAAATAGCAGAGAGCCTTTGATCCAGAGGTTTTGTAGTGTAGATCAGGGGGGCCAAGGGGGCTGAGGAGGAGGTAGTGGGATGGGTGGCAGTTTTGGTGGCAGTTTGATCGGACAGGGATGAGTGAGGAGCTTTCTTGGGAAGATGCATGGTTTTGAAGCCTGTATCTCCACCACAGACTTCTTCTGAACCAAAGAGTAATTAGTGACTTAGAGGTTTATTCAAGAAACGTTTATTGGGGTTCCTTTGGTTGTGTTGTTTTGTTTGGTTTTTGGTGTTTTTTTTCTATTAGTAGATTTTAAAAATGTCCCTATGAAACTGGAGGTGGAATTTCATGTGTTTGCTACACAAGTCAGTTGGTGAGTCAGTGAAGGTCTGAAAGGGGTCAAATAAGATGTGATGCCACCTTGGCTGCCTTTGAGTTACCCACACAATGCAAACAGCAAGCCAGGCTGTTCTTACAGCTGGACATTGCTTGAGAGACCAAGTAATGATTCCTCTTTTGAAATTCTCCTCTCAGTGTATGTTTTCTGAGACTGCCTAAATCCAAATCTTCTACAGGGATTTTTCTAGGTATCGAACAGGTCAAACTACTCTTGATCATTTGCACTGTCTGCTGATGAGCTATCCCCTGGGGTTTGTTTAGTTTTTTGCATTCAGTATACACCCAAAGCCTGACTTTGGTGCTCTGCCTTGTGATTCTTAATTACACTTTAATTCTCAAAGCCCAGTGAGTGGAATATATATATATATATATATATATATATGCTCCATTAAACTTTATTTGGGAGCAGCTGTACTCCTTCACTCCAAATCTGACTTTGTTGGTCAGCAAGTGAAATTTTAATGCCTTGTGCTTGCTGTAAGTGACACTTGTATTTGCCCTGAGAGGTTTAGGGATTTGCTGCCCTAGTCTGATCTGTTGAGTGGCTTTTTTGGTTTGGTTTTTTTTCCCTCTGTGAGACAGTGCAGAGCAGGTTTGGTGAGGTGAGGTGAGGTAGGGTTTTTTCCCAAGGCTTTGGGAAGAGTGACTCCAAAGGGGCAGCTGAGTTTTTAGTATACTATTGTTATTATTGCCCTTATTCTAATTTTCCCCTTTGTTTGGAACTCCTAATGCTAGGTTGTCTTGAACAGATTAGCTTTTTATCCTTTCTGATCTTGAAATCCTCTTAATTACTAGGAGAGCAGGAGTAAATGAGGATCGATTTAAGAAATAAAAAAGGCAGGAATGCCAAGAAGATACTTAACTAAATGTAGAATATCCCTGTTTGCCAAATAGCCTCATTACAGGCCTGAAAATGACCATTGTCATCCCTGAATTCCTTGGGCCAGAGGTTTTTTCCTCTGTTCTTCAACTAGTTGCTCAGAAGCACAAATCTGGAAAAGTTTCTGTAGCTGTTTGCAGAAGATGACTGGATAAAAGATACATTCCAAGGGTTTGAAAGTGGGGTTTGACTTGCTGGAAGAATAGATGCAAACCAGGTGACAGCCATCTGTATCAGGAAACTTTGAAAAAAGTGATAGATTCTGGTTCCCTTTGCAGGGCTTCCTCAGGACCTTTGCAGAAGTTTCTTCCACTTTGGTTGTTGAGGACTTTGCTTTCTCTTTGGGCACTTACCTAAGTTTAGGGATGAAACTTAGGTTCAAAACTGTAGGTTCAAAACTGTAGGTTCAAAACTGTAGGTTCAAAACTTAGGGATGAAACTTAGGGATGAAACTTAGGGATGAAACTTAGGGATGAAACTTAGGGATGAAACTTAGGTTCAGAACTGTAGGTTCAAAACTTAGGGATGAAACTTAGGTTCAAAACTGTAGGTTCAAAACTTAGGGATGAAATTTAGGGATGAAACTTAGGGATGAAACTTAGGTTCAGAACTGTAGGTTCAAAACTTAGGGATGAAACTTAGGTTCAGAACTGTAGGTTCAAAACTTAGGGATGAAACTTAGGTTCAAAACTGTAGGTTCAAAACTTAGGGATGAAACTTAGGGATTAAAAACTGTTCCTCCTGGTTTTCTGAGTGATGTTACCACTCTGCACCCTCTCTGGTCTCACTTGCCATAGCTGGACTGAAGGGATTCAGCAATCTTCTAACAAACCCTCATGCTCACATTCTGCCCCAAGCAAGTTAAAATTGAGAATTATAGAATTGCTCAGGCTGGAAAAAACCTTCAAGACCATGGAGTCCAGCTTCATCCTGACCCTATTACCCTGTTTCTGATGTCTCACCACTAAACCATGTCCCCAAGCACCACATCCAGACAATTTTTAAGCACATTCAGAGCTGAAGACTCAATCCATTCTGTTTACCTTTATTCCCCCCTCCTGTAATCTGTTGTTCAGTTTAAACTTGCCCAGAGTGCTGTCCTCTGGCCTCCTGCTGTCTTCCAGATCAGAAAAAGTTTTTGCAAAATGAAGAGACAGTATTTGAAAGCTGTGGTTGAAATAGCCAGTAAATAACTAACCTCTTCTCACTTAAAACTGTGTTGGTTTTCCATCTGTTTGATTAGCTGCACACTCAATAGCTGACTGGCATGGCTTTTTTGTCAGTAGAAGAAAAACTATGTAGATTATTAAGTTTTTTTGTAGATTTTTCAGTAAACATACTGCTTTGTTGGCTTTCTCACTTTCAGTCATTTCCTTTTAGGATTTTAAAAATTGCTAAATAAAATAACTTTCAAAAACCTGACTCCTAAACAAACTCAAGTGATCAAAACACTAAAGAATGCCATATGGCTCCTACCAGTCTTGATGCTGTTGTATTTCTGAAGAGTATATTCTGTGTTATTAATAAGATTCGGTGAAACGCTCTCAGGGTGGGAAAATATTTACTGGCATTATTGTTAAATGTACTTTTCAGAGCATTCTTACCCAAGATGTTCTAGTCAAAATATTAAGAGTGTATCTTTTGGATGAATCCTCACAGGGGCACATAAGAGTTATGGAGGGGGGAAGAAGATGCAGCAACTCAAGTGTTTAAAGATGAACCATGGAATAATTTTCAATAGAGCCACTATTCCTACAGCACAGAGAACTGAAATCCCATTTTAATTGAAAAAAGAAACTGAATTAAAAAAGATTGAATTGCTGTAGCAGCCTTTGATATAATTTCTATGACATGAATTTTAGGAAATTATGAAATTTATACAAAAACAGAGCTTGTCTGTGGTGCTAAGGACTATGAGTACATTGTTTAAGTCACAGTCACATCCATTTATACTTCCAAAAATATTGTCCTAATACCCAGGGGCTTAAAATGTTAGTTCTGGCTTGTCATGGGGACAGGGAAGGAAATTTACTCCAAGCTCTCACAGAGCTGGTAAATATATTGCTGTAAAGAGATGAGCAAAGGACACAGGAGCAAAAGTGAAACCTCAGTTGTATCCCCTTGCCATAAGCAGGGCCCTGCACAGCTTCTGGAGTCTTGTTCTCAAAGCAAGGGGAGGCATAAAGAAAATAAAAGCACAGATGATGACTGATCTAATTTACTCATCCAAGGGACTTCTTTTCTGCATGTAGGAGCCAAAGATGAGGAGATGCATGAGGAAAAAAGCCACAGTCCTTCCAGCTGTCGGGTGGCTGACAGAACAGAAAATTGCAGGAGCTGCTGGTTTTTGGCTCATGTGGCTTTTGGTGGTGCTAGGTAAGAGCAGGAAACTGTGTTTTCATCTTTGACTCTCCTAACAACTTAATTAGGACTTTTTCTAATCTTTTGACACTTGGAGTACTTCTTAAAATTGGATTGTGTCTGGAGAAGAAAGCAGTCTGTGTGTATCTGCTGGCATTCTTTGGATTAACTTCTGACCTTGAATAAATGCAGAGTTGAGGTCCCAAGATGTTTATGCAACCAGTTCTCCCTAAATGAAACCAAAGATCCTTGTAGATAGTATCCCATAGAAATGACATTTAAGAGCAAAAAACACACACAAACCTCAGGAGTGTTTAGGATTTTAATTATGATATTTTTAGACTCAACTGTCAGTGACCTGTTTAGGTTATTTTGATGGACTGCTGTTTCTAGAGGCATCCATGGCTGTCAGCTGGTGTGTATGCTGCACCTGTAAGAAACAGTTAAGTGGAAATACTTGTGAATGTTGATTTCTCTTTTCTGTTACTAGCCTTGCACAAGTTTGCAAATCCATTGTCAGTATTTAAATAAATTCTGAATTACAATTAAATCATTTAAAAGCACTGGGACTGTCAATGCATGAATAATTTTAAGAGGGTGGCATTTCTGCTTTCAGTTGAGTTTTGGAAGGCTGTGATTTCACTGGAACTCCTCCTCTAGTGGGAATTAAAGTACAAATGGGCAAAAAAAACCCCTTCAAAATCCTAGAGGAGATATTCCTGATCATACACTGAGTGTTCTTAGAGGAATTTCAGGTTCTTCTGAAATAAAATGCTCTTTTCAAGTACTGGTCCTTCAAAAGGTTCTTGTGTGATAGTAACACTAGTCCAAAGTGATGGCAAAACCAAAATATGTTAAATGTTTCTTTAATGATCATGAACTCATCTTCCTAGGTTTAATTACAGATAATAATATAGGAAAAATTGATAAAAATATAGGAAAAATAGAATGATTTTCAGCTGATAGCCTGCTGGTAGAGCCATTTTTGTTTCCTTAAAGGCAAGCTGCTCTTAGCTAGCTTATTAGAATGGTTTCTGGGTTTTCTGGAAAGGATAAGCTTGAGCTGCAGCATTACATTTATCTCCCAATCCACCTCTCTTCAGTTTCAGAATTTGACTTGAAGAGAACAGTGTAGGGCCCCTATTTACCTTCTCTCCTTGTGTTTCTCTGCTCCCAGGTCTTTGATGCCTTTGAATTTGTTATCCCAGTTTTGAGGGTTTCTTGTTTTAATCTCAAAGCTCCATCCTAATTCCCATCTCTCTTCCTCTTCAGCCAAGGAGCTGAAGCCTCCCATCAATTTCTGCTGTGTTTGTGGAGTATTTAGAAAATCACATTTCCAAAGACTGGTGAACCTTTTGAAGGCTATCATGAGGCTTTTTATAATAATTTGTTTTGATAATTAAAAAACCCCATGTATATATATATATGTGTGTGTGTGTGTGGCTGCATTATTTAATTTCAAAATCATGGATATTCTTTGGCATAGTAGGGAATACTGGAAACAAAGCAGTTAGCTTTGGGGGAGAAGAGGCAACTTGCAAATGCTAGCACTTAATTGCCACAGTAACTATGAATATATAAATTATTCTTAATCCTAAGCAGGGAAGATATTTTATTCCACAGATCAAAAGCTGCTTGGGGGAGAACTTCACAGAATTGGTTATAAAATGCATTTTTATCCATGCTGCCATGTACCAGTAGTCTAGGCAAATGTCCTTCCC